>NW_017100261.1:3598006-3607971 GCF_001263275.1 Habropoda laboriosa | reverse complement strand
AGCAGAGGAGAGAAAGAGGTGGGGAGAAATGGAATTACCGTGATACTCGATTCTCCCGATGTTAATCCGGATTATGAGTTCCGGGGCGGACAACGGCGAGAGGGGATGCCGGGGAATGGGAAAAGAGAAAAAAAGGGGGAAAAACAGGCGAATATGGAAATTTCTCGTAAACTTCAATTTCCATCGAGCTCTCTCCCCCGTGGCTCTGGAATTCTCTAGTCGTTTTCATTGTACACCTAATTTAACTTTCCACGCTCTAATCTCTCTCTCCCTCTCTCTGATTCTTCTTCTTTGTAAACAACAGATTTTTGCTTGGTTTTTCTCTCACCGACAAGCCAGACGAAACGACAGAAACATTCTCCGCTATTCCGCTATTATATGTACATTCCGCGGGATTTCTCGCGATTCGAAACGTTCTCGTTCTGACTGGTGTGCGTTTAATTGAACGTTGAATCGAGCAGAGAGAGAGAGAGAGAGAAGGTGAAGAACGTAAAGCAAAAGGACGCCGCAAATGGTTGGAGGCGAACTAGCCGACGTGCGTCTGACGTTATAGGAAATTAAGTTACCTTTATAATGCGAAATGGACTTCTCGGAACGGGAAATATAAAATTACGTTGATGGCGGGGCAAGATTTGCTCTTTTCCTCCGGAGAAAAATTGTTGCGCGGGTTTCCACTGGGGAGGATGTAGGTCATAAGGTATTACCGGCTGCGCAGAACGCGTTGAGTTTCCGGGGAAAAGGCGGATGTTAAAGAAATCACGGAAGAGAACACGGCCGGAGGTGACTGTTCCTTCGAATAATACAGCTACTGCTCCGGCAAGATGCCGCAATTTTCTGTCGGTTAGAGAGAAGGTAACGCGGGATCTAGGGAGAGGCATGGATCACACGATTCTTGAGTGTGTTTTGGATGGAGTCCAAGCGGGTATAGGTGATCGTGTCGTTTCACGTGTGTGCTATTTTATTAGAGAATTTGGGAAAGAGACTGTTGCGACCTGATGAGGACGCAACGAATAAGCCACTTAGTCACATTTGGCCGCCAGACCGAGATGCCGACGTTCGGAAGACCGCAATATACCCCCCGTGGACTCACCAGCGCGACACTCGGACAATAGGTCCCAAAAACACTCGGGACCATAAAACATTCGTTACAGTTTTCGTCGACCAATAGCCGAACACACCACGTTTTCCATCTCCATAACACAACCACCAATCAGAACCAACCTAATTCCTATATATACATCTACACACCTGAAAACCGAGCATTAAACAGTACGAGTGCACGAGACACATCGTCAAGAAAAAAAGGATAACCGAATTTCAACTAAACATCTATCAACGAACCGAAAGAAAAACATCTAACCCAACAACCAAGTTTCATTCCACCTCGAACCAGCGAGAATTATCATCAACCTGCGCCAGAACTCCTGGTCATAAGACTTGATCAAAGTGTCGTATACCTCTCTCCTATCTTTCATTAGTTTTTAGTCATCCTGCCTCCTTTCCTTAACTGTCAACAAATCCGCATCATCCTAACGTTAGTCACCCCGAAACCTAGACCTCCACATCATCCTTTACTCATCGCTGAACCTAGACCTCACCGCCTCTCCCTACATTCACCTCTGAGACCAACCCCTACTCTCGTACTTACCGAACCTATATCTAGAAACCTTTTCCGTCGAAACAGCAGATTTTTGTCTAGTGGTCTTCACGCACCGAACTGTCTAATAAAGTCGAATAGTACTACGCGCAGAACAGCTCCCTTATTTCGCCCCAGTTTCCGTCAGGCTCTCCTACCGCGTACCTATTGAATATAATAAACCAACGCAAGGAATCGCGAGCCGCGGAATACAACAAAAGTCCACGACGCAACAGAGAAGTAAAGTGATGAAGTTAATTGAGAGGTGTAAGGGCTGGCTGGTCTAAATAATATTTGTCAGGATGCTTAAACGGATGTTGAAAGCTATATATTCGTTCGTCGTTGGCGCGTCGTTCCTTTCTGGTCCGTCCTTATGAACTACACGCTTCCTAATTCGTTCTAATACAATCTGTTACATTCTTATTTAACGCGTCCTTATATACGAGCCTTGACGCCCCTCTCTTGCTTCCGGGAAACACTGGCACAGGTTGGGGGTCCTTACCTGACCAAGCTCTTAGCGTATAGGGGTGTCAAGGAGTTGGGACCTCTCTGTCTGCGGGTCATAAACCAGCGCGAGTCCCAAATTCGCTCGATCATACTCTTACAAAGGTGAAATGTTCGAAGATGTTGCACTGATCGTCGATGATATGATTGACTCTTTGTGATTGGCCTTCTATCACTTTGTGAAATATAATGTTGAATTCCGGGTAGTGGAACGCTTTTAAAATCTTAACGAGAGGTTTATTCAAGTTTATAACACTTTGTGAGTCGCACGTGGATATTGGCAATAATGATTGACGCCGCTTTTGAAGTTGCTGTATTTACAGGGTTTAGAAGAAGACGTGGAAGGGACTAGCAAAGGTTCTAAGTGACTACGAGCTAAAGTACAAAATATTTGACGAAATGAGTGTTCGCGATGCGATGGTGTTTACCAAAAATTGCATCCATGAGCCACGTTGTGGTAGGCTGGTATCCAACAACAATGCCTACTGTCAATTCAGAAAATATACCGTGTAGCGAAAGTTTAAGTCGGTTCTCAGTGATACGACTAACTTGGTCTCATTGCCTGTTTATATTTTGTAAAAAACAATGCTCTCTGTTCGTTCAGAAAATGGTGCTGATAACTAGTGTCATTCTGCAATATTGAGACTAAAATATTTTCCAAAGTAATGGTTTCTCGTCGTAAACACCTAAATAAAAAGGTGCTTCGACTAATGCGTTAAAAATTATTCGATTCCATTTGAGAAATTTTATGCCAACTTCACGCGTCCATTTAGAGAAAAATTAATTACACCAGATTATGTTCCCCTGGAAACCATTCAATTCCACTCTGAACAATTTTTCATACAGCAGGTAGTTCACGAGTAATTCGCATTTATAGATTAAAATTGGACACTCTGTATACATACGTGCACTCGAAACGCATTTTGTTCCCAAGGAAAAGTACGAATTTTCTTCCTTCCGTGAATTCTCACTCAGAGTTTGCTAAAACTGAACAGATCTCTTATAATTCAAAGCCTTAAACCTAACTCTTAGCTCACACACGCCTGTGCAAACGTTACAATCGCACAACGGTTGCCATTTTGCCGACCACCTGCGCGATACTACATTATTAAAAATTCTTCATTATTCGAGGAATCTCGCGACTTCCATCCTGTGTAAAGATCGTCGCGAGAGTCGTCTGGCATCGTCGAGGGGGAAGTTAATTAACGTAGACTTCTAGCCGAGGTGTAACCTTGTGAACAAGCTTCTAAAAACCTACCACGTTTCTTTATCTTCGAAATGGACGAAAGATTCTCACACTCGATCCCATACTCAAGCTAAATATGTATGTATCACGTTATCCATTAAATTCGTGTCGAATTTTACAATTTAGATCAATATCTCCAAGAAACCTTCAAGTCCCATAAAGTCTTCTCATTCCACAACTTTTTCATATATTTTCTATTTTTTGGCAAGCACATTACGTCGTCGCTACAAAATTTCCTTCGAATATAATACTTCCCGCTTTCGGCACCAATTTATGGGATGCCCGGTTCTGTCTGAATTTCTCGAAATTGAAACTCGAAACAATTAAAGATCGACGTTGCGCGGAAAAGAAAGTTTATTGAAACTGGCGGAACGTGACGTGCGGATGACGATCCAGAGAGTGAATCGAGGATGGAGAAATAGGGCTGTTTGAGGGTTCGAGGAAGATGAACTTTGGGTTACGACTGTGTAGGAGAGTTGAGAGGAAAAGAGTCCAGTGTGAGTTATGGTGAAAGTTGGCGACTAGTTTACAGATAAGGCTAAGACTAAGAAAGAAAGTATTTGAGGGTGTAACATAACGATTTCGTAATCTTCGATCCACAGCAGAACAGGTTACACTAAAACCAGTAAAAAATGACACACGGGCATATGTCCTACGTATCTTAGTTTTCGAGTTACACGGCACTTCCGGTTTATCTCAGAACACGGAAGTATCTCGAAACCTACGAATGGTACAAGAAAATATTTCAGACGAAAACTGTAAAGCCCTGTAAATGTAAGTTTCCAAATGGGAACGTATATTTTTGATGGCCAAAGTGTCATCTGCTTCGTATCGATGGACATTATTTATAAACATTATGTACAGTCAAGACGCGAAGGAAAAACATTTGCGGACGTTGAAACGGTAAAACGAAATACGACGAGGTAACTGTTCGCTATTCCTAAAGACAATTTCAGTGTTTCCATAAGTGGGAGGATCGCTGGAACAAGGTCGTGGCTTCCAAAGGGCAATATTTTAAAGGAAGCACCATCGATATTAACCAAAAATGATACTTCTTCCTGCTACAAGCTCGAATACTTTCCAGACAAACCACGTACACTACCGGCCAAATGTTTGGAATCACTGTGCATTGCAAGTTGCACAAAAATTCCTCAGAAAGGTTAGCATTTATGATAATGCAGGAAGCGACGACGGAAAAATATTGAGAGACCCAACGGGAATCGAAACCGAGACCTTCGGCTAAGCAAGCCGAGATTTTGCGCGCTACGCCGACCATTATTATTATTATTATTTACTTAAATGTAGTACATATTGTAATTAGTTATGTTATATACAATATTTGTCTTGAGTCTAGTGGTGCGCTGCCTGCCCGGAGGCATCTGGCGCTAGGCGGGGGGTTTGTCTGTGCTTTTCAGGGCATGATGTTCTTTTTGATTAGTGTGCAGTGTGTGGAAGGGGAAAATTTACTATATAAAAGCCCATTAGCTTGAGGGTTGGCGACTACCCTCCCTCTATATTCTCCCTTCGAGGTTTCCTATTTGGCTATGGAGGCCCCGATACTACACTCGGCCATCCTGAACTGACACATTCGCCCTCGAATGCCCTCAGTGCAACACAACTCAACTCAACACTTTCGGGCACACTCCCCACACAGTGGCACACAGCCGAAACAACGCATTTTTGGATACACAGTGGCACTCTCTCAGCCGAACTCTGTTTTCTCAACTCTTTTAGGAGACGTGCACCCTCTCACATTTTTCATCTCACAGCGCCTGGCTTCGTGTAGCCGTAGATGCCTCCATCCCGGACGAGCCCCCATATGTAGGAATCTAGGGAAAAATATTGAGGGACCCAACGGGAATCGAACTCGGGACCTTCGGCTTAGCAAGCCGACGCTTTGCGTGCTACGCCAACCACTCCCTCTCTATTGTCCTTTCGAGGTTTCCTATTTGGGTATGGAGGCCCCGATACTACGATAATTTTCCAACGAATTTTTTATCGTTCAAATCAATCGAAATGAGGTAAAGTGCTATTGATCTTCACAATATCAATTTCAAATCAATAAAGTGTACGTCCATATGACACTTTTTACTGGTTTCTGCCTGTACATTTACCCCCTGAAGTATCGACACGCATTTGCGAAACATCCTCTATACACAGCGAGCTTTTTCCTCGACGTTCGACAGGAGCAAACCTTCTCCATCGAACGTTATTAACTAAAAGGTAACAGGCGTTACGTACGTGGATGCAGGGACACGCGATATTCGTTGCACGTACCTTGGGGTATTCGGTGTACTTGGTTGGGCCAGGTTCCAGATGGGCAATGTTGGACGGAATGCGGAATACATCCAGGCGTTTTTCCTACTTAAATCAACATAACTCGGGTGATGAATGGTTAACAGGCTTCGCGGGGGACGCAATGCGCTCCATTTATGGAAGCTATTACGGCCGAATTTCAGCGTTAAATGTGTGATTTATGGCCAGCCGTATTATCTTCGTTCATGTCCCGTCGACGATACAGTCCACCATCATCCCTCCGCTTCCCTCCTCCTGTATCCTACCACCGCCATTTTCACCCTCTCTATCTCTCTCGCTCATTCCTCTCGTACATTTTCGGAAAATTACTTTGAACCCGGCAAGCCGAGCGAGAGAAAAAAATTCATCAACCGATGTCCACAGCGCCGTTACCATGATTAATAACCGTCTAACTGCCGATTGAAACAGTAAGGAAAATTTATTTTACCTCGGTCGAGAGCGTACGAATGAAACGGATCGGCCACGCCAAACCCCGGCGCGTCCAATTTATGGGCAAACTGCTAATCGCGTTTCATTAAAATCCATCGAATCCTCCTCTCCACCCCCTTAAAGCTTGCCGTTTCATTTCGCGATACATTCACCGAGTCCCCTTCACACACACACCAGGTTTCAATGCGTTTTTTGTTCGGCCGGAGGATTGTTTAGATCACGAACACAGGCGAACGAAGGGAATTTAATCCGTGGAAGTTTGATTATTCCACGGAATTTTTCTATCGGCGATATAATTCATTTGACAAAAATGACAATGATGAAATATAGTTAAGCTAACTTATTCATGCCGTAATCTCTCTTACTATAGTATTCGTAACAAATTCAATCATCCCCAGTTTTCATTCACCCTAGAGAAAGGAGAATTGATAACGTCCTTTTCCCATAGATTTAATCTTCATTCGTACAGGTATACTGTTAATACACTGGGCGACAGGTAAAGTGGGAGGAGGACGAACGAAGCCTCTCTCTCGTTTCGCCAAAACAAAAAGCCGCGTAGAAAATTGAAACGAACAGTGTTCTGAAAGCATACGCGCGTCTAGTTTTCGACGAAACGAAACGTCGAGTACGTGTAAGAGGTGGGAATGCTGGTAGAGAGAAATCCGCGCGGCTCATTATGACGATACCTGTCCCGTTTGTTGCAGGTTGCGGCGCCTCGTACGAGATGCAGGGACCGAGCTTCGTGTCGGAACCACCGTCGCGGGTGGAATTCACGAATGTGAACGGAGGCAGGGTGGACTGCATAGTGAGAGGAAATCCGGCACCTACCGTCGACTGGCTGGCAGCGGACGGCGGCAGTATAACGAGTATCCCTGGAACCAGACACGTCCTTGGCAACGGGACCATCCACTTTCCTGGCTTCGAGGCCGAGTCCTTCCGACAGGACGTCCACTGGGCCATTTATAAGTGTTCCGCCGTCAACAGCGTCGGTGCCATCGTTAGCAGAGACGTCACTGTCAGAGCAGGCACGCGAAACTTCTTCCTCGTTATCTGCATTATGTTGTCTGCCTGGTACACCGCTTGCTTTTCTCCACTCCCCCTCTCTATCTTTCTATCTCTCTAGTTATATTCTACCCTCTATTCTTCCTTGTTCAACAACCCCGCGTAGTTTACCCAGTCTCGGCCAACCAGCGAGGACGAAAAAGAGACAAATCTCTGCTCCACGGAGTAACGTGCTGTTTTGATTGATCGTGCACGACTCCGACGTCGATATGGAAATATATCTCTCATCTTCTACCGTGAGTTTCTATCTGGAAGAATGCATTACCGCGACCCTCGTTCAAGGGGAACAAGTTCGACGAGCGTCGCGAACGGAAGGAAAAATTCGTCGCGCGTCCAACGACGTAGCCCTCCTCCTCTCTTCTTCGCCCGAGGCTCGTCTTACATTAAACATCCCCGGCTAGAAGGGGAGAGGATGTCCATCCGTGTGGCTAGGCGAAGAGGGCGCACCACGGGTTCTGTTCTTACACGGAATAATTCATCCTCTCTCGATCGGAACGATAGTACGTCTTCGACGCTATGAAATATTTATTCCCATCGGGTTCGTGATTTGCTTCGTAGCCACCCTCTCTCGATACACACACACACACACAGTCGTGTTTCTTCTTTATTCCCCGGCGTTTCGAAGGTTGGCGAAGATGAGCGGAATTCGATTCATCGACGACAGTTTGCCGAGGTTTGTCGATCTCATCTGACGCCCGTTGAAAACGTTCGAAGGCTTGGTTCTTCGTTTCGCGTAACAGCGTGGCGAGACGTCGTCTTCTTATCTGGGTGCGCTGGTCGTTTCCGTTTCCAGGATAAGAATATATTCAACGGGCCGCGTTGTCTCCTTCGCCGGGGCTGTTTTATCGGGCGCTCTCCTGAAAAACCGGGATCCGTGACAAGATCCATGACGCGGCGGATCAAGGGACGTGAGAGAGGGTTTTCGCGTGGGGAAGGCTGCTGGAAGATAGAGGAAGCTGTAGGTGGGACGGACGGAGAGAAAGCTCTCCGGTGTCTCCGCGAGGCGCCTTAAAAATAGAGCTTCCTCCGGGTCAACGAACCGGAACATATCTTATCGACCTAATATGCCCGTAAATCATCGTCGCGTGAACGTGGCCCGCACCTTTTCAGATTCATGCCCGCTACCTCTGCTACGTCAGCCTTCTGCCGCCTTGCTTTTTGCATCACCTCTGCTCGTGTCGATCAACTTCGCTGACTCTGTCTTCTTCCACGCTGTGAGAAAAGGTGAGGTTGAGGTGTATTCCTTGGAGCAAACCGGATATGATTAGGGTAGAGGTGGAGGTTTGGTCGTCGCCATAGGCTTACGTATGCACTTCGAGGAGCCAGACTGAACGGCTCGATGCTGACTAGGCTGGAAATGCGAATCGAATAACAACAATGGAGGAACCGTTTTCCAACAGTGCAGTTAGACGAAGGAGTAACCTCACCATCGGCAATCTCGACTCACGATCGAAAACACGTACGCTGGAGCTGGGCGTCCGTTCGTTCGGACGTGTCGCTTGGAAAATAGAGGATTTTATGCGGGGACGATCGAACAGACGAGAAAGCTCGCTCGACCGTCGCTTCCGCATCCTACGAGAGATACGCGAATCTCGCAGGAAATAAGGGTAACTAAGCTGATAAAGGGGAGCTGAGAGGGAAGGGAGGGCCTCGACGATTGCCCCTTTGCGTGCCGGTTCGAGTAGATCATGAGGGTTTGATCGGGTTGTTTAATGTTGAGTAGCTAGGGCCCTTTGTGTCGAGTGCGTATTGTCGTTTCCCAAATGTTCTCTCGTGATTTTCGCTGTAATTCCCCGTGTATACAGGGTGAACCGATAAGAATTGCCACCTGGAGTGTCTCGGCGAGCGTGAAAGAACGAAAAGAATTTTTGCAATAAAGATTGTTTCGTGTGAAAGAGCCATCGTACGTTGGTGAGTCGTTGAAGAGATCTAACGGTCATCCCTGTTTTTTTTATTTATATACTGATGACAGCTCTTAAGGTAAATACAAAGTCCTGTAACATTTCAGTCAAGGTCACAGAAGTTAAATTTCTAATTTTACAAACAAATTTACAAGTTCTCTCTAAATTCTGACGTCAACATTTATCGAGGCACATATTTCTCTGCGAACTTGACTGAAATTTTGTTACAGGTCCTTCAAATCTCTTCACAGATCCAATCTAACACGATTACCCTTTTCTACCAAACAATTTTTATCCTACTTTCACGGTCCCGGAGATACTCAAGGTGGCAATTCTTATCGGCTCACCACGTATAATATCGAAGGGTGAATTTACGAAGAAGAACTAATGAAACATTTGTAAAGTTCCTTTCATCACTTCCAGATGAAACACGCTCGTTTCGATATTCACGTTGAACCAGAGAACGAATTTCGAAGGTACAAACGATCCGCTTAAGCCGTCTCGAGACAATGTCGCTTACGTTTCGCAGACTTAGCGCGTACAAGGGGCCCGTTCCTTTGCCCGGACTTTAATCCGTCGTATTTTTAGTTCCATTCTCTCTTAACGAACTATATTTAAAGTGCCGACTCGGGCTCGGCGCGGGCCAAAGAAGTTAATTAAGCTCCTCGAAAAGGGGGGAAATTACATTCCGGTAAGAAAAGCTGGCCAGGCTTCGGTAATAAGGTAAAAATTACTTTCCGCGTCCTTTAACCGCCATCTTGGTACCGTTAGTAGTTCACGTTCTTCTTCCACTCTGCTACAACCTCGCTGAGAAGAAACGAAAACAATACACCGGTCCGTTGTTTCGTGGCAGAACAATGATAGTTTCTTC
>NW_017100261.1:3591214-3597989 GCF_001263275.1 Habropoda laboriosa | reverse complement strand
TCGGAGGACGAGGAAACTCGTCGGAGCTGAGACGAAACGAGGAGTGTGGAGAACAGAGGGTGAAAAAAAGCAACGAACACGAATGAATATCGGCGACAGTGCAAAAACTGGACTCCTCGAACGAGAGCGGTCGTCGACGAGACGCCGCTTAATACCAGCTTTCTCCGCTGCTGGAACTCGAGAAAGAGAGAGAGAGAGAGAATACCAAGGTCTAGAGAGTAGGGGAAGCTTAACGACGTTTGTACAAAAACAACGGGCCAGGCTGTATTGTTTGGCATGGCGGTAGCCGACGCCGCGGCCGCTTTTCAGCGTCGCGACCCCGACGCATTTTACCCGATTTTCAAGTAAGACGTCCGTTTTCTTCCATTTACCCGAGCCACAGTCGTGCACCGTGCAGTTATTCTTCTTGTAAATTCACTTGTTCCAGTTCAATTTCGCCGAGCGTCCCGCGACGTGTCAGGGTAATGAGAAATCTCGGCGAGAGAACACCCCTGCGAGCTGTTTCGCGCGTAAATAACGCGACCCCGCGCTCGTAACGTTTCTCCGTGTTTCGGATTTTCAAACGTGTCCCTCGATTGAGACTCGAATCTGATTCAACGAACGCAACGGTCAGATGTAGTAGCGAGGTCGTAAATTGAACTCTGAAGAATCGGCACCGATTGATGTTGCGGCACTCGAGGCCGTGTGTTGCAGCCTGTTTGAGGGTTCGAACGATAAATGAAGGGTAGCGTGTGATTTGGTGTTTCAAGTAGAAAATGGTGTTTCATTTACGAATGGAAAATATGTTAATATCACCTAAAGCGCCGGCTATTTTGTTGGAGACTAGACTTCTAGAGTTTTGCAGAAACGTGCACTTTTACAAAATAAAATAAAATAACTCTTGCAAAAGACAAAATTTCTATTCAAAAATTTTGCATAGTGCTTATTACAGGCAGACGATTTTTATATGTAATAGAGATATAATATTTTTTTCTGCACAAACATGTCAAATCGCTAGCCTTAAATTGGATATTGATATTAAGCTACACAACCTTTTTGCATTTTCCATCTGTATATAACTCGCGCAGATAAACTAAGATGCTAAAGACCTCGACAAGAACTTTACCTATAACCGTACTTCCAAAAGCGGCTTCCTTCACAAGGAAAAATCCTAATTTGTCCTAGCTGCACCCAGTTTTCGGTAAATATATGTGGAATTAGAAATAGAATACAGATGTTTATTAAAAGATATACAAATAACTATAATATAAGTAACTTTTACCGACGCTTCTCGACTTTTTAAACAGCACTCAAGTACTTATCTGCTCGTATCTCTGTCAATTTTCGGGTCCCGGCAGCTAAAACATGTTTACTCTGACGCCTAACCGATTTTACGACCTCGCTATATCGTGGCCCCGACTATACTTACAGACATCGCTGACACCGGCTCTGTTTAGACTCTAGGCTATCGCGCGGGAACATATGCGCTTTTTCTTACACCTGTAGAAATGTTAAATCAAACTTTGACCGATTAATAGGCTATCGGTCGAAAAGCGTCGGTGGCAAGAAAGCGATCGTAAGGGGCTGTGCGACGCGCCTAGACAAGGACCGCGGGACCCAAGCCTCAGGGGGCCTTAGACAAGGATGCACTCTCACCCCAAGGCTTGCACTGTCCTAACGGCCGAAGGACGATATAAAAGAGGGCAGCGGCCGACACAATATCGCACATAGTCGTCGACGAGCGAACCGACGTTATTTTAAGCCCCCTAATTCCTTAGTCTTACACGATTAACAGGCTACCGGTCGGTAAAGTGTTAAAAGAGCCCGTGTTGCCCACCTCTGGTCTTGACCCTACTTATCTGCTCGTATTTCCGTCAATTTTCCTGTCCGGGCAGCTAAAACGTGTTCACCTCGACGCCTGACCTCGCTATATCGCGGCTCAGACTATACACCAGGTTTTACCTCGGTAATTATTTCTCCGTGACTTTCCACGTTGTAGATCTCGTATGGAATACTACACACGTGGAAGGAAAGACTGGGGAGAACGCTTTGATTACGCAATTACGCGAAGCTTCCGTATTGACTCGACACAACAGAGTCCCTCCGACTCCTCTGATTGGCAATTGAAATGAACGATTATTTCCCGAGGCACGCGGTGCGTCAGCCATGGCTGAAATCGAATCGCGTGAATATACATGCGGCTCGGCGCCGTGCAATTCATAGAAACCAGCCAGAGGAGGACCAGTTTTACGGTTTCACCGATGTAGGTATCCGTTATAGAAGGAAAACGCCTGCGGAATTTCTGGCTGCGCGGATCGTATAAGTCGCAGCCATATTCTACGGTGCTCGAAACAAGACGCTTAAAGTAATCTTATTATCATAACTGCGCTACGTACTTTTCGCGAGACGTATATATATATATGGATGCAGTAGCTAGGTCCGCTCTGCAGAGAAACGAATCTCGCTTTTCCGGTTGGAGAATTTTCCTCGTCCGAAAAATTCGTATGGAAACGCGAGCTTTTACCATCTATTCTCTCTCTCTATTTTTCTTTCTCGTCTTTTTCGTCGACGTCGTCGACGAAGCGGGAAAAGAACGATTATTTTTAATTTAACGCGGGGCACCCTGTGTCGTTCGCGACGGGCTACGCTAGAAAACGTGGGGAGAGAGGGAATTTCTTTTCGAGTTTCACGGCTGGTTCTTTTATTCGTCGCGCGAACGAAATTCGCGGAAATTTTATACGGAAATAATTACGTGCCCCGGGGTCGAGTTACGTCGCAAATCTAATTCGACAACGTTGCGCTCTTGGGACGACGGCTAAACGAGCAACGCGCCGTGTCGCACACAGAGAGAGAACAGACATTCTCGTTCCGTCTTGTGTTTTTCCTCCTCGACAAAATACCCAAACTCCCTCGTTAATTTCGGCAATTCATCCTTTCACAAAAGACACCCGCGAATGTTCCGTGTCGTTTAAATCGTATATCCAATTGTTGCGCAACGAAAATTGACAGGCTATCTCGTGCGCATACACATACGCACACGTTAGAACGATGAACGAAGAAAGAAGTGCCGTGAGTAATTATCCTTTGGTAGTATTTCGCGTTCGAAGCGAAGATTCCTCGAATCCACGTGAGTCGTGACTTAGCTAGATGATAATGAAGACATAATTGCAACGTAGCGGTGCGTCTGGTGAAAAGGGTACTCGGCTCGTCTCCGCGGAAAATTCGAGCCGTGCCGAAAAAGGAGCATTTCTCTCTCTTTCCTTCTTTCTTTCTCTCTTTCTGACAGGTGGCTGGTTCGCGGATGCAGAAGGCAAGAGGGTTAGGCTGGAGTCGGTCGTCTCTCTCGTTTCTCCCGTAGGTTTCATGGTTTGTAAATATTACCTGCCACGATACGTCTGCCGAGTTTATGCTTGGCTTGGTTGCCGCGTAACCGAGAGCCGTGTGATACGGGGTGGTAGCAGCAAGCTTGGAAACCGTGGCTGCAGGCCGGAGAGAAAGAGGGAGAGAACCAGAGGCGAACTCACCGAGTTTTTACCCCATTCTGGAGTCTGAGTGCCTCGCTCCGCTGACTCTCGAAACGGGTTGCACAGCCAGGTCCTACACACCACCACATTTTCCTTTACCACCACCCCTCTCTTTCCTCCTTCTCTACCATCCAACCCTCTAACCTGTCTCTGTCACCCGCACCACGGTTTCTCGTTTTGCCTCCTTCCTTCACCTTCTCTCTGTCTCTCTCTGAAGCCTTCGTTCCCTCGCCAACCTTTCAGCCAGAGACCATCAACTTACGCGGAATGCTAGTTCATGACCGGATCGGGACTGCCTCGAGATTTTGGATAAGATAGACCGCCGCGACCCTTTTGAGGGTTTCAAACTCTTCGTACCCCTCTGGGAGACATAGCCTTTCTATCGGTTCGGAGATTTTTCTTGCGTCGATTAACGACAGAGAAAGAAGGAACGACGTGATGCGGGTTTGGTCAGAGGAGTGGGAGAGTAAAAATGACGGTACTCCATCGAGAGAAGAGAGTCGAGGGATTTGGTGCGGTGGGTTCCGCTGGTTCCACGGATCGATGCTACACCCGTTCGCAAAATGGGAGCACGGAAGTGTGACTCGGTTTCTTTTTTTTTTCTTTCTTTCGCTACTCTATTTTTCCTTTCTTCTAAATTTTAACCACGGAAAGGGAGAAACAGAGACTTGGTGTCCCTTTTCGGCCGCGTTCGGTCGGTCGGTGTGCGTGCGCGGCGAGGAAAACGGTCGCGTTTGTGTTGGGTAATTATCGCGGGCCTCCCGGAGCGCTCTTTCTTTGTAAACACTCCGCGGATACATTACACCTACTTTGTTTCCCTGCGCCTTCAATTTTCATTAGGACCTTTTCAGAGCTGTGTCGCGGACCTTGACAGAGGGAGAAATAGAGAAACCGGGAGGAGGAGGAGAATGAGCGAACGACGACGGACGATGCGCGTAGTCGTCGTCGTCTCTATCGAGATTTTTTTAATTAAGAGTTCAGCTTCGCTTCATTTCGAGTCTGTCCCGCTTTTATCCGGCTCTCAGCCACCGGGGCTAACCGTAAAAGTTGATTCCGCGGCGACGGGTATCAGCATCTTGTAGTTATGGTCGACACAAAGCCCTCGGGATTTAATCCCGAGGTATCGCGGCGAGCCGTCCATTTTGCCTTACACCCTCGCCGCGCCACTTAACAACTTCTTTTCTTTTCTTTCTTTCTTTTTGCCTGAGCCTTTACCACCCGTGTCCTTAGCGAGCTTCCAGCGCGGAGACAATTAAGTCGCTCGCAGACTGCCTTACAGGAACGGATCCGTGGAACGAGAATGCCTCGAATCGATAACACGGATTGAGAGACTTTCTTCGGTGCGGAGAACTCTTGTAACTTCCTTTGGAGTATTTTTTTTCTTTTTTGGCAAATAGAAGTAATTATGAAGTGAAATGTTGGATTGTTTCTAAGAACACCCTGTAGAAATAATCAAGCGAGGACAAAAATGTCTCGGCGTTTTTTTAGACTTCCACCAGATGTGTTTGGTGTTGAGTCAAGCACTGCACACTGTGATACAATAGGACAAACAGTTCGAAGGTGTGAGCGGACCTCAGTTTTTCCTTTTTGGTCGTCCAGAGACAGTTAGATGGAGCATTTCAAAAAGTGAAGACGTTTTTTCTGAGTCGAAGAATAAGTAGAACATTCATATTTCTAATATGAAAATTGAAAATGGGAAATGCTGCTTGTAATCGTTAGGACACTTGGCGAATGTGAAGCAAATTTAAATAGTCGAAGAATTATTGCGATCCTAAGAAAGGTATTCAGTCTGAAATCTTCTGGTACGACTTCGAAATATACTTTGGAAATCCTCCGTTTGCCGAGGCTATGTACACTCTCGTTCGCAAGTATTAAGACATTGGCTGAACCCGAAGCAAACTTAAATAGTAATTAATAAATTATTAAAATCTTGAAGGAATTATTCAGCCTGGAGTCTCTCGGTACGGGTGCATACGATGAAGCTTTCAAGCATCTATTTCTATTTATTTAAAATGCCGTCGTTAAGATAATCGTGTCACTAATGAAGTCACATGAAATTGTGTTCTTTGTGGGACGTTGAACTTGTTTATAAAAAAGTTGTAGCTATAAATTTTAGAAAATTCGGGGCATTGTCGTTACGCGAAAACTATTGCAAATTTTAAAAATCCATAAATCTAGTTTCTATTTTCGTTAACTGGAATTTTTGGTATTCTTCCAATTTTAGTGTCAAAGCACGTGGTCCCTAATTTTTAAAAAATAAAAGAAATTTAATCAAATCTATTTCATGGAGTCATTCACTTTGGCTTCTCAGTGTCTCATATGCTCTGGCCAAGAAGTGTCATTTAACCCTAGAGAACTAGCAAACCCGTGAAAATCGCTGATTTCAAATTTCTCAGCATAAATTACACAAATGATTAACCCTTTGCACTCGGAAGTGTTTTTGCTGCAGG
This sequence comes from Habropoda laboriosa, assembly GCF_001263275.1. Lineage (NCBI taxonomy): Eukaryota > Metazoa > Arthropoda > Insecta > Hymenoptera > Apidae > Habropoda > Habropoda laboriosa. The sequence continues at coordinate 3,592,036 of NW_017100261.1, read as the reverse complement.
AAAGGTTGCAAATCGGATGTTTGAAATTTTTCAAAATTAACTTAGAAATAAACTGTACTATTTTATTTCAATATTCAACGTATTTTCTATTTCGCTATAGTGAACAAATTTATGGTGGCCCGTAGATCTGGTCTCTGTCCCCATTAATTATCGTGACAATTATTAAGTGTCGTTTCTCAGTCGCCATTCGATTGCAAAGGGTTAAGTTGCTTTTGTTCAAGTACGCTCACAGTGCCTTTTGTCGAAATAAAGAAGTAATCAGACTATACTTTTTTATATAATCTTATCTAAATATACCAAAAGTGTCAAAATTTACCACATTCAACTCTGATTATTCTAGCGTCAAATCATACAACACCTTCTATTCAAACACACCAGGTGTCCTAATACTTTTAATCACCAGCGTGAACTTGTCATGCGTTTCATCGATTCAGGAATTACACGCACGTGGGTTCGCCGTTTAAACCGGTGTAGGATCGGGGCCTCCATACCCATGATTATTCTAGCGTCAAATCATACAACACCTTCTATTCAAACACACCAGGTGTCCTAATACTTCTAATCACCAGCGTGAACTTGTCACGCGTTTCATCGATTCAGGAATTACACGCACATGGGTTCGCCGTTTAAACCGGTGTAGGATCGGGGCCTCCATACCCAAATAGGAAACCTCGAAGGGACAATAGAGAGGGAGTGGTTGGCGTAGCGCGCAAAGCGTCGGCTTGCTAAGCCGAAGGTCCCGAGTTCGATTCCCGTTGGGTCCCTCAATATTTTTCCCTAGGTTCCTACATATGGGTTATTATTTAATTAATAAATAATTAA
>NW_017100261.1:3557574-3591049 GCF_001263275.1 Habropoda laboriosa | reverse complement strand
GATGAAAACATATCAAGGGTTGCACGTCTCCCAAAAATGCGTTGTTTCGGCTGTGTGCCACTGTGTGGGGAGTGTGCCCGGAAGTGTTGAGTTGTGTTGCACTGAGGACATTCGAGGGTGAGTGTCAGTTCAGGATGGCCGAGTGTAGTATCGGGGCCTCCATACCCAAAAATAGGAAACCTCGAAGGTAGAATATAGAGAGAGTGGTTGGCGTAGCGCGCAAAGCCTCGGCTTGCTAAGCCGAAGGTCCCGGGTTCGATTCCCGTTGGGTCCCTCAATATTTTTCCCTAGGTTCCTACACCGGTGTTATGATAATTACATTAAACAAACGACAACGGCACCATTGATAGAATATTCCGCGAGGGTTGTACGTTTCGTTGAATTCCAAGTTGTTTGCTCCGGTAGAACGTGTACATTCGAGGTTGAACATTCTTCAACCGGGCGACAGTACTGTTCCGCTGTATATCTCCCGGCTGGAGAACGAGGTCCGTATCGATTTGACGAAATAATTTAGTCTCCGGTAGGAGAGTGGTAAAAGTGACGAGTGCAGGCGACCATGGCTCGTCGTTGTTAAAAGTAATCCATTATTCTCGGTGGAACAACCAGCTGGAAAAATATATATTCTCCCTCTGGTGGTTAACGCGTTAGCCCCGAAGCGCGACACGGACGGAACGTGTGCAAGACGAATTTGTCGAAATTTTACGCGATGCTCCGCGTTTAATGAAATAACGAAACAGCAACCGGTTTCCGGTGTTTAATTGATGCGTCATGAATTTATCGCGCGTGTAGCGGGACGCGATACACAACTATGAAGTCTGGTTAACGAAGCCCTGTTTAACGTTATTACGTATACCCAAGTTTGGTTATCGACGCCGAGCACCGCGTATCGCCTCGGACAACGGGGACTTCGTCGATTATGGATGGAACGACACGGTCATTCTTAATTTCATGAATTTATCGCGCGTGTAGCGGGACGCGATACACAACTATGAAGTCTGGTTAACGAAGCCCCGTTTAACGTTATTACGTATACCCAAGTTTGGTTATCGACGCCGAGCACCGCGTATCGCCTCGGACAACGGGGACTTCGTCGATTATGGATGGAACGACACGGTCATTCTTAATTTTGGAAACGTTAACCTAATCTTAGTTCCCTGGAGAGAGTGTCTGATGTGGTATAGTAATTCTTTATTCCAGTGTAACGTCTTAACGATTTTCGAGTTTGACACCTTAAGTTTGAGTGGAACTCCAGAGTATCGTACTGTGTTGTCTGGTTTGCTCCAATTCCTCGAAATTAGGAGCAGATATTGGGGTGTCGCTGAATTAAAACACTTAAGGATCGTCGTTGCGTAGAACTTTGACGCGCGCGTGGTGAAATAGAGAATAAACACGGAAATGGAGAAAATAGGGCTATTTAAGGGTTCTAGGAAGATGGACTTTGGGTTGCGACTATGCAGGAGAGTTGGAAGGTGAAGAGTCCAGTATGAGTAATGGTGAAAGTGGGTGACTAGTTGTAAATACAGATAAAACTAAGGACTAAGAAGGAAAACATTTGAGGGTGTAGCAGTACGTTTTAAGAAATTCTTATCGATGGTTTAAGTTTGAGAGTGTTTAAAATTGTTGGGGATTCTTTTCAGGGGTGATACAGGTTACTTTGTAGCTGGGATTGGGAGAGTAATTTTTTGAAAATGAGGGATTTTTGTTTAGTATGGAACTCTGGAGTTCTAGTCGGACTTAGAGGGTTAAGACAGCAATGGCCGCTCGAAAAGCGTTCATATTTGAGAGTGTAGAAAGTTATGTACATATGTGCAATTTAAGTTTTGCGAGTTATTACTGAAAATCGAGTAAATTGCTTTATTTATCACAATCAATCTGTTTTTTTACAAAATTATAAAGAGAACAGTTTCTATCGTAATTTAAATTTTACAAATTGTTACTAAAAATCGAGATAATGAACTTTATTTATCACAGTCAATCTGTTTGTTACAAAATTAGAAAGAGAACGGTTTCTATCGTAATTTAAATTTTGCAAGCTTTTACTAAGAATCGAGTAAATTATTTTATCAGTCGTTTGTTTTTATAAAATTTCACTTGTAATTCACATTACTCCCTAAATCTCAACGTCAGAAGTCAGGATTTATTAAAACATACAAAATACTTCGAGTGTAAATGCAACTAATGCGTCGAATTAAAATTGAATTTTATTAATGTATAATAGAGAGAAAACGATAAACAAATACATATCTGAATATTCAAATTTTCGAACCAGCGTAGCGTTAATAATTATACGAAATTTCGATGGGTGACTATCTCAACAAGCGTTCAACATTGTGCAACTATGAAAACGTTGAATATCTCGAATAGCGAAATTTTCAACTTTCCGTCCAATACGAAAAAAGAATTCCTTAAATCTATCGACAAATTTCCGCTAATTCCATCCTGAATCCTTGAAAATGTACAGCAGATAACGAGAAAGCATTCACTATAGTCGTTAATGAAACGGCGAGCATTTTTTTTTTCCTCGCGTTTGAGTAGAATGTAGTAGGGCAGAGTGGTTTTCTGGGCAAGCGAAGCCGACCCTGTCTGCCCTGCGCTTTCGAGGCACGCTTTCGAGCGGCTGGTTGTTTGTGTGTTTCAGTGGTGAACCAACGTTACGATCCGGAAGTGCAATGTCCCGGCGGTTTCCTCGGCAACAACGTACTTATGCGCTGCAACGTGCCCGGTTTCGTTCGCGACCACGTCACCATTACGTCTTGGCTTCAGGAGCCATCCTTCAACATCTACCCGTCCACGATGGGAGGTGAGTGACGCTCCGTATATCCTCTAATGACGTCTCGTCGTAAATAATTGTCGCGAAACAAACGCTAGATCCCGTCCCTGCAATTAATTTCATATATGAAAAATTTATTTAAATAAATATACAGGATGTAGGTAATATTTAATTCTGCCACTTGAAATATTTCCGTTTCGATTGAACCTTTTGTTACCGTAGATTTCGGTACGAAATGCGTGTGGTAGACGGTAGATTTTTAATTAAAATTTTTCGTTTTGGTGTATTGAAGTTCGAAAAAAATTTATATTGAAAATTTATCGGTTTTAAATTTGTTTTATTAAATTAGGGTGGAAGTGTGCAGAGGATAAATATTGAGGGTTAAATTAAGATGGAAGTGTGCAGAGGATACAAAATTGCGGGTTAAATTGAGGTGGAAGTGTGTCAAGAGGCGCCAGCGTGGAAAAATATTCGAAACGCCTATAGGCGGCAAGGGCAGAGCGCGAGAAAATTTCGAATGCGCCTATAGGTGTCAAGGACGCAGTGCAGAAAAATATTCGAAACGCCTATAGGCGCCAAATGCACGATACGAGCACATTTCCTAAACGCCTACAGGCTTCAAGGGTACAGCGCGAGAAAATATTCGAAACGCCTATAGGTGTCGAGGACGCAGTGCAGAAAAATATTCGAAGCGCCTATAGGCACCAAGGGAACGGCGCGAGCACACTTTCAAAGCGCCAAAAATAGTGAGAGACTTAAAATTTTATAAAAATGTTTCCTACAGAAGTTGCACAGTTTTATGGGGTCCAGCGTATAGTAACAATAGTTTTATTCCGTTGCAAAACGAGATGAGAAGGGCAACTGTGTTTTTACATATAATGCTATATTTTTTATGCAAGGCTTCAAGGTCAACGAAGGTCGTATAAATAAAGTGAACAATCGTTTTGAGGTGAACTTTGAACATCTCCTTTGAATTTTTAAACGTAGTTAAAAATGTCCATGACACTTGCAACATGTTCCTTTACAACATATTAGGTTGTCCGGAAATAAATTGCGGTTTCTGTACCTGAGACTTAAAGACGTGTAGTTTTGCTTAGAATGAATTTATTTAATCGAAATAATTTCCATTAGATTCTATACACTTTTTCCAACGTTTTACAAGAGTTCCTATTCCATTACAATAAAAATCAAGAGTTCTAGAATTAATAAATTCCGCGAAGGTATTTACAGCATCCTCTTTATTGCGGAAGATTTTTTCTCGCCAAAAGTTATTCAAATGTTTAAAAAAATGGTAATCTGTAGGGAATAAGGAGGGTGTTTTAATGTTTCATAACCCAATTTGTGAATTATGATACGTGTGGGCGGGTGTTATCGTGTAGGAGTATTGGCCCCTTACGATTTACCAAACTTGGTTGTTCAACAAATAACTTTCTACGCATTATAATCATTAGATGTGCTTTCACCGAATACATGATTGATAGTGCGGGCAGTCCATTGTTACGTTTTTAAGTTATACTCGGAACAAATGACGGTAAAAAACAAAAGTGTATCGCTTATATGATAGAGCGACGTCTACGCGTTCAAATGGTATACTACTTGATAAACATAAATTTCAAATACATAGTACAGAAAAGCCCTAAATATGACACAACAGAAAACCGCAATTTATTTCCGGACAACCTAATAGCTAAAAAGCAAAGTTGGTCTTCTTATCTCGTTAATCATTCACAATAAAACTATTGTCACCATACACTGGCTCTTACAAAACTATGCAACATTTAAATATTTTGAAAGTATTTTTACAAAGTTACAATCACAGTGGAAATATTTCAAGTGATAAAGTTAGATAAAGCACCCTGTATATAATAAATTAACGAAGGTACAATAGATACACCTGAATTTATTCAAATTTATTCATTCTTATATGAAAAGAAAATCACGTCTTCCACGTGTGCAAGGTGAAATTTCTCAGAATTTTCCGCGAGTAAATATCGAAGCCGGTTTCGTGGATAATTGAGTAACTCGAAAGCAAGTCGCGTTTCCCGCAGATTACCACACAGTCTCTCGATTTTCCACGGTGTGTCCCATATTTCACAAAGAAAGTACAATCTTCCCGCGTTGGAAAGGCTTTCTCTCTTATTCGCAATTGGTAGAAAAAAAAAAAAAAAAAAAAAATAGCATCCTTTACGTTCCGCCTTCGGACACAGAGTGCACAGTAGGCATTGTCGATGCCGAAAGTTTCCGCCGCAAGCCCGTTAACGAGGCAAACTTCATTAATTATGGAGGAGTTCGATCAAGGTACGCGCCGCGGAGGAGGGCAAGCAGGCAGGCCCCAACCTTCTGAATGTGCTCGCTAATAATCCAGACGGATTTGTTAATACACTCATCAATTGCAGTAAGACGATCGATAGTAGAACAGCCGAAACTTTCGTCGTTGCACGGTTCACGGGTTCAAAGTTGAACGAACTCGACAACGAGATTCGCGGAGAACCTGGACCGGGTAGTGTGTTGTAGTGGTAGTAGTAGGTAGAAAGCCGTATCGAAACTCTAGATCGAATATTTATCGCGGTGATTCGCGATCGTTTTCGACGTGTCCTCGTACAAGATAGGAATATTCGAATTCGAGGGGGAAAAGTTTCCTTTTTTTTTCTCGCGCACACGTGTACGTATGTATGTATGCCTGTCTCTCTGATCGAAAATGCGATTTCTGGTTCCCGTAGACGGCAAATACCACATGCTTTCCAGCGGGGAACTGATGATACTGAATATCACACGGGAGGACGCGGAACGGACTTATCGGTGCAGGACGCATCATCGTCTGACGCAGGAAACGGTCGTCAGCAGCAACGTCGGCAGGCTTCAATTGACTGGTGAGTGCATTAAAATCCGCTCTGCGCGGATCTACGGATAAGATAACGCGCTTTCATCCCGATTCACGATACTCTTGATTGAAAATTCGTAACGTGGCTAGCACACTGGTTTATCCTGCACTGCGTTATAATTAAATCATGCATGAATGTACGTATTTGTGTGAGCGTATACCACGGGTAATCCTTTTTGTTTTTCGGTGCTCGGGTAACGGATTTGTTTAGTCGAAGTGCGTTAAGTTGCTTATACGGAGTGAGCCGTGTGAAGTAAGCCACCTAATTATCTTCTTTAGCTATATTTTTTTTACGTAATTTTTAATAAATGGTTCCGACAGATGAATAGGATGGAAGACAAATTTTCTTCGAGAAATTTGCAAAAGATGAAAGGTAGTTTCACGTTTGAATTGAAATTTTAGTGGCAAAGATCATTTTAAGATCGTATTATTATGCATGTTAGTACGTAACGCGTGTGACAGATTCAGACATTCCAGAACGGCCGCAAAATTTTCTTTTCCTCTTTTATCATTTTAAAGTTTGTTTTATTGAACAAGCGTGAAAGAGTGCAGAGGATTAAATTGAGGCTTAAATTAATATGGAAGTGCGCCAAAAGACTCCAATAACAATGCGAACAAATTTTCAAAGCGCATGTAGCAGTGAAAGGGTTAAATGCACGTCAATGTCTGCTACAGCATAAAATAGAAAAAAAAAATATTTATATATATATATTCATGATTAAGGAATAAGTGACTTTGAGGAAAGGAATCGATCCAAATCGATCCATGGTATTAAAAATAGAGGCACTGATCGATGCAGTGAAACTTAGGATCGGCATGCGGTATTTTATGTTTTTCCATTGGAACTGAATCAGAACAACGACTGATATTTCTTGCCTCATACAGCCTCGACTGAATTTTCGAGTTTTTATCTTTCTAGGTTTCTACTAATTTTATCTCACCGTATCGCTCCCACCGACTGTACAACGTATAGTTGGGGCCACGATATAGCGAGGTCGTAAATTAAACTCTGAAGAATCGGCACCGATTGATGTTGCGGCACTCAAGGCCGTGTGTTGCAGTCTGTTTGAGGGTTCCAACAATAAACGAATGGTAGCATATGATTTGGTACTTCAAGTAGAAAATGGTATTTCATTTACAAATGGAAAATATGTTAATATTAAAGCTACACAATCCTTTTGCATTTTCTATCTGTATATAACACGAGCAGGTAAATGAAGATGTTAAAGACCTCAATAAGACCTTTACTTGTAACCGTACTTCCAAAAGCGGCTTTTCCCAGAAGAAAAAAACCCTAAATTGTCCTAGCTGAACTCAATTTTCAGTAAATATATTAGAATCAGTTTGACTTTCGCTGGATACAAGAATTCTTTGTACGGTCCTGACCATGGTTTCAAGTACTTATCTGCTCGTATCTCTGTCAATTTTCGGGTCCCAGCAGATAAAACATGTTTACTTTGACGTCTGACCGATTTTACGACCTCGCTATATCGTGGCCCCGACTATACGTACTCCAACGATAATCATCATCTCGAGTATAATTTTCGTTCCATACTATCCAAGTTTCTTGTTCTATGATAAGTTCCTTAAGTGGTATAGTCGAAGGAAAGAAAAGGTGAGAAAATTCTTTCGTAACAGTACAAACACATCTTGTATTCACGGCAAACAAGCGTCTAATAAAATATTCTATCGTTCTTCCTGATTTACATTTATGAAGTTGTAAGTCATACACCCCCAATTCGACGTCTCGTTCTATTTGTACTCCATCTTCCTCAAGGTTATTAAATCTTCCAGCCGCGCGCTTCAGAGGCTATTTAAAAATGCTTTCCCTGTACAGCGTAGACATTTCAGAGGATCCTGACTTTGCCGCCACCGCTTTATTTAATAAATCGTAGAGTAAACAGCGTCGCGGAATACGGTTTATTAGCAAACGGCATTACGGTACGGAGACTAGAACGCTCGTAGAATATTTCTGCCCGTTTGTTCCGGCAAAGCATTCGTAAACGACAGAGCCGAAACGGGCTGGAGGGGTGAAAAAAGAAGGGAGAGGATATTTCCACCGCGTTAACATACTTCCTTGCAAACGTTCGCTGTATCTTTTTCGAAAAGTTCGTTCACTCTCGATGCTCGACCGTTAACTCGGCTAATAAAGTTTTAATACGATACGGCGGAGATTTTAGCGTGGACCGTGGGACGGTATAAACCCTTTCGCTGCGGCAGATTTCAGTAAGCGACGCATGTGGCAGACGGTAGATGTTCAATTACGGCCGCAGAATTTTTTGTTTCGACGCTATAAAAGTTTTAAGGAATCGTAAAATTTGAATTAAAATTTTGTGATTTATTATTTCGAATATTAAGGTGGAAGTATGCGGAGAATAATGGTCGAGGCTTAGAAGGCTTAAACTAAGGTGCAAGTGTGCCAAAAGGCGTCAATGTTACAGAGCGAAAAAATTTCTAAAAGCGCCTATAGGCGCAAAGGTCACAGTGGGAGAAAATTTCTAAAAGCGCCTATAGGCGTCAAGAACACAGTAGAAGAGAATTTCTAAGGCGCCTATAAGCGCCAAGAGCACTGTGTAAGAAAACTTTCGAAGCGTCTATAGACGCCAAAGTCACAGCGCGAGAAAATATTGAAAACGCCTATAGGCGCTAAGGTCACAGCGCGTGAAAATTTCTAAACCGCCTATAGTCGTCAAAGACAGTGCGAATAAATTTCTAAAAGCGCCTATAGGCGTCAAGAGCACAGTGTAAGAAAACTTTCGAAGCGTCTATAGGCGCCAAAGTCACGGCGCGAGAAAATATTGAAAACGCCTATAGGCGCCAAGGTCACAGCGCGTAAAAATTTCTAAACCGCCTATAGTCGTCAAAGACAGTGCGATAAAATTTTCAAAGCGCCTAAAGTCGTCAAGGTCACATTGTGAGAAAATATTCAAAACGCCTATAGGCGTCAAGGGCACAGAACGAGAAAATATCGAAAACGCCTATAGGCGCCAAGAGCAGCGGAAGGTTTAATAAGAGGTATCGAAAGAGGAGATAGCAGTACACGGTCCCTTGGTTTTCGCCTCGATGAATCTATCCATAGAAAAAAGTTTCACCTCTAGCTGTGCACAAGAGCAGTTACTTCGCGAACGGAAACTTATTATTGCAGCTCGATACGATATTTACAAATTCCTCCGAAGGACCATTGAATATTTATGAGCCAAGCTACTTTGCACCCGAAGCGCCAGATGCTACGAATTCCGATTCTCCGTTTCTATTCTTCGATCTTTCTCCTTCTCCCTCTCTCTCTCTCTCTGCTCTTGCGATCGTTTATCGAGGCCACGAGAATCCAGGACGATCCTCCTCGAGTGCGTGATTCCCTAATTGGACAACAGCTAGACGTGACGCTTTTTCCCAGCACCTAGCTAGAAAAATTGAATTGGCCTCCACCCCCCTCTATTTTCCCATTCACTCTGTCTCGTTTATTCTCGTTGCGTCAGGTGAAGACGCTCTGCTATCAGTGGTTATTAAATTTTTTTTCAATAACAAACTTCAGACGTGGAACGAGAGCACGAAGCAGAAAAAAAACGAAGGAGAACGCGGTAACTGCCGCTGGATATTCCTCTCTTTCTTTCAGAGAAGGAAACTGAATTCCGTTTTCAACCGATGGCCAAATATGTTCGTTCGATTTCAATTAAACGTTTGCTCTGCTACTGGTCGATGCACAGAATCACCGCGGCGGTGAACTCTGTCAATTATTATCGCTGGGAGAACGTCGCGTAAGGGGTGAAGGAAAACACACGGGAAAGAGGAGCGTATTGTTGTCGGCCTGGCTGCGTATCATCGATTGTTTCGTGCTCTGTTGACGGGAGAAATTGCTGTTGAATGTTTTCTAAACTATATCGTCAATTCTCTTCTTATTCTTCTATTTTCTAACTATATCACAATGTTTCTTTCCTTTTTCTCCAAGATCTCGTTAACTAGACGTGTATCAAACCAGAGAAAAAGAGAATATTCTATGTAGGAATGCTAGATTAGAAGAATGATTGTACCGAGTGTGTGTGATTATATTGTGAATGTTCAGTTAAAAACGGTAGCTGTCTGAACGAAGAATAATTGGGTCCGAGCGATAGAAGTATGAATGATAAGTGTTTGGAACTAGAGCGCGAGAGTATCGGGCAAACGAAGGGTGCGCGACTCCCGAAAAGTTCGATGGACGTGACTGACTGAATTTTGAGAATATCCGCGAAGAGTGAAAGAGCTAGAGAAACAGAGAAAAAGAGTACGAGAGAACGAAAGAATAAAACAGGATGAATGAGTCGCGGGCGAGGCATTGAGAGTGAAGATATCGTAGAGCGAGAGCGCGAATTATAGAGTATCGGGAGTCGAGTAGAGTTAAGTGTTAGTCTTGAATGATCTTAGTGAACAAACTGTTGGAATCCGGGTGCGAAAGTAAACTCTGATTACATTCTTACGATACAACATTTATTCGCAACGATGATACTCCATACACGCGGATTTTTCTACAATAAGACGAGAACTTCGCGAAGAGAAGAAAACGTTGTGTTGTGTGTTGGACTAACTCTCTAATAAGGGATTTCTAGGTACATTTACAATGATGGAATTTTGGGGGTAAGGTGAACTTTGCTCTACTGACGAATTGCTATGCTCTGTTCAAAATGAGAGTAACCTCGCTTCGCGCATGGGGCGTGCCTAAGGCAGGGCTAGAACCACTAGAACGACCGAACCCCCACTTAACCGCCTACGTTTTTCTCCGTCTTACCCTCTGCTACGCTCTCTGCCTATGCGCAGAACGGACGAGAATCGGTCCGAGAGCGAGGTTACTCTTATTTTGAACGACGTATAGAAAGGACTCTGAACGGACAACTAGTGTTAGCTTTCTATGTCCATATCGGCTGTAGCCTGCCGGATGGTATTTCGGCGTCCACTTTCTAGCAACGGCTGCGAAGGGATGCGTCCGATGTAGATGTTGTATCGGACCCGGGACGGAAAAACCCCCTCTTCACCACTTAAGGATCATTAGAGGGGAAGACTGTCCCTTTCGGGAGGTGACTCGCTTCGCCGACAATGCGTTGCCCAGCGGGGACCACGTGGAGGTGGAGTCACCAGCCTGCGCTCAGTCTTAGACTCTGAACGGACAGTCAGCGTCTTGACGAGTAACTTCTTTTTCCAGGGTTACTATCCTCACAGTTGCATTACTATTTCCAGGGTAACTCCGTGACTCGCTATCGATAAACGGTTGTTATTAAATCTCGCATACCAGCTGTCTACCACCAAACGTTCCTACGCTATTTCACGAATAATCCTGCAGTCTTTTCGCTCTTTTATCCTCGAGGTAAGAGAAGGGTTCAAGGCTCGGTCCCTCGAGAGTGACGCGAAAGTGCAAACGTGGTGTCTCGCTAGGGCAAACATCGCGCTGGATATTACACGGTTACGAATCCGAATAAACTCACTTTTCCATCCCCCTTGGTGCACGCACGATCGCATACCATTCGATATTACGTGTTTCACGGTGGTAATCGATCGATACTACGGACGTGCGATGGCTAGATGTGTGTGCGTGCGTGAATGGGAAAAAGAGCTTCCGCCGGTTGGAGGGAAGTTCAGGTTGGTTCATTAACGGACGCGATGCAATTAGAGGCCTTATTTCTTGCGGTCGGGCCACTTGTCGCCCGTGTGCCGATCGTGCAATTCAACGGGATCGAAGATTGTTCTTTTGCCTCTTCTACGAGTGGCGGCTGTTTTAACGCGTGTTAACGCGATTTTGTCAATTAAATCACACGCTTTCGCTGACTTGGCTACAAAGGAGAGGGAATAACCAAGTGGAATATCATTTTATCGAGCATTTCGAACGGACGATTTTGCGATATGGTATAGCACATTTCCTTTCTATTTTATCTTTTTTACTCTGTTTATAAAAATTCTTTTACCGGCAATTTTTTTTTATTTTTTGTTGAATTTACAGTTTGGAATAATTCGATTTGAAATACGAGGAAAATGTGGAACTGGGTAATCCTAAATATTCTCTAATCCCTGTTCTCTCTGTTTTCATTCGTGAAGTTTCACGTGGTTGATAATTGACGTATGTGTGCGCCTGTGTTTCGCGTAAAACGAGATAAATACAGGGTGAGTCGCTTAATGTGATCGGTTTAGATTATTCTGTTGTTGATGGATCGATAGAAATTTATTTTGTGTCGCATAACGCGGTTCTAAGAGTCCTTTGAGGTGATTATAGTACACTTTTTATCGGTCCATTATTTTCACAATTTTCAAAATTAGCTTCAACTTATCATACATGAACTTATCATTTTTCTGCACTTGTTTTTTAGCAAATATTCTGACGAAAATGTCTTGTTTTCCCTCTGAATTAAAGCAAACAGTAAAAAAAAAAGTATTCTAATAAAAAAATACCCTAACAGTAAGAAGAAGTGCAGATGTCTTATAGAAAGAACTAAATAAGCAGTCGTTTTATTTACCATCCACTTGCATGTATTGCAGCTAATGGACAGCATTTTCAACATACACAGTAAACTCGCTAAAGTTTGAAATAGAAAATTATCTAGCCCCAGGAAATCACATTTTCCTACAAAAAAAAAATATTCTGTATTACACTCCTTGAATTCGTCTCAATTCCCGCTAACTCAAGTAAAACTTCCAAAGAAATTCCAAAGGTCTCCTTAAAAGATCTCCTACAATCATCTTGTTGCGACCTGATTAGGACGCAACGGAGTCTCGGTTCGGCGGATTATAGCAATAAACAACTTAGTCACATTTGGCCGCTAGACCGAGGTGCCGACGTTCGACAGACCGCAATACACCCCCCGTGGACGCACCAGCGCGACACTCAGACAATAGGTCCCAAAAACACTCGTTACAAAAGGTCACAGCTTTCGTCGGCCAATAGCAGAACACACCACGCTTTCCACCTCCATAACACAACCACCAATCAGAACCGACCTAATGTCTATATATACACTTGCACACCTGAAAACTGTGAATCACTGTAAGACGAGTGCACGAGCGAACAATCCAAATTCAACTAAACATCTAAAAAACATCTAATCAAAACAAGAATTCATCAAAACATCTACAACATCTAACCAAAGGACATATATACTCCATTCAACGAGACGAGTCACCAAGTATAAACACGAGCACGTGAACAAGGCAGGGCCGACTTACGGATTCCAGATCCCCATATCGCATCGTAGGATAAGCTTTTTTTTTTTAATTCAAATTCTTTGACTATGGTATGGAGTTACTTGTTATATAAATATACCTAAATAACAGGATGAATGAAAGTACAAGAGGAGTTCCGTGTATAGTCGGGTCCAAGATATAGCGAGGTCGTAAATTAAGCTCTTAAGAAGCGGCACCTATTGATGCTGCGGTAGCTGATTATAATCTAATAATAACTTTATTCTGTATTTTTGCATTGTTTTTTGAAGTAGGATTATTGTAAAATATTTCACATTCGTTTTATGTATAGTTGGGGCCACGATATAGCGAGGTCGTAAATTAAACTCTGAAGAATCGGCATCGATTGATGTTGCGGCACTCAAGGCCGTGTGTTGCAGTCTGTTTGAGGGTTCCAACAATAAACGAATGGTAGCATATGATTTGGTACTTCAAGTAGAAAATGGTATTTCATTTACAAATGGAAAATATGTTAATATTAAGCTACACAATCTTTTTGCACTTTCTATCTGTATATAACACGAGTAGATAAACTAAGATGCTAAAGACATCAATAAGACCTTTACCTGTAACCGTACTTCCAAAAGCGGCTTCCCCCAGAGGGAGAAACCCTAATTTGTCCTAGCTGCATGCAGTTTTCAGTAAATATATTAGAATCAGTTTGACTTTCGCTCGTCCTGACCATGGTTTTAAGTACTTATCTGCTCGTATTTCTGTCAATTTCAATGTTCCGGCAGCTAAAACATGTTTACTTTGACGCCTGACCGATTTTACGACCTCGCTATATCGTGGCCCCGACTATAATTATTATTTCTTTATTCTATGTTGCTCTCACATCTGGTATTTGATACTGAACTATTTTCGGAATCATTTAAATTTATAATTAATGGTTCTATTGCTGATTCAATTATACCATCTAATTGCCAAAATTTTTCTTCAAAATCGGTTATCACGTGATCAATACATTTTTTCCAATTTTCTGGAGTAACTACATTTATTGCTTACCACTGAACAGTACCTGAAGTCATAAAATACACATTTGGAAATCATTACGGTTTCTGCCTGCAAGACTCCTCGGCAAGGGACCACCATAACTTGGCCCTGAGTTGTAACATGTGACAGCCAATGACCATAGTCGTAGAGCCGATCACGTGAAAAGCGAGGGAGTTGTTTGTTTTTACTTAGTGACTCGTCTCGTTGAACGGATTGTAGTGTTTGCCGCCCTGAAAAGGACTTTTGGGGTTCCTCAGACTTCTGTCTTATACCTCCGTTCAGCAGAGAATCTACACAACTAGCTAGACACCGCCCCGAGATCGGGCGATGGAAAAATCCAGCCACGCCGCTGAGCGTTTTCAGCGGATGAGCCCTTTCGTTACGTTGTCAGTCGAACCGAGCAAATACCCCGACGTCGACTGCCACCGCATCCACGGGGAACCACTGGAAGGCGGACTCACCAGTACACGCAAGTACTGCGCTTTGACCCTGTTACAGGCGAAGGATCGTAAGGGAAGGTAATGGTTAGGATGGACGAGGAGATTGGGGAAAAGAAGAGGAAAGGTATTGGCGTTTTGGCACTCCTAAAGAGTAGCCGGTTGCCGTGCCCAGTACCCCGCTCCGCAGGAAGGCCTTACACCTTATTTTGGAACTTTGTCCGGTCATGGGCACAACGTGCGTTCGAGGCTCAGGAAACCGAAGGTTAGGAAACCGGGTGCTCGAGAGCACCTCCTGCAGTTTCTAACCAAAGGACAGACATCTAATCGAAATAAAAAACATCTAACCCAACAACGAAGTTTTAATACACCTCGAACCAGCGAGAACAATCATCAACCTGCGCTAGAACTCCTGATCATAAGATTTGATCAAGGTCCACGACGCGACACACCTTAAAGTACTAAACTTTGAGAAACAAAATTTGGATACGTCCACTAACAACAGAACACTCCGAGACGACCACGTTAAACGATTCACCCCGTACAAATACCATTCTTTCCCACTCCGTTAGAGTGTCGATAAAAAATCCGGCCGGTAACTAAGCCGGATCCTTGTCCGTGTCAGAAGACATTTTTTAATTGAATTTAATTCCCACCGCACGTTTCCCCGTCGTCCGTGATCTCGTCTCGGCTCATCAAAATCGAGCCACGTCGAAGGGGTTAATGAGCCATCGGGGGATGATCGACGGCGCTCGATCAAAGTAAAAATTCTCTTAGGCCGCGTAATTGCCAGGCTCAGTGGCGGCGAGGACCTACCGATCGAGTGCTCGTCTGAAAAGGTTTTTCCGTCGCTCGTTTTAGAAAGCAAGCCCCGGCATCACTTGTTACCGTGCCGCGTAGCGTCTGCTTTGGGGGTTGGTTGGTTCGAGTTGCGCCGCGACTCTGTGTACGAGAAGGTAGAGAAGAGAAAATACGAGATGGTATGTATGTATGTACATAGGGAGAGATTTTTTTTTGGAAGACGAAGATGAAGGAGAAGAAGAAGAAGAAGAAGCTGGAGAAAAGGGGAGAAATCTCCACTCGAGCTGGGCTAACTAATGATGCTTCTCTTCACATGCCACACCTACCCTCCAGATTCAACGTTGAAGCTTCAGACGTGCCTATACACGATGCGTGCAGAGAGAAAAAAAAAGAACGCTCAAGACATTCTGCACGTTCTTCGTCTCTGCTACAACTTCTCCCTTCGCTTCCTCTTTCCTATCATCACCACCACCACGTGACCGATCCTCGACGTAGCAAGCGTCATAATTCATCGCTCGTTTCCTATCTGCCTCTCTTATTTTTCTCCGTTTCGTATTTCTCCTTCCGTTCCTCTTTCTTTCTCCTTCCTTTAAGTTTTCTCCGCGTCTCTCTCTCTCTCCCTCGTTTCTTTTCCACTCTTTATTTCGACTCGAAGAGTGGTTTTTCTTCCGTTCTGTTTCCCCTCTCCACTACTCTACCCTCGACCGTCGCGTCGTGTTCTTCGATCGTTGGGTCTCGCTGTATCGACCCCTGTCATTCAGTCGATAAGTCTGCGCAGGCTGCCAGGGGAATAATTAATATACCGGCGGCTTAATCGCGAGCCACGGATGCGCCTGCCAGCCTCTCGTAATCACGACCGAAGGTAAACGAAAGTACCGCGAAAATTGGGTTCGAGGCGCGGATAACGGTGCAGGTTTGCGAAACCGGGGAGAAATCGCTTCTGGGGGATTTTATGAGAGACACGCTGCTCGTTTTTTGGTGATATTGGGTCGTATGGAAATTTGCGGCGGTTTGGAGATGTTGATTTTGAAGAGACTTGACTTTGCTGAAATTACACGTTTGTAGAATGTTTACTGAGATTCTAGGACTGAATGTAGTTTTTACTTCAAATAATTTCTATAACGTCTATCACTAACTCCTTAACGCTCGTGTCTTACACGTGCACAATTAATCCTCCAGTGTAATTTTGTTTAATTATTTTTGTTATTATTATTGAATAATACAATTAACGGGCTATGCCCTTTTTTACAGACTTACACAGCTAGTACAGACACATTCATACAATATCAATCTACATCTATTGTACTTCAGCCATTCTCAGGACTTGTCGAAGATTCCTTTTGAGGGAGGCTAGTGATACGTTAAAGTTATTGATACCGCGGTAATCTCCTCGCTTAAAGTTGTAATAGTAACAGTTAGTTCTTTGTATATTCATTGATTTAGCATTGATTAATAGTGCAGGATGATGTGTATCGGATGGTAATAGTATGTCTATAGCAGAGATGCAAGTGGCGGTGGAATTATTAGTAAACACAAGATCTAAAATGTTATTACGTGAATTAGTTATTGAATTTATCTGCAACGCGTTATGAAAAATTAAAGGTTTCTGATAAGAACTCAGCCGCCGCAATTTCAGTCGATGATGCTTTTCTCTCACTTCGCACGTTGGGCTATCTTTTCTATAAGGGAAAGTAAATGGGAAACTTATTTCTATACTCCTAGGAAGTAATTAAAATAAATGGAATTGATCGCTTTTGGCACATTAAATTGAGAAAAATGTGAACGTTGAAGGGTTAACCCTTTCGAAACTGTGGACGAGATATCTCGCGATCTAATGTCGTTTATGCGACGCTTCTAACGAGTTATCTCGCGCGTCTTTTGGTTGGAACGCGAGATATCTCTTAAAAATTCGGATGAAAAGGGTTAATTTCGCGTTAATGAAGCTTCGAATCTCCGAGATAAAGAAACTGCTGAAAGGCGTTTTCAATATCTTCGTTTCCTAAATCGATTTTGCGTAAGGAAATTGTCGAGTGAGTGGAACAAGTAGAAATCGTTTGGAGATAAATCGGAGAAATATAGAGGATGAGGTAGAACTTCAATACTCGGTTGATGCAATTTTTGTTTCGTGCAGTCTGCCGTTGGGATGCAAAAGGATAGGTTCTTTTCTGTTGACCAGGCTGGTTGCTGTACTTTCAATTTTTGACAGACCTCCTTGTACCGTCCGGAATATCGTATTTGCGATATTGTTCTCCTTCCCTTGGACGGTGACTTGCCTTGCTTTAGAAAGGCAAGCCTGCCTATTTGATAGGATGACGTGTGGGTGGAATGACACTACACCTTTTTCTTAATTTAACAAATAAAATATATTTTTGTTGTAATGATGTGAATCGCGAGGTATGCATTGTCAGAAAGTACTATGACTCGGAGTAGGGTGAGCGTAAAATGAATTAACGTGTCTACGTCAAAGCCTATATCTGCGTTATCTGAGCGTCGTTCGCAAAAGTATGCTTCGAGGGTCTCGTGAAGAGTGAGGACGCGTCGTCCTGCCGATCCCTGTCCACCCCTACGCGAACAGGCCCAGGGAGAGACCCAAAGGGGCGGAGTCACCCCCACCAAGCGCGCTGGGCCTGGCTTCAAGATGCTCGCTTCACCGTCTTCGGGACGGATTTTCTCACAAGGAACTCAGAAATTTCGGGATTAAAATTAGAATTTAACCCTTTAAGAATAAAAGGTGTCTCGGCCGTATCGTTTCGAAATTATTTTCAAGTTAAGATGAAAGTGCACAAGGGCTAAAATTAAGAATTTAGGATCTTAGGAATTTAGGAAATTTAGGTATCCTAGCTCTTCAGTAATAAAGTTCGAAATAAAAACGTTCAATTTCAATTTAGTCATGTTCTCTGAACTGCACAAAAGACAAAATCAAAGTAGAAATGCTCCGAGATACCTTAGCAAATTTTCAAAACACCTACATCCACCGATATCACCGAAAGGGTTAAATAAAAGCATCAAACATCAATCTATTTACATTTTCTCAAAACGAACAACTTAAACCCGCGTAAAAGCGAATACTTCAAATTTTTAATCGCAGCCGTTCGCCCGGCTCGCTTTTCAAATTATTATTTAAGTTTAATCAACGTTATTACAGCTGCGTGTCGATTATTGCGTGCACAGGGGACAGTAAAACGTCGGCGAATGTTTAAATGTAACGACAAATGGCCGTACGCGGGGCTAATTAGAAGCGAAACAGCCTGGCAAACGCAATTTGAGAATCTCCTTTTTTTTTCCCCCCACTCACCCTCCGAGCACAGATTTATACGAACGTGTTCTCGTAAAGTTCACTTCGCCTCGCTCGAGCTTGCGTCCACTATGGTACACACACATATAGTATTTCGAAAAAGAATTCTGTACAACGAAGCCCACATGGAAATTTCACGATGGTATTTAACAGTATCTCCCTATATATACACAGTGATACAGAGAAAATTCGAACAGGAACTGTGAATCGACAGATACTGTTTGCAGTAGAAGCGTCAGCTCGGAGATTCCGCTTTAATGGAACGCGGGGCTAGGCGGTTGATCGCGATCGACGAACGTTTCTACCCGGGGAGATAGAGCTCGAAACTGGGTGATGTTTACTCTGGTTTCTAGTGCCGGAAGGCGGTCAAACGGGAAAACTTGCGCGTTACACGAATTGTTTAGGATTTCTAGATAAACAGAGAAGAGCTGGACGGTTGGCGGCGGTACGGAGGAGAGAGGGGTGGTTTCGCGAGTTGTGCTATCTAAATAGAGATAACCTCTAACGGGATTGCAAATTATTATTAGTTCGTGGAGAACACACGGCACCGGAAACGACGTTTCGAATGCAAGCTTAATTGTTGGCTTTACGTATACTCGCTGAAGATTTGTTTACAACAGTCAACTACACCGCGTTTAACTTGCTTTACAGCTATTCGACGCTCGCGCGCGCGCGTGTTGTGGAATGTAATTTTGCTTTTTTTAGTTTTGAGTGGAGAGGAGGAGTTGACCCTCTATGGGCCGAATATTTTTCTTGATTGTAAAAGAATTTATGCAACGTAAAATTAGCAAATGTCGACCTGTAAATGCAGAATAACAGTGAATTCAGCAATTTCGACAATTTTATCATAACGAATACATATTGTAACTTTGAAGTAACAACGGTTATCAAGAAAGTTACTGGTTAATAAGGAGACATTGTACAACAAGACGTTTATGCCATTTTGTGGAAGAAAGTTCAATTATTTAATAAAATATCGATATATTAGTATGTGACTTGAAAGTTACACGGGCCCGTAGAGGGTTAACTCGTCATTGGTTGGAGAATATTTAGAATATAGTAGATTGTTTATTGAGGATGTTTCGACGTGATTCTTAATCTTTATTAATTCTCAGGTATCGCGTCTCTCACACGCCAAATTAATTTTGTGCGAGTGTTTCAATGTTTAAGTGTAGGTTTGCAGGTGTGATCTGCTGTCTTGATCCTTTTGGAAACCGTGTTTACATAGAAGCGCGTTGGGCCTTTCGTACAGTTTTATGCGAGTGGCCTATGCGGACGAATAGGAGTCCTTCCTCGTCCTCGGCTGTCCTCCGGGATTAGGGGTTGGGCAGTCCATCCTGGGTTTCCCTGGTCGATGGGGCGGTGGTAAGGTATCGTGGCGGGGGTCTGAGGCCCTGCGAAATTGCGCGCGTGTGTGTGTGAGGTGAATTTACGACACGTCAATTGCTGTTAAAGGAAATGTACGAGCGCCAAAAAGGTGTATGGCACGCAGAAGCGTCGAGTTTCTGCGTCCATAGACACTTTCTGGCCCTCGACATCGCTTCGAACGGAAAAGTAAACACAAACGAATTGAGATTAGAAGCCCTCAAAAATAGCAGGCCTGGTCGTCCATGTCATAAAGTCAAATCCTTAAAGGTTGCGTCTGCAACGCAACAGAGGAATTATTCATTTCTAGGTGCACTGTTATGCTTTTGTTAAATAGAGAGTATAGTCGGGATCACGATATAGCGAGGTCGTAAAATCGGTCAGACGTCAAAGTAAACATGTTTTAGCTGCCGGGACCCGAAAATTGACAGAGATACGAGCAGATAAGTACTTGAAACCATTGTCAGGACCGTACGAAGAATTCTTGTATCCAGCGAAAGTCAACTGATTCTAATATGCATGCAGCTAGGACAAATTAGGGTTTCTCCCTCTGGGGGAAGCCGCTTTTGGAAGTACGGTTACAGGTAAAGGTCTTATTGATGTCTTTAGCATCTTAGTTTATCTACTCGTGTTATATACAGATAGAAAGTGCAAAAAGATTGTGTAGCTTTAATATTAACATATTTTCCACTTGTAAATGAAATACCATTTTCTACTTGAAGTACCAAAGTTTATTGTTGGAACCCTCAAACAGACTGCAACACACGGCCTTGAGTGCCGCAACATCAATCGATGCCGATTCTTGAGAGTTTAATTTACGACCTCGCTATATCGTGGCCCCAACTATATATCAGATTCATATTTGAAAATGCAGTCATTTTTAGTAATTTCTAATTGTAAATTAGAGAGATTCAATTTCTGTTTGAGAACTGAACCTAGTTAACGCGTGAAGTATGTGGGTAGATCTTTCAATTTTGTGTAAAATAGTGTAATTTGGATGTGTGAGGAATTTAGTGGAAATAGGTGATTCTGAATGACCCTCTATGATCCGATTTCTCTTTTCATTAAAATCTCTTTTGACTAAAATTTCTGTTAACTACAATTTTACGTTTCCATGGGAGAAGCAAGAATTAATAGTTTTATTGTAAACAAATTGGCTAGTGATAATGTAATCAATAACAATAAGTAAATAAAACGAGGTCTATGAAATATAATAACGCGATCGTATGACAAATAAGAAATAATGTAATTTTTGTTAATTCGATAATATTTATTAAACTGAAATAAAAGTACAAAATTTATAGTAAAATTTACAATAGTATAAGAAATAACGATCCATAATCGATACGAAAGCGATACGGCATCACAGACTAATAATGAACAACGAATTGGACCAAAAATAGCAAATATTCGTCTACGCGGTCTCAAAGCGGCGGCATGTTCTCGACTCGGAATAATTAAAACTTCTCTCGTAGCCGGTTCGTAAAAAGAATCTGGCTGAAGGACAATTTAGATTATCAAGAAGAGACGGAAATGTACTCGAGGAAAGATTAAAAGGTGAAAAGTGGTGAGAGATTTTATCGTTGGAGCTCGCGGTTACCCGACGAGTACAAACGAAACTTACAAAGTTCGCGACTTCTTCAGACGTAATTCACGCGAAACCCGTATTTCCATAGACTCTACTGTAACTTTTATAGAAGCATCATCGCAAGCTCTGTGATCACCGAGGCGTGCCTCAGTTTCTGGTGGAACGCGTGACGCGTTAATTCCTCTTCATCCCCTTATTCTCTCCTCGACCCTTCCACTTTTTCCTCTCCTTGTATCACCGCATATTTTACTCCTCGACCATCTTCGTAAAGAAAAAAAGGGAGGAAGAATTCAGATTGTCTATTAACGAGGCACTTAATTAAATTCTCCAACGGAGGAGTCACTCTTGAACTTTGGCGAGAGAGAGAGAGAAAGAGGGAGAAAAGGAAAGGAAAAAAATGAACAGCTGTGGCGGATCTTTGGTCCGATTCTTCGGGCCACTCGTCGCATAATAAAGCCCGTGGCAGCCCGGAGCGGGATCGAAATTTATGCTAAGCGCACTTACATACTTATGAACTTAATAATGAAGTTCGAGGGTGTGCTCTATCGTTTGCATATTCCCGGACACTCGTCCCTCGTCCTCGTCGTTGTTGCACTCCTACGCTTTCGAATACACTGAATTAACCTAAAGAGACGGAGGGAGAGAGAGAGTGAAGAGGGGGAGAGACCGACAGAGAGATGGAGAAAAAGGAGCGAGGGAGGAGGAAGGAACAGATGGAGAAAGGACAAGGGGTGACAGGGAGGCAAGAAAGGAGCGGTGAAAGAAGGAAGAGACAGAGGACAAAGGAGAGACAGAGAGAAGGAATCAGGGAAGAGACAGATAGAAGGAGAGAAAGAGAAAAGCAGAGAGAGAGAAATAGAGAAAACGAGAGATATATGAGGAAGGGGCAGATAGAGAGAGAACAAAGGAGAAGAATGAGAGACAGAGGGAGGAGAGGAGAGGAAGGAAGAGATAGAGAGAGGGAAGAGACAGACAGGGAGACAAAAGAGGAGAGAGAGATAGATAAGAGACAGATAAAAGGACACGGGGTACAGTATTTTTCAGCGAGTAACGAGTAAACTTTTCAGAATTATCCATCCGGTTCGTCGGGAAATATTCGGATCGCCCTGCCGAACTTCCGCTTTATCGCGTTCACTCTCTCTCCATGGGACGGTTTTTCGGCTAGTCACGTATCGCGAGCTCGTAAAATAATTCTATCTATACCACCCACGATTGTATCGTTAAACCCTCCCTCCCGGCGTTACGATGTTCAAGCGTTCGATTCACGTGGAAACGTTTCGCATCTACATATACATACACACACGCGATCGTAGTTTGTACATTATCGCCAGATAAGAATCTGCACGCGACAGGTTACTCGTCGTTTCACCCTGCCACGTGAAAAGGTGAGCGTTTCGTGCATCGACGATTAACAGCTGTACCACCGAGTTCGAAATATCTCCTTTCCCCGGGTAACAGGATCGCGATGACACTCGGTAATGCAAAAGCAGAGTATTAAATTGCTCGATGGAGAGGGAGAGAGCGAGCCGCGGCTCGGCTCGCGTGTCACTCGATGGTGAAAAACGAAGATCGATCGAAGCACATGATACACCGGCACGCGTGATGATGCGATGCGGTCGTATAGAAATCGAGAAACGCGTCGACGAAACGAGCTCGTGATCTACTTGAATTTTCTAGATGAACAGCGGCGAACAGCTGGTGGAATCACGGCGAAGAGAGAGGGAGGCTAATGACGCGATTCCTATAGTCGAAACCGTTGAAAAACCGTTCCGCTTTAATTACACCGGCCGTCGTTTTCATTGCAAATACATCGGCTCCCCTTTTGTTGTAATATTCATTATCGCATTATTACCATATCGTCCTGGGAGGGCGGCGCGCGCTCTCTACCCTCGGTCACCCTTGCTTTATTCCCAGGCATCGCCAATTACACGAATATCTGTTAATGAAATCTTAATGAAACGAACGGGTTAATTGCAATTCCATTGACAGCGCGACCGAATAAATTCCTGCATCGTTTCTTTCCATCCACGCCCGTTCGCAATGGCAGAAAATAGAAGGGGAGAAAGGGAGGAGAGGCGAGAGCAGAAGAATAGAGGAGGAGGAGGATCTCCCTTAAGGGTAGAACACGACGGCGAGCCAGGCGATTTGAAATTCTCGCGGAACACTGACGAGATATATACGCCGCGGTTATCTGTCCCTTTACGGTACGCCACGTCGTGACACGAGCTGCTATCTGCGACCATAATTCCCCATTAAATGTCGGGCTGATGCGTGCACCGTCGCTTACCCTCTCTCTTCCTATCCCTCCTCCTTTTTTCTCTTCTTCTTCCTCCTTCGTCTTCTCTTCCTCTTCTTCTTCTTCTTCTTTTTCGTCTTCGTCCTTTCTGCTTTGCCACGTAGAACCTTTGTTCCCGCGTGTTCCCTTTTCCGCCAGCGGCTATTTATGACACGCCGTGGAAAACATTTCCCGTATATCATGGAACAAACTTACATGAACTCGTCCTGAGGGAGGAGGAGCAGCACAGAGCGGCAGCAACGGCAGCAGCATCACACACAGGGGTGGAGGATGCTGAGCCGGTGCCGCAAAGTAATCCCCCTTCTCCCTCATACGTTCTTTGTGTACGTGCGTGTGTGGGGAGGGATACACCGAGCGCGTGCGTGTGTATATGTTTTGCCAAGGAGGAAGCCGGCAGAGGATCTCGGAGGATGTATTTCCTCCCTTGCTTCCTTCCTCCTACCCATCCGCCTCTTCCCTCCTTTGTTAAATCTCCAGCGATATTGTCACTATCAATTTTCCATACAATGTAATCCAATACTGTTTCCCTGGTTTTTCCTCTTACTTTTACTCATATCATCTGTGGTACATTCGCCAGCGTTGACACTTGTTCACCCGAAGTAAAAAGAGAGAGAGGAGGAGAAAAGGGTCGAAGATCGTAGTTAGAGAATTTCATTTTGGTAATTTACAGCGGTCGCCTTTTAATCCTTCGGTCTCTGTTTTATTAAAGGTAGAAGCGTCGCGCGATATTCGCCATCAGAACTCCCTCCTTCCTTTCCTCCAATTTCGTCGGAATATATTTCGCGTACACGTCGCGAGGAAAAACTTGCGCGAACTCATCTAGCACAAGATGGAGAAGGAGGAGACGGAGGATGGGGGATCGAAGGAGAAAGATATTCCTAGGGAAATACCTCAGGCTGTTCCTCCGCCATTGTCCAAAATTTTGCGAGAGTTTTTCCTCTCTCACACACACACAGAGGCGAACAGTAGGCAGCCAGTTCATCGAGCAGCAGAGAAATATTTCTTGATTGTTTCCACGCGTCGCTGTGCTGCTCTTTGTTCGGAGACGCGATGTTCGTTTCTTTGTCATTAGAGGATTTATGCGATCTCTACTCTGCTTTTTCTGCCCGCAGAGATACGAAGCACCGTGCAGCCGAAGATAAACGAGAAGGTGGTCTACACGTCATCGCGGCTCAAGGAAACCATTGTGATACCATGCGTCGCGTATGGCAATCCTACTCCTACCAACAGGTAAGAGTAATGATGATGTTTACTGAATTACACAATGGTGCCGGGATTATTTAAGGGGATATTCTCGTTTGCTACCGTGGAAAGGGGTGGTTATTTTAGAAATTTTCTTTGGGAAGATGGAAATTCTGTCGAAAGACCACCTTTGAGAGGTGAAAATGATACCTAACTTTGGCATTTTTTTAAAAGAAACCTACCAACTCGATCGAAAAATTTTTACATGGGTATTATTACATTAACCTTAAGGAATATAAAAATATTTTTTTCATTAAATTTCTTTACAAAATGGCGACGCTACAGCCGCATCGCCGAACCTCCGTTTCTGATGGGTACCCCACGGGGTTGTCCCCTGCAGCCATGCCATTTGACTTAGAACAAAATATCAAAAATTTTCATCATCAACATGCCAATTACTAAAGAAGTACGTAAGATTTAAAAAAAATAACGAGTTTTATAGAAATGGCGAACATAGGAAGAAAGAGTCGCATTTCTCCTTAAAAATTTACACAAAACTGTTAAATGCAGGAAAAGTTTTCAGTATATTGCAAAAATCCTGTGTGCTTCTTAAGATTACACAGCAGAGAGTATTTTCTGCAAATTTCCATTGCCACGGTAGTGTATAGAAATAACGGTAAGACGTTCCGCAAAGGGGAAGGACAAGCAAAAGGTAGAAGCTGAGCAAGTAAAACAATGACAAAGGGCAAAGGAAATTGTGCACGGTTCGGAATGTTAGGACAAAGGATTTAAGGGAGAGTTACGGTAGGTTCTGTTAAGCCTAAACATCAACGAATTTGTATGTAGTTTACGACGACAGTTCCAAACAGCGTCCACCTGAAATTTCTCACCGGTAATTGCCCCGGTTTGTGAGTTCACGACTCGACCATTGATCCTCCGATTTCGTAAATACTCGGAGGAACGTGTCACCGGTCGAATAGAATCGAAACTTTCGACGATCTCTCGTTCCTCGTATTCCAGGTCGTCGACGAACGAATCTATCGTCGTTTGTAGCGAAAAGACTTTAGCTCGTCACACTTTTACCACCTCCTTGTTTCACTTATCTTGATTACGCGGAGCATCTCTGGTTTGCTTTTACCCGGATACAAAACGCCGCAAGAAATGAGTTATTGATCTCTTTGTTCGCGGAGAATGCAGTTTCGTTGCCGCGGCGCTGTCTGTTTAATTCTCCGGTTTTTGTCGACTCGAACTTTTTTCTCCGCGAAAGAAGTCACGGAAGAGAAACTGTGTCGTTCTAGTTAGAGAAGTAGGAAAATGTCTCGAAGTTTCCGAACACAAACAGCCAAGGGATGCGTCATTTTGGCATCATTAAAATCAAGATTTCTCGACAAAAGAATTCTGCCAAACTTCTACGTACATATATACTTTGCAAAGTGAAAAAAAAAGAAGAAGAGAAATCCACTTTAAGCTGCTTTAACACACTGTTCTCCATTCAATGACGCAACAATCAAGGGAGGAAAGAGTTTGCCGCGATCCCGGTCGTTTCGTAATTGCCGACTTTCTCAAAACGGTCCTCGAGTACGGTTCACTTACTTGGCAAACAGTTTCCCGATACAACGTCGAGGGGTGCCGCGGCGGAGGGAGTGGGGTGGGGCTGACGTGCATTGGCGAAGTTTAATTGGCTCGTTGCCGGTAGAAGGGACCTTTCTTGCGCGCGAAAAATATTTTGATGGGTCCCACGAAACTTCTTCGCTCTCGACATTCCCCCTCGACGATCCCGCGTGTTCCCTTTTGAATATTGTAACGCGGCGGAATGACTTTTAACCACTTCGCCTCCTCCGCCTCTTTCTAACCCTTTGATTGCCGTTCCGAACGATATACAGTTTGTCTCGTTTAAATTATTTCCGTTGCTGTGGAAGGTTGAAAGAAAAGTTACTGTGGTATGTACAAGAGATAAAAATGGTGGCGATGATAAGAAATTGTCGCTCCAAAGTCACCCGGAACGAAGGTCGTCAATATTCGTTTTTTCACTCTTTTTAACCCTTTCGTTGCTGTTGAAAAATGCAGCGCGTCTCGCTTAAATTGAACGTATAAATTATTTCCGCTGCTGTTTAAGGTGAAAAATGTGTTAGTATAATATAGGAGTGCTCGTGTGATTTGAAGAGGTGCATATTTGGTGACGATCAAAAGAGAGTCCCTCTAAAGTCATCTTGAACGAAGGTCGTCGAGATTCTTTTTAACCCTTTCGTTGCTGGTGACAAATGTACAGGATGTCTCACTTAAATTGAACGTCCAAATTATTTCTGATGCTGCATTGAAAGAGATAAGAAATTGTGCATGTTTGGCGATGATAGAAAAAAAGTCATCTTGAGTGAAAATCATTCCAAAAACAGTGACAGTTTTTTTTACTGTTCAAGGTCATCGAAATATTTTTTTTACTGTTAAAGGTCCTTTCAAGGTAGCAGTAATATAAATCATTGAACTGTTCTTGATGCTGTCTAAGAGTTTTTATAAAAAACAGACGTTAATAAGGTCACAGGTCATTGAACTCGTCTCGAGATCGACTACAACATCACCTTACAAAAAGTAGAAGTTAATGTGCCAAAACCTGACTATAACCTTGCTGTGTCATTCAAAATGACCTCGGTGGGACATTTTCCCGCCCCTCTCAGTCAATTTTCCCTATTTCCAATGTCAGACGTGCAACCTGAGCGAGACACCCCGTACATGTTCAACGAATCTTCCACTTTTCCAAACCCAGCCCCTTTTTCTCCGTTTTAACGAACCACGTCGATGTACCAGCATCGCGTTTATATTATCGACGATCGCGGAGCAACCGTTTAACTCGGGGCCATTCACCATTGAAAGGGTTAAATCCAACTGCGCCCCCCTCCCTCCCCCCGTCTGCCCCACCGGTGCAAACATTTCAGTACGAAATTAACCAGCAAGCAGCGGTTTACTTTTCTCCGCGGCGAAATCTCCGCCAAAGAAATAATCCCGCTACGAAGGAGAAGACGCTCCGCTCCGTCTGCCGGGGTAAATTGAACGGGAGCTCGCCGGATTAATAAGACATCCGGTCGCGTCGCGGAATTATCGTCGAATCTCCGGCTTGCACGGGCCTCTTCACAACGGGTTTCCGTGAAATCATTGATGATAATCCAACGGCAACGAAAAAAAGAAACGCTGCGTGGCCACGTCGAGAGACGTGGACGTCGGAATTATAACGAGTGCGTTATTGAAATGTAAAAATTTCAATTCCACCTCTCTCTGTCTTTCTCCCTTTCTCATCTCTCCGCCCATTTCCTTTCTTCAGCTCCTCTATTTTGGAATACGGAGACCGAGCCTCGAGGGATAACGTTATTCCACGTGGAATCTCTTTGGCTCCGCGCGCGCGCGAGGGTTGGTCTTTTGGTAATTCAGCGGCAGGTAAGCCGAAGGACGCGTTGTTTCTTCACGGCAGAACGGTTCCATTCGCTTCCAGTGCGGGAAACGTTGCATTGCGGGGGGAGATTTCGTGACAGCCTCTGTTCACGTTTAGACGCCGCGGGGGGCGGTTCGAGGCGGACGATAACAATGACGGAGAGAGAGATAGAGGAAATGAGATCTTGGGCGGTGAACAGAATCACGAGGCGAACGAATATGCCCGCGAGACGGGAGAGAGAGAGAGTAGAGAGCTCTCCGCCGTATTTTTCTTATATTAATGCTAATTTCAAACATGGCCGCGGTATTTCGCGCATACTCGGATTTTCATGATGGAAATTGTGCTCGCCGGGGTTCATCGATGCGTGCACCGCTGTATTATGCGAATAAACGGCGAGAGAATGAAGGAACAGCGGTAAGAGACGCGTGGTTCTTTGATCAAGTAGAATTCACCGGTGTAGTATACATTGCAAACGCAACCCTTAAGAGTTTCACTTTATGACACGGACGACCAGGCCTGCTATTTTTTAGGGCTTCTAATTTCGATTCCTTTGTGTTTACTTTTCTATTCGAAGCGATGTCGAGGACCGGAAAGTGTTTTATGGACGCAGAAGCTTCACGCTTCTGAGTACCATGCGCCTTTCTGGTACTCGTACATTTCCTTTAATAGCAATTGACGTGTCGTAAAGCCTCTACACATACGGACCGGAAAGTGTTTTATGGACGCAGAAGCTTCACGCTTCTGAGTACCATGCGCCTTTCTGGTGCTCGTACATTTCCTTTAATAGCAATTGACGTGTTGTAAAGCCTCTACACATACGTACACACACACAGTTCAGTCCCGTTAGGACTGACATTTCTTTGGGCCTCACACCCTCCGGCGATGTCATACCATCACCGTATCTACTGGGGAAATCCAGGGTGGGTTGCGTACTCTCTACTCATGGAGGACAGCCCAAAACGGAGAGCAGCTCCTTTTAGGATAAGATAGTGCAGTATCGGGGCCTCCATACTCAAATAGGGAACCGACGAGGGAAAATAGAGAGGGAGTTGTTGAGGTCGCGGTTTCAATTGGGTCCCTGAAAATTTTTCCCTCGGTTCGATTTTTCCCAACGTCGAAAATATTTCAAAAAGAGTACAATAGCGGTTCACATTAACCCATTTGCATCCGTAAGCGGAATAATCCGTACATGACGATTGCACAGAAGAATTTCCATGCTTAAAAATTTCTTAATAATTTCTAATTACTAAATTTCCGAGTAAAATCAGTAAAAAACAAAAGCACAAGAGCTATCGTTGCGCGGTGATACGGGCCGGCTGGCGAATTGAACGTCTCAGACGAATAACTCTACTACCCTATTCAAACCTGTGATGGAAATGGGTTAAGCTCACACTTGCATTTTCCCCCCTAAGAAATCATTCGATTCACTCGTTATTAAATTGAACCACTCTCTTCGTTAAAAAATAAGATTCGCGTGAGAACGGTACAGATCGGTCGAAAGCTGTTCTTTAAAGTGAAAAGAAAGGTGCGTCGTAGAGGGTGGCTCGATAAGAATGGCCGGTTCATTCGGTCGATATTAATGGAGTTGGTTCGGCAGGCGGCTCACGAGTTACCAACTCTATCTCGAAACTTGTCGACTCGTCTACCGTTAGCTTCGCGAATCCAATAAAGTTGAACAAGAAACGAAACGACCGGGTAATCGAGCCGTGGGAGTTTCGCGACGCGAAATCAAGAGGGAAGGGGTCGTCGTCGCGGAATCAAGCCTCGCGGATAGTTCTCCGATGAACGTCTCTCCCGTTGGTATCCTTTTATTTTCCCGTATGGATCGAGTGCTTATGAAAATACAGAGAGGGAGACAGAGGAGACTCGCGAAGATATCAAACGCGGAGAGACAAAGGGGCAAAGAGATTGCGTATTAGAATATTAATGCATTTATTACTCGACTGCGTCGGATCTGCTTGAAATGATAACGAACGAAAGGGAGAAGGAGTCTGACAAGGAAACAGAGAATACGATACTTCCGTAGGAAAACTCGACGAGGTTATTAAACGTCAAACGAACCATCTCGTCCTTCATTTTTTCCATCGGAGTGATACACCGAGAAACAATCTCCCGAGAGGAGTCATCTCTAACCAGGTACATCATACTCCAAGATTATCCTGTATAATTATGCAGCCCAAAATTGATTTCCTATCGTCGTATTCACCTAATCCAAATTTCCCTCGTGCCGTAGTAAAAATTTCTGGACACTGTACGTACAACAGGACACGCCGGTGTGTCCACCAGGTATGAAACTTTGAACAACGAGAGACACGAATAATTCGATGCGCGCGGTTCATTAACAATTTCCCGTCGCGGATATTTGACAGGCGTAATTAATTTTCCCAGCTCGCACACTCTCTGTGAGCTACGAGCGTGTGAAATTCGTTTTCCACACAGGAACCACGGATAGAAACTTGGGAGGGGGGGAAAGAAAGAGGTTGCCAAAGAAATCCTCCTTCAAAGAAATATCCAACCGATTCGCGGCTAATCGATTGCGTAAAAATCACGAGACACAGGCGCGTGATACCCGCACACGCACGTGCATCTCGACGAGGAGAAGGACGTGGAGGAGGAGGAAACGGCGGCAAGGCAGCAGCACGAAGGTATACAGACGTCAGGAGTGTATGGGTAGCGCAAACAAACCGACCGCTGATTACAGAGACTGCTTCTGACAGCCCATCAAATATTCCGCATTTACGTGTACGTCGACGTCACTGAGTATTCCGTGGCTGTGTTCGTCATCTCACTCGCTCTCCTCGTCTACCCGCCTCTATCTCTCTCTCTCTTCTCCATGAAGTCTCTCTTCTGCTTCCTCTGCCTCTTCCGTGGCTTGACTGAGTTGACGGAGGAGAGTACGCAGCTCTGCGAGAGCGAGAGAGAGAGAGAGAGACGAGAAGAGAGCCAGGCAAAGGATAAGCAACGAAATCAGAGAGAGATAGAGGGAGAAGGATGAGAGGACAGGATAGAGGGGGGGTTGAGTCTGAGGGTTTGCCAGCGTGGCACAGCTTCCATCTCTGGCTTCTCTCACACCACCGTCTCTACCTATCCTATCTCCTTCCCTCACCAATTTCCCTCCGTAAATTCGATTATCTATAGGTATACTCCTCTCGTTGTCGACCGTGCCTCCCTCCCCTTTCCCTCTTTCCCGGTAGGAAACTAGCAGACCTACGACTCTTCAACCTCATCGGCGACGTCCTTCTGCACCTCCTACCTTATCCTGCTCGCGAACCTCCGAGAGCCAGCGATCCAAACTACCGGCACACATATAGAGAAGAGGAAGAAGAAGAAGAGGCAGATGTGGATGAAAAGAGGGAGAAAGGTGGAGGTCAATCACCGGTCGAGTGAGATAGACCGCGGTGAGAAGAGGTAAGGAGGAGAGACGAAGATCATTTTTGGACCAAGTTAGGGGACTAGTCTCCCCAGGGACGTTACCTTAGCTTTAGAGATTGCTGGCGCGGAGAATATTTGGCGCACGAGAACCACGGCCTAGATTTTCCAAACGACGATGCTCGACCAACTTTCGGGGTTACATTTTCTCTCTCTCAGGACTCTCTTCTGGACAAGCTGGTTGTCTCTGATTTGAACGAGGTCACTGTACCGATCCTCATCTTCGATTACGCTTCTTTTCTTGCTGGTGGACGGCGGAATGGAACGCGGTTGCAGGCGAAAAGGAAGTTCCCAAGAATAACATTTGTCGAAGAGGCAAATGGACGGAATCGCGGCCGCTTAAAAGAGCAAAATCAATAGCCGCCGTGACGAAAACTTTATTTTCCAAGCACCGCTCGGTAAATATTGATGCTCCCGCCATTGGGAGAGAGAGAGGAGAGCTAGCGCGGAACGCTTACGTTCCGATGTAACGCAAATGTTTTCCCCCGTTTGCGCGCTGCTGCGTTTGTGTAATCATTTTACATCGAGCGTGAACGAAATTCCTCACAATTGTTCCCGCGAGATAGAAGATATTATACTACTTCCGAGACGAGAGACGAAAAGGGGAGCGAATTGAAAAATAGATGGAATTAATTCAGAAACGTCGAACAACGATCGAATTCAATTTTACAGATCTAAATTGGCCAGGATTTCGTACGAGTTTGCTTCTGTCGAGGTCAAAGGTCGCGCGTGCCCGCGAGAGATCGATTCGATTAACCCGTCCGCGGAGACGCTTTAAATCCGTGCGGCTTGAAACGCTTCCGCGAATTTGCATACACGCCCCTCTCTCTCTCTCTCTCTCCATAAAAACGAGCATACGTTCGTTTCCTTTATTTAAAGATCCGCTGGTATTAACGATTTTCGTGTGTATCCGGTGCACGCCAGAGGCGCAGTTTATCCGGCTGCTTGTTCAAGCGGGAGTGTTTTGAAAACGTGCCAGTACATCCCCGCTGCTTCATGTGAACGGACCTCGGAACACGGTTGAAAAAAAGAAGTAGAAAGGGAAGAAGAGCGAGAGAGGAAGAGAGAGAGAGAGAAGGGTGAACGTATGGGTAGAGCGTGTAGCACACAATTCACGGCCGTGCCGTGTGTATTCAGTCTTGCCAATGAAACAGTTGTTATTTTGTGGTTGGCGAGTGCACTAGAGAGATACACCGTTGGAATGGAAAGGCTCGGTCGGATAGCAAAGCAGCAATATCGCCCTCTGTTCGTACACTGGCATTGCTCACCGGTATGCGCTGCTATTTTTGCCCAGCCACCATCGCTGAATCTTGAGCAACGATCGAACGTAATGTAACGCTGTATCGTAGGGAGACGGGCTGGCTTGTTGGATGGCTGGTCGAATAGCTGACTGCAGTGGTGGAGCGTTACGATTCATCGAACCCGGCCAGTCAGTGGTTCGAGCGTACGCTTCAGTTGACAGTAGTATATCCCATTCGCTGTCAGACACTGCAGACGTACGAGATTCTTGCGGCTGTCTCTCTCGTTGTTTCTACGTTCTTTCTACGTCCGTCTATGGAATTGATACGGTACTGAGAGGAATTCTGAACGTCTGTCGCTATTGGAATTCGACGCGTTGAATTATTGGAAAAGAGAATTTTCTGTTTTTGAAGGAAGTTTGGGTAGGGCTTTGTGTGTATTACTTGGACTCTCGGTTTTGCTGAGAGTACGAGACATTAGAGTATTAACGCGTCTTATCTTAAAATTTTTTAATTTTCAAATTTTGGAATATTCAAATTTGCAAACTTTGAAATTCTCAAATATAAAAATTTTGAAATATTCAA
>NW_017100261.1:3543748-3557397 GCF_001263275.1 Habropoda laboriosa | reverse complement strand
AAATTTCCAAACATTAAAATCGTCAAGTTTTCAAATATTTAAATTCTCAAGATTCCAAACGTTAAAAACATTTTTAATTTGTAAATCTCTCGATTTCGCTAAAAGTGTACAGCACTAGACTTTCCCTTTCACCAACAAAACGAGACTTTTGCGTGTTAAACGCCTTTCATCTCCACCGATGCACAATCTAGGGCGGTGATCAATATCGTAAGACTAATCCTCGCAAACTTTAAAACTCCAACTTTCAATATTTCAAACCGTTAACAAACCCTTCCCCCCTACTCTCACATTGCCATACGTGCTTCTAAGTATAACGGATGTTTGCTCGCAGCATCTAAAAATAAAGAAAGAAACTTTAGAAAAAGGAATAAAAGAACAGTATTAGACTTCTTTGGAAGAAAACAATAATAAGAAATTCAAATTAAAGTAGATAAACAGGTCCGCCTCCACGGGGCAGGGACGGGCAACGTCAGGATTCTAATCCTGCACGGCAAAGAGACCTGAAATAAAATAACTTCCTTTTTGCAATACTACACTCGAGGAAATAAATAAATTTATCGTAATTAATTATACAAAAATTATGAACAAAAGTATTATACCTAACCTTTAGTAAATATAAAGTATTATAATAATACTTTCTCGAAGTAGTAAAAGGCGGAAATGAGCTTGCGCTCGAAAACCGCCTAATGATAAAGCAATAAAATAAAAAAAAAAAAAAAATACTCTCACATTACCAAATTACATTCGCGTGTACCTTCAAAATTGTAACACGATTCTATCTCATACTTTCACTTACGTTTCACGAACTACCATCCAAGAAAGTATATTCGAAAATTTACGTTGGTCCAGTGGACGGGTTATCGACGGGATCTAAAATAGAATTTCCGATTGTGCCGTAGCCTCGTAACACCGCCTCTTTATGATCCGTGACGAAACTCTTCGTTGCTTCCCCCTTTTTTACGATTTCGATGTAGCCCAGACACCAAACCGTCGACATTTTATAAAAATTCACCGCGGTACCTTCTTCTTCTTTTTTTCTCCTCGTTTGTCTGTTCTGTCGTAGGTGGTATTACAACAGGAACCAGAGGGAGGAACCAATCGAGGACACGTCCGGGCATTACGTGGTACGAGACGGTTCGTTGATCATACAAGGTGTTCAGGAGAGCGACGCTGGTTCGTACATGTGCACCGCCAGTAATTCCGAGGGCAACGAGTCCATGGAAGTGAGGTTAACGGTGTCTGCGCCATTGAGCGTGCACGTTCAACCGTCGATTCAGACCGTCGATCTTGGGAAAGCCGCTGATTTGGTAATTCACGATTTTCATCCTTTCCTTTCTCTCTATCTCCGCGATTTATACACCGTTTGGTAATCGAACGCGGCTCAGAGCTGAGCTAACTAACCGGAACGAGACACATCCTTATTTTTCTCTTCTCTGTGCATACTTCACTACTTATTTCAATTCTCCACTTTCGAAAGAAAGATAATCGTTACATTCGAGCTTCAACAATAATCCACTACTTACCTTAATTCACCACCTTGAAGAAACAATAATCGTTACAGTCGAGCTTCTGTCATCGTTTAAAAAAATAATTCACTACCTACCCCAATTCACCACTTTGAAAAAAAACAAAATTATCGCACTCGAACTTCTGTCGTCGTCGAAAAAAATAATTTACTACTTACCTCGATACATCACTTTAAAAAGAACAACAATCATTACATTCGAGCTTCTGTCGTCGTCGAAAACAATGATTTGCTGCTTACCTCAATTCACCACTCTGAAAGAAACCAAAATTATTACACTCGAGCTTCTGTCGTCGTCGAAAAAAATAATTTACTACTTACCTCGATACATCACTTTAAAAAGAACAACAATCGTTACATTCGAGCTTCTGTCATCTTTGAAAAAAAATTAAAATTATCACACTCGAGCTTCTGTCGTCGTCGAAAAGAATAATTTACTACTTCGCTCAATACACCACTTTCAAAAAAACAATAATCGTTACAGTCGAGCTTCTGTCGTCGTCGAAAACAATGATTTGCTGCTTTCAATTCTCCACTTTCGAAAGAAAGATAATCGTTACATTCGAGCTTCAACAATAATCCACTACCTACCTCAATTCACCACTTTGAAGAAACAATAATCGTTACAGTCGAGCTTCTGTCATCGTTTAAAAAAATAATTCACTACCTACCTCAATTCACCACTTTGAAAAAAACCAAAATTATTACACTCGAGCTTCTGTCGTCGTCGAAAAAAATAATTTACTACTTACCTCAATACATCACTTCCAAAAAAACAATAATCGTTACAGTCGAGCTTCTGTCATCGTTTAAAAAAATAATTCAATACCTACCTTAATTCACCACTTTGAAAAAAGCCAAAATTATCGCACGCGAGCTTCTGTCGTCGTCGAAAAGAATAATTTACTACTTACCTCAATACATCACTTCCAAAAAAACAATAATCGTTACAGTCGAGCTTCTGTCATCGTTTAAAAAAATAATTCAATACCTACCTTAATTCACCACTTTGAAAAAAGCCAAAATTATCGCACGCGAGCTTCTGTCGTCGTCGAAAAGAATAATTTACTACTTACCTCAATACATCACTTCCAAAAAAACAATAATCGTTACAGTCGAGCTTCTGTCATCGTTTAAAAAAATAATTCAATACCTACCTTAATTCACCACTTTGAAAAAAGCCAAAATTATCGCACGCGAGCTTCTGTCGTCGTCGAAAAGAATAATTTACTACTTACCTCAATACATCACTTCCAAAAAAACAATAATCGTTACAGTCGAGCTTCTGTCATCGTTTAAAAAAATAATTCAATACCTACCTTAATTCACCACTTTGAAAAAAGCCAAAATTATCGCACGCGAGCTTCTGTCGTCGTCGAAAAGAATAATTTACTACTTACCTCAATACATCACTTCCAAAAAAACAATAATCGTTACAGTCGAGCTTCTGTCATCGTTTAAAAAAATAATTCAATACCTACCTTAATTCACCACTTTGAAAAAAGCCAAAATTATCGCACGCGAGCTTCTGTCGTCGTCGAAAAGAATAATTTACTACTTACCTCAATACATCACTTCCAAAAAAACAATAATCGTTACAGTCGAGCTTCTGTCATCGTTTAAAAAAATAATTCAATACCTACCTTAATTCACCACTTTGAAAAAAGCCAAAATTATCGCACGCGAGCTTCTGTCGTCGTCGAAAAGAATAATTTACTACTTACCTCAATACATCACTTCCAAAAAAACAATAATCGTTACAGTCGAGCTTCTGTCATCGTTTAAAAAAATAATTCAATACCTACCTTAATTCACCACTTTGAAAAAAGCCAAAATTATCGCACGCGAGCTTCTGTCGTCGTCGAAAAGAATAATTTACTACTTACCTCAATACATCACTTCCAAAAAAACAATAATCGTTACAGTCGAGCTTCTGTCATCGTTTAAAAAAATAATTCAATACCTACCTTAATTCACCACTTTGAAAAAAGCCAAAATTATCGCACGCGAGCTTCTGTCGTCGTCGAAAAGAATAATTTACTACTTACCTCAATACATCACTTCCAAAAAAACAATAATCGTTACAGTCGAGCTTCTGTCATCGTTTAAAAAAATAATTCAATACCTACCTTAATTCACCACTTTGAAAAAAGCCAAAATTATCGCACGCGAGCTTCTGTCGTCGTCGAAAAGAATAATTTACTACTTACCTCAATACATCACTTCCAAAAAAACAATAATCGTTACAGTCGAGCTTCTGTCATCGTTTAAAAAAATAATTCAATACCTACCTTAATTCACCACTTTGAAAAAAGCCAAAATTATCGCACGCGAGCTTCTGTCGTCGTCGAAAAGAATAATTTACTACTTACCTCAATACATCACTTCCAAAAAAACAATAATCGTTACAGTCGAGCTTCTGTCATCGTTTAAAAAAATAATTCAATACCTACCTTAATTCACCACTTTGAAAAAAGCCAAAATTATCGCACGCGAGCTTCTGTCGTCGTCGAAAAGAATAATTTACTACTTACCTCAATACATCACTTCCAAAAAAACAATAATCGTTACAGTCGAGCTTCTGTCATCGTTTAAAAAAATAATTCAATACCTACCTTAATTCACCACTTTGAAAAAAGCCAAAATTATCGCACGCGAGCTTCTGTCGTCGTCGAAAAGAATAATTTACTACTTACCTCAATACATCACTTCCAAAAAAACAATAATCGTTACAGTCGAGCTTCTGTCATCGTTTAAAAAAATAATTCAATACCTACCTTAATTCACCACTTTGAAAAAAGCCAAAATTATCGCACTCGAGCTTCTGTCGTCGTCGAAAAGAATAATTTACGACTTCGCTCAATACACCACTTTCAAAAAAACAATAATCGTTACAGTCGAGCTTCTGTCATCGTTTAAAAAAATAATTCAATACCTACCTTAATTCACCACTTTGAAAAAAAATTAGAATTATCACACTCGAGCTTCTGTCGTCGTCGAAAAAAATAATTTACTACTTCGCTCAATTCACCACTTTCAAAAAAAACAATAATTGTTACATTCGAGCTTCTGTCATCGTTTAAAAAAATAATTCACTACCTACCTCAATTCACCACTTTGAAAAAAACCAAAATTATCGCACTCGAGCTTCTGTCGTCGTCGAAAAGAATAATTTACTACTTACCTCGATACATCACTTTAAAAAGAACAACAATCGTTACATTCGAGCTTCTGTCGCCGTCGAAAACAATGATTTGCTGCTTACCTCAATTCACCACTCTAAAAAAAAAGCCAAACGAAGACTTCAACATTGCATAAAATAGTCATTACTCCGGCGCTTTCGTCATCGTCGAAAAAGATGATTTACAACCCACTTCAATTCACCGCTGTTCAAAAAAAAAAACCCAAGAAAGAAACATTGCATAAAATAGTCATTACTCCCGAGCTTCCCTGATCGTCGAAGAAGCCCGAAAAAAAAAAAAACAGAAAAGTGCTCGACATAAAGCAACTAGATCACAATCTGCACGAGGAGAGAGGGGTTCATCCGGCGGTAAATTCTTCCCTGGCATCCGAGCCATTTGCCACGATCCACGTTCCGCAGTAATCCGATTTTTACGAGGGCCACGGCGAAAAGGCGGAAGAGCCGGTTTCGTGGCGCAGCGTGGCGCTTTAAGTTCGACCTCTTCTTCTCTTGCAACAGAGACGCGCGCGTGTCTTTGCCCGGATGGCAATCTTGTTTTCGAAGGGAGAGAAGGAAAGGAAGGACTACCTACGGTAGATATACATAGGTTAAAGGATAGCGCGTTGAATTCGTGGGCATATTCGTCCCACGGCGTGCAACACCGTACGAAGGCCATGGTGTTCTCATCGGTCCCTTTTCTCTAAACTGCTTTTCAGACGTGCAGCGCAAGTGGATTTCCGCAGGCGGCGCTGTACTGGCTGAAGGACGGTCAGCCATTGAGGACTGGCGCTCGCATAAGGGCGGTTTCCAGGGAGCATATTTCCGTGATGTCGGTTGCACGAGAGGATCGCGGCATGTACCAGTGCTTTGTGAGGAACGAGTATGAAATGGCTCAAGGAATTGCGGAATTGCGGTTGGGCGGTGAGTCTTTGTTTGCTTAGCGTTTACCTTCGGTACATGTAGTACAGAGACGATGCTAGCGTATGTCGTGTACCGTAAGGAAGAAAGAAGGTGGGTGGGAGGGATAGAGGAAATGAAAGAGGTAGAAAAATGGGCAGAACCGATGTGGAACACCGTTTTCTTCCACGGTTGTACGGGACAACCTCCGTGGAACACGAGCGGAGAGGATCGTTTTATTAAATCGTCGCGGCGCGACGTTTGAACGGATATTCAAGATTGCCCGTTTAATTCTGTCCGCGTTGCTACATAATCGTCTCTTTTTCACGGCGGTAAGGGTCGACGCAGGTAAGGGAGGGTGAGAACGGCGAGGGCAACGTTCTCGCTCCGCGTAATATCCATTATACCGTTTAAACGATTTTAAGCAACCCCTCTTTCCATCTCTACCCAACCAGCCGAACCTTCTTCTCTCGTACTTCTTCGCTGGATAGGAACAGCTTAACGAACGTTCCGCGAACTGAAACGTTTAAGACACTCCGTCGTGGCATCTAATGACGTCGCGACGCCACCCAGCCGCAGCCTTTCAATTACTCCACTCTGCGAATCTCTCTCTCCCATCATCTTGCGCTTTAGCGAAATCTGGACGCCGCTGTTGCTCGTTAAATCCTCGCGACGGAAATTTACGTTCCCTCGTTCTGACCGGAGATAGAGCGTCTCTCTCTCTTTGTGTTTGGCCGGTTCACGATTCGATCAGCTAACTGCGAGAAATCGAAAACCTTCGCTTTCCATCGCCTCTCCGAGAACTCTGTGTGTGTTTTCCTTTACTTTTGTACACCTTCTATTTCCTCTATTTTCTGCGCCCGCGTGCACGTTCGATTCCTGAAGGATTCTTGGCTGAACGGTGGAGAGAAACTACGGTGAAGCTGGAGTGTTTGGAAGACAGACCTTCGTAGATGGCTGGAAGGAGGGAAAAAGGGAGGAGGAGGATGGGTAGGGTAGGAGAAGAGGGTGATGGAAGAGGAGAGAGACTTGTTTGTCGAGCGAATGGTTCCGCGGTGATAGGTTGCCAGTGGTTAATGCAGTGGAACTCTTCCCCATACGATCCATTCCAGGTTTGCGTGCCACTCCATCGTAACGCGTTTTCCATCACGGAGCCGCACAGCTCTCCTCTGGGGGGAAAGTACGTGCCATTTTTGCGCGAAAATGGCCACATCGCTTTTAACCGATCGTGCCT
The DNA here is from genome assembly GCF_001263275.1 of Habropoda laboriosa. Classification (NCBI taxonomy): domain Eukaryota; kingdom Metazoa; phylum Arthropoda; class Insecta; order Hymenoptera; family Apidae; genus Habropoda; species Habropoda laboriosa. The sequence goes on along the minus strand of NW_017100261.1, from coordinate 3,550,560 downwards.
CGCCACGGAAATCGGTGTTTGCCACCGGTTAATCGCGCCCGCTTCGATCCGAACGCTTTTAATTATGGAACCCGCGACCGTCACGTACGATTTCGTTGGTGATCTTAAGGTGATTTTGCGCTGGAACTTTTTCGGAAAACGTTATTGTAGGTTTAACGGTGATTTCGTGCTACTGTCCAATTTGTGCAAATCTTGGACTGTCGCAGGAACAACCACAGCTTTTACTCTGGGCGTTGATATTTATGAATGGATTTATTATCCTTTCCCCATCCACGACCTTTAATCCCTTGCTTTATGATTTTTTTGGCTGACTATGCATCTAAGTGTGAGCTATTTACCGTTTCAGTACTGTATTAGATAAGAAAAGCTAACGTATTTCGAATTAATTAAGAGCTGCGAGTCTGACTCGTAAGGCAAGGGTTAAGCCGGCACCTTATCCATTTCTTCAATCTTCGAGCGACCAGCGTTCAGTGATCTTCTTTCTTCCACAAAGTGTCTTCTTTTCGTTAGTTTCGAGTCTTATTTCGTTCTTCTTATCGTCGTAATTATTATTTTTTAATAAATTTTAGTACTCGAACGATTCGTATTACATTCCACCTTCCGCCTCTGTTTCGGTAAAGCGTAGCTAGCGCACCGCTAAAAATCCAGAAAACACGTTACAGTATCCCCCATCCGCGGAATATGAATTTACACGGGAAAAAGAAATTCGTGCCCGTTTGGACGGCGAATATGAAACGAAGAATCTGATCGTGAACGGGTTAATAAAAAACGACAGAGACGAATTTCTCTTCGTACCAACGATCCAGTGCTCGTGGAGTGAAACGTGGACTGTTGACTCGTTGGCCTACAAAACGCTTTCTTCGTCTTCCATCTGCCAGCCCGACAATAAAGTGTGTCAAACGATTACAATCGACCGTTTGTGCCCAGGCTGTGCGTCTCCCTAGCCCACCTCCCCGGTTTCGAGATACTCCAACCAGCGGAGCAACGCTTTAGCACGATGCCGCGTTATTTCCATGTAAAACAGCCGGGAAACGAACCGAGCTGTCTTGCTTTTTCCCCCTGCCGCATATCAGTTGCCCGTCATATTTCGGTCGTCGCGATGCTTTTTTCCATTAACCGTGGATCGCCGTTCCCAGCGAGAGTGAAAGAGCGAGAGAGAGAGAGAGAGGGAGAGTGAGTGAGAAAGTGAGAGAGATTCAGAGTGTGAGAGAAAGGAAGAGGAGTGTGAGAAAGAGAGGAAGAGTGAGAGTGAGGTAGAGAGGAGTACGGATCCGAAGATTTCAATTAAAACACTTTTACCAAGGCAGATTGCCCTAGGGTGGGCACGGTTACACGAATAAAGCATGTCCGTGGACCGATTTCGCGCACGACGTGCTCCCTCTTTTCTGATTCGAGGGAGAGAGCACAGAGTGTAGGCGCTACGTTTGACCGCGTTTCGAGGCTATCGTTCGACGTTCCGAAACACACAGCACCTCTCTTTCTCTCTCTCTATTTTTCCCTCTCCCTTTGTTCCTCCGGTAACGTATTTTCCATCCGCGAAACGTCGCGACGCCCAGGGCAACGCGCGCTATTTTTGCGCGAAAATGGCCTCGTTTGGCGCAGCGTTTCGCGAATGCCGCCGCCCCAGCGTGTCGTATTAATGACCTATCGAGAACCACGCGATACGCGAATTTCCCCGGAACACAATCAAGCCAATTCACCGCGCCCACCGGGTACGTTCGTTCCTTTTTCTCTTCTTTTTTTTTTTCGCGATCCGCGAACCGGCCAATGTCGGAACAAACGTGCACGAATCAAGTCCGTGTTTCGGTTTGAATTTCAACGTTTGAGAGGGGAAATCAGAGGGAGATCGGGAGGGAGAATCATGATTTCTATCCTCTTGCTTCTTGATCGCGGGAATTCAATTAAATATCTCCCTTTCCTCCCCCCACTCTTCTCCATTGAATGTTACGAGGGAAATTAATTATTCTACTTTCGTCTGGAGAAGCTTTATCCCCGTGGCGAAAGGTACTCTCCAGGCGATTTGTACGTTTCTGAAAGTTGCCGCGTACTTTCCTCGCCATTAGCCCTGCCGTTCGTTCGTTCGGTAACTTCGATGGCCGTTGAAACTTGAAATTTTCTTCCCCCTTTTTCCGACCGGTGGAAAGAAAGAAGAAGGTTGGTAACCATTTGACTGGCCGTGGTCTGAACGATACAATGGCGAGCCTCGGTTTTCTTTCGTTTCTCTCTTTCCTTCTCTCTTCGTCGATTCAGCCCGATCGAGTATCACAGGCGAAACTATTTCCTCTTTCGAGAGAAGGAGTTTGGGGAGGTAATTGAAGAGACGAAGGAGAATTGTTGGTGGGTGAGCGATAGAAACAAGAACAGGAGCAAACAACGGTAATGGATTCAACCTTTGAACGCCACGCCCGCAATTCCATTGGCCGGCAATATCTCTCTTCGAGCCGGTTACGTTTTCGAGAGATCTGTTTTTTCACGTGGCTGAACGTTAAGGGGTGACATACAGTGCGGCAGTTTGAAAAATTTGTTGAATTTTTTGCAGTTTATGAGTGTAACGGTCTGTGACAATGACAATTGACGAAATACGACGAGGGAGTGCAGCGATAATTTCACGCAACTTGCAAAATGCAAAAACTCATGCAACGCTCTCTGCAATATTCTTCTTTACAGGACACTGATCGTCTCGATAACACTCCCCTTTCTCTATATACAGGGTGGACAAGGCAACTTGGTCGCCTTAATTATTTCCATTACTACTGGACCAATACGAAATCTTTTTTGTTTCAATACACACACCTCGTGTGTAATGTCGTCCCTAGGCGAAAAGACCAATGACACACCGTGTGTGTAACGATCATGGATTCATATTATGTTACTACTGAAGTACTAATCACGAAGCTAATCATTTTTAAACGAAGTACAAGCTATAGTTCTGTAGGTATTGAAATCTGCGTTGGTTTCAAGCTAGGACCACAAAGTGAGTGTAGACACGCATGGTGATTCGTACGAAAAATGTCTACGATGTTAATTTTTCACTTCCCAAACATCTTTCCTGTTCTCAATTTTCAATGTAAAGACAAACAAAATTTTCGCTCCTGCGGGCCGGCTTTCGAAAAGTCGCCGGCCTCGAGTGGGTTAAAAGGGCTTACTAACTTTTCTAAGTTATCCAGGTCACCTTTAGTTTTCTGAATGGATCCCTATAATAGTTTTTGCCTATCTTTTAGCAGATAGAAAGACGAATATGGTAATTATCGTAACATACTTTTTTTTGTCATATACACTCTATATGTTCTTCCTTTTTTCACTTTCCACACACTCGCGCCACTTTTGGATTTTTCTCGTTACAAACAGCTGCCACACTTGTGGACCTCGTGCGCTGTCGAGAACCCTCGCAAAATAGTCTGATTTGCGTCCCCATTTTCTTTTTTATGGCCTTCTTCCTGCGCCCCTTGGAATAACTTACAGATAACCCACAAACTCGATTTTTCTCGAATTTTTCGAAAGTATGTGCGTTCAGTTAAATTTCAAAGGAATTCAAAGTATTTTGCAAAGAACGCTCTACGAAACGAGGATTTTCTTCCTTTCTTGCTGTTTTACCATTAACAGGTAAATATTGCCGAATACAGATCGCTGAAGAACAGTAAATAAGCTTACAAATAACGAAACTTTCTAAACGAATGTTCCCAAATGAAGTTTTGTTACATTGATTAAAGAGATTTGCTCTCGAGTCGGTTTGTTGGACAGAGTTACGAACTGACTCCGGAACTGAACACTTCTGTCCTAACCGGTTAAGATACAAAGTCAGGGAATTTAGACAGAAATGTTCGAACAAGTGATTGGGCCCTGATTGCTTCCACTGCTACTAGATTCCATGCTTTAGAACGCAGATATTGATTGGAACTAAATAACATCCCCCTTAGAATTCCACCAACTACCGCCGATAAATTCTAACACACAATCGATCTTAATAGAATCAAAAATTTCCCACAAAAAACCCAACTAATTCATCAAAATCTAATTTCCTTCGGAAAATCAAAAAAGTTCAAACTCCCTCCCACACAGAGAATATCGAAACAAGAGAAGCAACGATGTTCCATCGAGGAAGCTTGCTTCTCGTAGAATTACAAAAAGGCACTCCTTCTCTGTCAAAGCAGTTTGCTTCCCGTAGAACTCCAGGAAAAGGTAATCATCTTCTATCAAAGAAACCTGCTCGTTTCGTAGAATTGTAAAAAAGAAACCAAAACTGTCTCCATCGAGGCTACATCCTCCGCAAAATCCTCCCTCTCAAGAAAAAAGAAAAAGAGAGGCGACTGATAATTTTCCTCTTCCATCGGAGAACCTAAAGAGTATTTTCGCGAAACTCCCCTTTAACCGACATTCGATCGCCTCGAGTCACCCCCGCGAACGAAAATTGCGAAAAGTCGTGGAACACACCATCCCGCTGGCAATCGTTGATCGATCAACATCGAACCTCTGTCGCCTATGTCGATTTTCAACGACCGGAGCGAGGGAGAGACCGATGAAAGTTAGCCGGTTCCCATTAGCCTGTCGTTAGAATTCTTCTCCGGCCGCGTGATTTCTAAGCTTCGGGGCATACAGTGTACATTAGGTGGGGATTGCGCGCGGAGCACGATGGGATAGTTAGTACCGCCACCCTGGATTTGCATACGCTAACGAGATTCCTGCGGTTTTGCCGATGCTTTGCATGCCAGCCGAGCGTCACGATCTCCCTTCAGCCTGCCGCAACCTCTAGGCTGCGTCTATTTATTATGCGTCATAGATACGTCAGGGAAGCAGGCACGTCAGCCGAGAGTTAGACAGAGAAGGAGCTAACTCAGGTGTAAGAGAAAGGACAGGATCGTTAGTAGTTGCCGCCTGGCTTGTTCTAAAGCGTGTATCGTTTCACCTCTGTACACGGGTAAATTCGACGATCGGAAATCGCTTTTGCCCGGAATCGTTTCACTTTTTTTCCCACGTGTACACACGTAGAGGGAGGGAAATTTTCGGGGAGGAAACGGTACGAAATTCATCGAACCGGAAGGTTCGACTGTGAAATTGCGCGTGTGTATATATACACGCGCACAGGTAGGTGAAATCTATTTCTTTTTTTTTTTTATTTCAGTTGCTTTATTAACACGTAGCGGTACTGCGCTTTGGAAAATGGACGCGAAGCGCCGGTAGCGCACAACTGGGTCGCGAGTCTATTCGAAAGACGCGCAATTAAACGGTCACGAGATGAAATTCGGTTAATGGTCGCCGAGAGACGCGTTTCATTCGGCCAGCTTGTGGATCGCGGTTAACGGGTATAATGGTAGGGAGTTGCGATACAGCACGGAGAAGAGAGAGCTTCGCGTGAGAGGAGGTAGCGTTTAGAGAAAGAGGCGATTATGGTGGTCGGTCCCTTAAATCGAGCTAGCGAGTGGAGAAAAAAATAGGGAAAAATTCAGCCTTAAACGAGGGGAAATTAAGTTTCTGCGCGTGGCGCGTCGCGGTCTTCGCGGACTTTTAATTTAAATTGCGAGCAACTGCCAGGTTAGAGCACACGCCTCCACGAGTACTGGTTATATTTGACAACAGCCTCGGCTATTATTTACACGGTTATCCTCGTTTTCTTTCCAGGCGAACGATAAACAAGCGGTCTACCCTGTTAACGTTTCATTAACATCAACCTCGTTCGCTGAACCAGCGCTTTTGCTGCACCAAAGTGTCTTATATAATGGGGCCTGGAAATGTGTCGGTGGTGTTCGATTAAAGTGCCTCTCGGATGAAAATGAAATTTCAGAAAAATATTTGATAAAATTCCTTCTTTCCTTTTGTCTTCTCGTTCATGGGTGGAAAGAGGCGATCCGAAGAGGAGCGTAATAATCTGCGTAATTTTACAATAAATACGAGCTTTCGAGGAATTAACGATAGGCTTTTTTCCTTTTTTTTTTTACCAGTCGTCTGTTTTGAAACCGTCTCGGTAAACAGGCTAACTCGAAGCAGGACGCTTTTAAAGATTATTCCGGGCTCGCTCGAGGATCCCCCGGACGCAAAGTTCCCCGACTGAGAAGGTGAAATAACGAGCTGAACTAATTGGACAGACGTAATTGTTAATTTACTAATAGCTTCCTTGGTCCAGCAGTCTTTTAATTATGCAGAGCCGTCGGTGTGCGCGTGCAGCTCGTGATTTCGAATTTTCATTACCAAGTTAGAGCACCTCTTTGGAAACACGATCGTCGTTCCCTTGTAAACGGCGCAGTCGTCAAAGAGACTCGAGCCTTTGCGAACCTGTACCATGCAAATTTTTACGCTAGACACGTAAACTGATTGTTCGATGAACGGAGACAAATTGACAGAGTGTATTTTGGTATAGGAACGAAGGGGTAGAATTGAAGGGGTAGATTAACAAATTCTTAAGAAAAATCATTTTGTCACGAAAGGGTTAATATATTGTCTCTCAAAACCACGCTGTCTCTACCCTGTTTCCCATACTGCCTTCTCCAATGTAACCTGATTTCGAAGATATAAGAGATCTGTTCAACTTTAAGATGAACCGTGAATATATGTGTTAGGTTAAAAGAAAATAATACATTTTTCTCAGTGAACAATATAATTTCCATCGTTACCAATGATCTCTTCCCAGCGTGATGGTAATTTGTGGACTCCATTTCTGTAGAATGACTAATCTTTGGATGTTGAGATGACATTATCGGACAGAACTTTTCGGTGGACTTAATATATGTGAATGCAATGGGCGAAAGGACGTACTTTTCCTCGGAAAAATCAGTCCCAGAGAAAAATATTCCGAACGCATACGTATCTACATATTTCTC
>NW_017100261.1:3522766-3543724 GCF_001263275.1 Habropoda laboriosa | reverse complement strand
TCCCTAATTCACGACCAAATCCCGCAACATTCTGATCTCGATCAAAACTCCCCCTTTCCACCGAGCGACTGAATTTTCCTCGTTGCCAAAAAACCCACCTAAAAACCGAGTCCTCCGGGTCGCAGCGAAAGAGTCAGGGTAGAGAACACTAAAGTGCAGACGTTCTTCGTGGCGGCTCGATTCGCGCGTACTTAAAGAGTCGCTAAAACTCCGTGGAAAAAGGCGAATTGGAGAAGGTCGCCTGAGCGGCAGACAGACGAAGAATGACGGGGGACCGGTGGAAAGCAGCGAGAAGAAACCTCGTTTTCCAAGTTTTCCAGCCGGTGTTTTTCCGCGGCACCACCTCTCGTAACAGGTTACGCCGCGCAGAGAGAGGACGGCGCGCGCGGCGGGAGGAAAGTGTCAGAGGTTTGTAACCGTGTAGCGGTATTCCGTGCAAGAATCACGGCATGCATACGAAAAGTTGGAAGGAAAGTCGGCTGTTATTTCGTAGTCGACGTGCTCACGCTTATGAAGTTCATGAATTCATTACCGGCAGGGCTCGTTACGCGGAGAGGCACGTTCGTTTAGAGCCCTCCTGGAACTGGAACGCATCCCTGCGAACGCGCCGCGGTTATTTTCAATGTTTCTTCGTTAAGTTGCGCCACTCTTAATCCCTAGAATCCATTAATCTCCCGGCCAATTATTTAGCAGAAAATCCTCTTGCTTATTAAAGCCCACTTAATGAGAACGGATGGAGAACAATCTCCGCGAGAATTCGTTGCTACGAGGACCCTCTCTCTCTCTCTCTCCTCGCCGCCACTTTTGTCAATCTACACCCTGAGAAAAAAAACTTTCGTCTAGCTGGTTCTTTGAAGAAAACGAGCGAAGAAAGTGTAATCGATTTAAAAGTTGCTCGATGTCGCTCGTACACTCCTTACGCCACGGAGTATGAAACAGAGGCTCTTTTCGTGCCGCGATAAAGTAGTAGAGCTGTACTATAACGCTGACCCAGATCCACTCGAGTGGCCGAGTCAAAAATCTGTCGGAGGTCGTGTACCCTCGGGGCGCAACGACGCCTCGATTTTACATCTGCCACGCCGGTGAAACGCCACGTTTCTCCTCGTCCGTGCTCTTTAACCGTTCGATCCGACGATCGAACCGCGCGAGGCACGGTGCTGCGGGAAGGGCGGAATCGGGAGGATTCCGGGGCGCGTTTATCTCGTAAATAAATAGGCGGATATTAGCGGAGGAGCTGTGGCGGAAGGCAGAAGTAGGTGGTAATTAGCAGAAGGAGAATCGCAACGGGGTCGATCGGGGTTAGAAACGAGAAGAGGCAACGATGAAAGAGGGTGAAAGAGAAATATAGAGGGAGAGAGAGAAAGGGTGGACGAGTAGAGGAAGAGAAATGTAGTAGCGTGCTGCGTGGTATTCCGATGGTTCGAGGTATGTGTAATCCGTGCGCAACGCCTGTTAACAGAGATCGCGCCGCAGCTGGTCTACAGGTTTATCGAACAGACAATGCAGACCGGTCCATCGGTTTCTCTGAAATGCAGCGCCGCGGGTAATCCCACGCCGCAAATTTCCTGGCTGCTGGATGGATTTCCGCTTCCGCAAAACGACAGGCTTCTGATTGGCCAGTACGTGACCGTGTACGGGGACGTGATATCACATGTGAACATCTCGTCGGTGAAGTCTGAAGATGGAGGCGAGTACGAGTGCATCGCGAGTAGCCGCGCTGGCGAGGCTAGCCACTCTGCTAGGCTCAATATTTACGGTGAGTACTTATTGCGAGAAAGGGATTTGCCGGCTGGTAAAAGAGAGAGAGATGGAGGGAAAGGGAGACTGTTAAGGAGAAGAATCGCTGGTCGGTGTCGATTGAAATTGACTGGAAACTCGAGAGAATATTACGTTCCCCTTTCTCTCTCTCTCTCTCTCTCCCTTCCTCTTACTTCTCCACCCCACTTTTGAATCGATCGTTGGAAATATCGGCTCGATGGGATCCTTTGTCATTAACCACCGCCCCCTACCCGCGCAGGGTGGTTTCTGTTAATTAAAAACCGCCTCGCAGCTTTTGTTTTATCAACGGATTTACGCTGGCTGCGGAACGTAGTAGAGCCGGACGATGAGTGGGGAATGGAGGAATCCTCGTGGAATCTGCAAGATTTTTATTCCGGTTAAACCACTTTTAACAAACCTCTTCTTTTTTTTTTCTTTTTGCACTAATTTTCAAGTTTCAAATCTTACGTTCCAGCGACAGTGCGACAAAAGAGAATTGCGGAGACGGCGAGGCGTATGTCGCGGCAAGAGGTGAATCGTTGGAAATATATATACGTTTCATTGCTTGTCAATCGCAGGTTTGCCATACGTCAGGCCCATGTCGACGGTTTCAGCGGTCGCTGGGAAACAGTTTCACATCAAATGCCCGGTCGCTGGCTATCCCATCGAATCGATCATTTGGGAGAAAGGTGAGTATTAATTTCGTCTTCCTATCTGGTAACGTTCTAAACGTGTCCCGCTCGAAAACGAAGAAACGGAAAAGAAATTCGTATGTTCGTCGAGCGATTAAATTCCTATACTTAATTCGTCGAAGCTGCGTCTTGAACTTTTCCCTAATACCGATCGATCGACGATTACGTGGCAAATTGACCAGTCACGTTGTTAGCAGACGGAGTGAGGCTGCCCACGAACATGAGGCAGAGGGTCGCGAACGGCAGCCTTTTCATCGATACGGTGCAACGGGCGGCCGATCAGGGCACGTACATGTGCACTGCGAGGAACAAGCATAACTTCACCTCGCAACGTTCCGTCGAAGTGCGCGTTCTAGGTGAGTGATACGAGCGAGCAAATATTTTCCGATACAGGTCTCTTTTGCAGGCTTCGCAGGCCAGGACCGATTTAATTTCCCGAGGCATCTGAACTCTATTGGTCACGTACGGTTTGCCCTCTCCCTCTCCTCTCCCCACACAACCGTGTTGGCCAAGTTTTGATGGAGTGCGAATTAACGTAACCTTTGGAGACATCTTTCTTTTTTCTGTTTTTAACGAAAACACTCGATCGCTGGTAAATGTTCCTTTTTATTCGGTAATCGTTTGTTCATAGATTCAACCCTTTGCACTCCTTCGTCGAGTGCGACTCGACGTCAATTTTATTCACAGGCACGTCGAGTCACACTCGACATTTTTAAATTGCCAGTTTAAATATGTATCATATTTCGCAATATTCTTTTCATACTTAGATGAGCAACGTTACATGTGTACGACCCTTTTTTATAACAAGAAGAAGTGCAACTGTTATAGAAAAGTGTCGTATACGTGTAACGGAGCAATTGTTTACGTTGCTTCCTACCGACTAGTTGTCCTTTTAAGCACTTTTTAAGTAAAACACTTAAAACAACGCGGAGTTGTTGGAAAGAATTCAGAGTGCAAAGGGTTGGTAAGGTGCACAGGGTAGGTTTAAAAAATTGTCCAGATTTAATTAGGCACCATACGTGACCAGTGGAGATATCAAAGAACGATTAGCAACGGATAATCACCGCATTGACATACGCGAAGTTATATCGTCCCTTTGTTTGATACACTCCTCCGCCCCCATTCCGTTTACCCTCCTCCCAGCCCCGACACCCCTCTTTCATGCCGGCACTGGTCCCCTCCGTAATTTTCCGTCCCCACGGCAATCGCATATTAATTACAATTCGTGTATGCATAACATCCCGGCGTGTTTGATGCGTGCCGCCAAATTTACCTTCACACAAAATGTTTCTATATTAGGTTTACGGAGCAAATTCCGTGTACTCCATTGTTCATCCCTGGGCGGGATTAGTTAACGCGAGGCAGCATTTCCACTCCCGGCTTCACCGGGTTTATCACTGGTTCTATGCCGCGAATTTTCGGAAACGCCAGTAATACCGCGAGTCCCCGCGAGCAACGTGCTTTATCGCTCGAAACTCGCTCCATTATCGTCTTTTAATTGTTGCCGCATCGTCGTTAAACCGACGACCCCGTTCACGCGTGAATTAAATTCATTTTCCCGTGTCGCGAGGTACGTACGTACGTACGTGTGTATTGTCGCTGTGTATTTCGAAATTTTTTCGATTCGGTCTTTTGTTCCGTCGAAGATCGCGCGAGAAATTCTATTCCGACTTCCGCGCGCGCGCGCCAAAATCACCCTCGAGTACGACGATTCGGTGCGGCACTCGAGTTTAATCGACGTTGCCACGGGAAAAGAGAACCGGAGGAACGCCCTCTCTCTCTCTCTCTCTCTGTGTACCTATGATTCCGAGGCAGAGCTGGCAAAGTGCGACGGAACGTCCGAAAAATTCGAGAAACTTGCCCGTAAGTTGCCTCAAAGGATCCACTCTCTGGCGGCCGCTTCGGTGGAGACGGGAACGCCGTTCGCGTGATTCCTAATCGCGCCTGTTGACCTGCAAAATCGCGCCGCGCCCCTGCTAACCCCGGTCGCCATTTTGTATACTTTGACGAAGTTCGTTAAAAGCGATCCTCTCGAGCGTGGGAATATGGAATTCGCGAATCTATCTCTCGTAACCGTTTCTACGAACGAGAGGAAGCGTTTAGGGTAAAATCCAGTTCGTCGATCTTTATCGGTGTCTCTCGACGTTTTTTGGATCGTTCACCTCAACGTCTCGAGGATTTTACGGCCTCCTTTAGCATAATAGTCAAGTGAATTCTGAAAAAGTATAATATAAATAGGTACCTCAAATGAAAAATTTTTATTTTACTTTGTTCGGTGAATATAAATTACACGTTACACTTTGCATAGCACGTTTAAAACATACATCGAACTAAAGTCGAAGAAATAAATTCCAAGTTAATGCCATCCTTGAGCTTCGACAATTTAACGCCTACAATGCTGATTTTTTAACTATAATAATAATACGACGAGGAATGCAGTATTATTTTCTAATTACTCCCTAAAATTATTCAAATTTCCCGCCCAAGTGACGAACGTTCTAAACCGAGAAACACCGATCCGCAAGATCGATTATCGTCGTAAAAATGGCTCAACATTGGCCCTGAGTAATATCTAACCACCGAGGTACAAGATTACCCGTGCTTGGTAATCTATACGTTGCAACGTAAAGTGAGCATGTTCGAAGCAAGATCGATTACCAATCCGTCTTACACGTTCCTCCGCCTCCACCGAAGCAAATCCGGCTCGCAGCAGCAAAGGGGACAATCAAAGGTGAACACTGCACACGATACGCCACGCAGATGGTGTGTACACCTCTGTGAAACGTAATCGTTCGACTACAGAAGGACTGTACAGTCGTGCGTAAGCAGCGGAGAGGATTGATCTCTGGACACGATCGAGAAACTCTTTTTCTTACCGTATACCATAGGATAGCTTCCTTAGGATACTACAGGGATTACGGTGCAACGTGTGTACATACATGTGCGCTAGGGTGTGTACGTGTGCGTGTATGCGTCCATCTCTTACTCTCTCTCTCTCTCTCTCTTTCTCTCTATCTCTCTCTATCTCGCTCTATCTCACTCTACCTTTCTATCTGTCTGTCTATCTCTATACTATCTGTCTATATCTCTTCTCTATGTGCGTCAACGGATATCCGTGCGTTTGACAACACTCCGCGAACGAACCCACGCACCAAGAGCACAGCACTTCACTGCATCGCTCAAGCATCTGTCCTTGCACGCGCTCGCCTAAACTGCTCTGTATATTATATTCCGTACGTGTACTTTTGTACATAAAAATTCATGACGCGCCGATGCCACGTACCGTCTTGGAAAGGTACGAGGCAGCTCTCACGCGTGCACGCGAGCCCTTGTGCGATACAACGGGACGCTCGCGTCGCGGAACCGATACGCTCGCTTTCCGTTTAATCGCTTTAAAGTTTACCTTCGTACGCTGTACCTGAGGGAATATACTTGGGTAACGTTGGCCAGCGAGGAATGTCGCTTGAGTTAATATCGACGCTGACAAGTGGCTTTGATATAGTGAAATTGTTATCTTTGATTTTGTTTGGGTGCTGAATGAGTTTTGTCAGTCGTTTCGTTCGTATGAATTAGTTGAAGGAAATCTAGCTTGAAATCTGAAATTAAAATTCACAATTCAAGTGTTGTAAAGTGTCTCCATAAGAGGAAGTTCTCACGGTTTGAAGAAACATTACAATTGTATTACATTGTATTACAACAGCACTAATCTTAATCTCTAAGAGAAGCATTTTCAATATTTTCCTGCTTCCTAAATTAGTTTTGAAAGTGAAAATCGTTTGCCGCTTAATACTTTAACCCTAGAACGGTCTTCGGGTCTTTTTTGACCCACCGCCTTCTTGTACTTTTAGTCATTTTTGCTGTTATCAAGTTTACGTTCCTTAACATTATTTTAAACGTTTATCGTCTAGGTTCGTATGTCGCGTTGGAAACAAAAATTATTACACGTAAGGTCTTAGGTCCTTTTTCACCCAAAAGTCTTAAGTGTACAGTCAAAACGAAGAACGCAGTAGGGTTCATCTGCCACCTCACTGTATCGCTTCCACCGACTATACCTTCACGCCAATGCAAGAGCACGCGCGACGATAGTAACGCCAAAGAAAAAATATTCCTCGTTCACGATAATGTCCAGATCTTCTACCAACAGATTTTCACATTTTTCGATCTCTACAAAATATTTCAAGCTCAAAAGAACTGAAATAATTTGGAAACTACGAAAAGTGCGGTAAGTTCTTCTTTTAACGACGAATCCAAGAAAATTTACGAAAGAGGCACGACACAATTTCCACATAGACAGAATACAATCAGAAATAATACCGAAAAATACTCAGTCTGAACTAAGTATAATCTATTTTCAAAGGTGAAATTTGCAACGAACAAAACTCACGCAGCAGCCGAACATTAATCAATCCCAAAGTTTCCCTTACTTCTTGCACAGCTTAAACCGAACATCTTCTCCGTCCCAGAATTTTGAAGGAAGGATTAAACGAAGACTCCGCGAATTCCATTGAGCCTTTAATTCGTCACGTTCGAAGCGACTCTCGCAGCGGAGCCAGGTTTCTGATCACGTACCGCCGTTTCCTAACGTAATATTTCGCCAGGCAGACAAAACGAGAGACGGCCACGAAGTGATCCCACGGTTCTACGCAAAGACACACCGCCGTTTTTAAATTCGAGCGTCCCGCGTACTCGTTTCGGCCGTGTGCACGCACTTGTACATAAAATCCGCTGTTGTCGAAGCATCGATATTCTATTAAACGTGACTCAGTACCCTATTCTTTACGCGCGCGCTGCGCACTTCTGTGTCGAGCATCCACTCGAAAAACCGCTCCCTCCGCTCAAACAAGCCCGACTTTATCGGCAATTTTCCATAATTGACTCGGAAGGAAACCGTTAAACACGTCGAAAACGCTGCTTATAAACACTCACGCGTTCGAATTACACGGCCGCGACTGTGCGAAAGCAATCAACCGGAGTGCTTGTAACGATTCATTGTTTTCCGTTCTGTTAGGCGAAAATTTCACGCGTTTCCCCCGCTAGCGAGACGAGTGCCGCGCGCGAATTAATTGCTAAAGCTTGTCCGAACGGGGTTCGAGATATTCGATGAACGTTAACGGAACTGGAGGGAGATAAAAACGGAGAGAGAGGAGGGGAAAAAAAAGAAGAACGAAGAGGGGAATCTTTGAAACGGAAAAACGAGGATCGAAGGGGCGGGCGGGGGAGTTCGATCGACGGGGGGAAGTTCATTAATGCGATCGACGCGGCAGCGCGCCGCCACGCTGAATTTTTCGTGAATTTTTCATGCCACTCGTGGCCTGTTGGAATAGAGGAGAGGAGGGAATAGTAGTGGGAAAGAGAAAACGCGGAGCACGATGCAGGTTTGGGTCGGCGCGTTGGGAAAAGTGAAAACCGATCGACGAAAAAATTTCACGGCGCGCCGGCCACGGTTAAATATCAATTACCCACCCGCTTGTTCTCTCTCTGTGTGTAACGCGCACTGGGGCAGTTTATTCATTGAAAGAAGCGCATTACGCGAGTTACGAATATCGCCGTGGCCCCCTCTCGAAACGATATTAAAAGCCCCCCGGGGTTGAAAAACTGGAAACGAGAGTGTAAAAGAAATCGTGGCTCGCGTAGACGCGTGTAGTAAAAATGCAATTACAGAGAGTGAACATGGTGGCGCGTGTTTGAAAATTGCTCGCGAACAGAAACGTTGTTCTTTGATCGTACGACGATGATTCGAACGCTGGTTGATACACGGCCGCGCGATTTAACTGAAAAACAACGGTAAAACGAAGATCGTACGAGTGGGGTTTTTCTTTTCCACTCTCTCTCTCTCTCTCTCTTTCTCTCGTTTTTTCCGCGTGTTTCACGTCGTTTCGATGGAGGTGTGTTCCGAGGAGACTTTCCAGAGTGATACGGTAGCGCGGTGATTGGCAGTTAACTCTTAATTGAGGGGATTAAACGCGTGTCACGTAACCGGCGGAACGCTGTCCATTGGATTCCGATAAAAAAATAACTGTAACGCCGGATTCATCCAATTAAACGGTTTGTTCTACTGATACCGGGATTCATTTCCACGGAGAACATTTCGAAAATGTTAGATTTCAAGGATTGTCGATAAAGTCGCGCTCTTCTGTTTTTGTCATTTTTCTGGAAGAAAATCACACGGTTGGCACAGCGCGTGTACGAAGTTCGCAACGCGCGCGTTGTCTCTATCTCTTTCAAAGCTGTCCGTTTCTACATGTATAGACAAGCGCAACAACAAATAAATATCCTCGTTATCGCGGCATTAAGGATACTTCGGGAACGGTTGGAGCGCGCTAGTACGCTAGTTTCTAATAAAATTCCGAGGGAATATTCCGCGGACCGAGGGAAATATTCTTTGAAGCTGCCGTTTTAAGGCCTTAATTTAGTGACATGCGCGCGCGACCCGGCCCGGCCATGGAAATTTAATTAACGCCGGTGTAATTACAAGCAGGTACAATATCACCGGCCTTTGACCTCGCGCCGCGCTTTCATTAAGCATCAGAGACGTGTGTATGTACATGTTCGACGTATCGGGACAACGTTTCTCTGTTTCTGAATCGTCTGCATTTCCCCACCGTTACACGGAGTGTCCTAAGTGTTGCTGTGGCTTCTATACTTTACCGATGTTGTACAATTCATCCTTCGACACCTCGAACACTCCTACGAGACAAACGAAATTGTACAGCACCGGTGGACGATTATTTAATAACGTATACTCGTCCGATTCAAAGTGTGTGCTCCTCTGTCCCTGTTGAAAAAAGGAAGAATAGCATATGTGTCTTTCGTCCTTAACGATGGTAACACACACACACGATAAAAAAGAGAAAACACGCACATAGACGGAAAATATCGTCCCGTTGAGGGTAACGCGATTTTTTCTCTATATATTAGCCCGACTTTCTCATTCACATTTCGTTTGGTTTCGTTGATTTCTGAGACTGCTTCTTTGGACTGGAATGCCACCTTTGTCTTTGTATTGTTCTTTCAGTGCCACCTAAAATCACGCCTTTCAGTTTTGCTCGCGATTTAAACGTAGGGGACCGTACTAGCGTACAGTGCGTGGTCGTGACTGGCGATCTGCCACTGACGTTCACGTGGCTCAAAGATAACGTCCCGATAGAGACGTACAGGACGTCGCAGGATGCTACGTCGTCGAGCCATAGCCGCGTTCAGGTCCCGGCCGGTCCTGGAGACGCGATTAAGGGGCCCAAACGTGGCCCCAAGGCGAACGGCCAGGGCGAACAGTCCCCGAGAAAGGCCATTACCGTCCGGCAATATGACGCTTTTACCAGCGCCCTGAGCATTAGCACGATCGCACCCGCGCACAATGGCACGTACACCTGTCGCGTGGCCAATGGCGCTGCCACCGTCGCTCATTCTGCACTCCTTCACGTCAACGGTAAACGCACACCGTTGGTGTACTTCTTTCGTTCCACTCGCTTTCGCGATGACAGAGGTGTGTGCGATATATGTTGTACAATTTTCCCTTCTTTTCTTTCATTCACCACCCCGAACGTTCCGGAGTTCTCGAACGTCGCGACGACGCCATTACGGTATCGATCTCGACGCGTCCGCATGCTAGGATGCGTCGCGAGATCGTGAAATTTCGAATTTATCGGTTGCAACGTCGCAGGTAGAGAAAGAGATACGGAGGTACCATTTTTGCAGGTATCTCGACCAGACGTGATTTCACGCGGTATCGATTACAATCGAATCGTTCTCCTCGTTGGAGGAACATCCGAGAAGTGACGCGGGGGCAGAGCAACAGAGCCACCGCGGCTCGCGCGATTCACGCGAGCATACGTGTAATAAAGACAGACTGGCAATTTTCCAGACCGGCGGATTATGTGCTCGCGCTGGGAAAAGTAACTGATTGATCGGTCGGTAAGGAAACAGCGGAACGCGGTCGATCTAGCCGTGCATGCGGCTGGGCATGATCGATCAATCAGCGTGCCTAGAGGCTACACACACACACGACACAGACGCAGCGTGAACAATTTTCCGCTGCACCCTGCGGAGAAAGAAACTTTTGATTCGCAACCGTGTGTCAACGCTCGAACCTCTTGGCAAAAACCTCTATGTGTTATCGTTTGTCAATTGACGATGATAATTTCTCTTCGAGAATGTTTCCTTTCATTTTTCCTTTAGTTTGTTACAATGACCACCTCTGTCGTCGTCGATGAGTCGAGTATTCTTAAGCACCACGTACACTGACGATCGTCGAGGATGATCTCGGAGGCCGAAGATTAAACCAGAGGCTGTCCGAAGTCATTCGACGCGACCTGTTTCTGCTATGATGCTAGTCCAATGTGCACGGCCAGCGTCACGTCCGACCTGAGGACTTCGTGCCTCTACTCCCCCGTTCTCGTACACGAGCCCACCATTCTCTTCGTTTTTGCTTAATTTTTCCTACGGTTAGCTGGAGAACGGTTAGCAACCTAGAGAGAATGTCGCGAGAGGGTAGGTTGGATATCGAGCGTGGCGAAACGTGCCACGCTACGTCTCGTCGTGGATTATTAGATTTCAATTTAGATTAGAGGGAGGCAGGAACGGCGAAGAGCTCAAGATTCCGCTGGATGATTCGTGTAAAGGCGAAGGGGAGGGGAAAAAGTGAGGCCGGTGTCCGTCATGGTCGATCGTGACGCGAATTTTCGATTCTCTCTTACTTCCTGTACGAATTTTTTCGACTACCCCTTTAACCGTCTTTTTTGTGACACTCTCTGTGACTATGATCTTCTCCTGCACGCTGTTACTATCACTGCCTATGTGGCTCTACTGTCTTTCTCTCTCTACTCTCTTTCTCTCTCTCTCTCTATCTCTCTCTCTATTTCTATCTGTCTCTGTCACTTTCTCTCACTCTCTCTCTATTTTGCACGCCTAATTGCACGCTTACGGATGATGTATTTGTCCTTTAACGGATACGTTTCTCGATACGTATATATATAGTTGAAATATATATGTGTATCTATATTGTATATGTACAGTATCATCTTGCCACTGTGTTTTCTGGTTCACGAACGTGTTTTTATTGCTCTCTTATAGTGTGTGTTGAATATCGAGGCCTAAGTATGCGCAAAGTGGACAAGCTGTGGGAATCGTACGTTCGGTAGATTATCGTTAACGAATAGTCTGTGACATCGAAGCGCTCCGTTGTTGAAAAGAGAAAGAAGAAAAATCTGCTTCGGGGGCGAGTTTCCACTCGTCGCTCCCCAAACCGACCACCAACCCCCGAAAAACCCCTTTCACACATTTCACCACGTACGAGTGCATTCCACGGACACGGAGAAACACAATTTTCTCTCTTTCTATGCACCTCTACACGCTTGCTTTCCCTCTCACTCGCTCTATACGCCTCTCTTCCACTCTCGCTCTTTCGATCTCTCTGTCTGACTGTCTGTCTCTCCTGTCTTCTCTCTACGGGAAATGCTCGCGGAGAAACTCGTGTTCGGACTGGTTTCGAATTGGCTGCCGCGAAATTAAACGGGAATCCGGCGTCAGATTAGGATTTTTCGTTTAATTTTGCGCTCGGCGGCCGCGGGAATCGGGGGCTCGATGTCACAGCGTGAGACTACGCTTCTACGTAAAAGTTACCGTTTCATGCTGGTACCACTTCTTCTTCTCTCGTTTTTTTTTTTTTTTCTTTAATCTTCGCACACACCGCGACACGCACACACGTGTATTTTGCATCGTCCAAGCATTAGTTTATTCGTGAGAGACTTGTATACACACGTGCATTGCGTTTGATTTTGGGCACCTGTGTTTGTGAGTATTGGGACACTTGGTGAAATTTACTGGGCTCCGATGGAATTTATTGAGATTTTCTGGACTCCGCTGAAATCTACCAAAAGTTTACTGAAATCTGCTGAATTCTGTTAAGAATCTACTGTATTCTATTGATATCTATCGATATATTTTGAAACCTATGCAAATTTACTAAAATATTTTGAAATCTGCGGAGATCTAGCGAAGTCTACTAAATTTTACTGAAATCTATTGAAATCTT
Organism: Habropoda laboriosa; assembly: GCF_001263275.1. Taxonomy (NCBI): domain Eukaryota; kingdom Metazoa; phylum Arthropoda; class Insecta; order Hymenoptera; family Apidae; genus Habropoda; species Habropoda laboriosa. The sequence continues at coordinate 3,531,244 of NW_017100261.1, read as the reverse complement.
TTGAAATTTACCAAAAATTACTGAAATCTGCTGAATTCTATTAAGAAACCATTGTATTCTACTGTATTCTATTGATATCTATCGATATATTTTGAAACCTATGCAAATTTACTAAAATATTTTGAAATCTGCGGAGATCTAGCGAAGTCTACTAAATTTTACTGAAATCTATTGAAATCTTTTGAAATTTACCAAAAATTACTGAAATCTGCTGAATTCTATTAAGAATCTACTGTATTCTATTGATATCTATCGATATATTTTGAAACCTATGCAAATTTACTAAAATATTTTGAAATCTGCGGAGATCTAGCGAAGTCAACTAAATTTTATTGAAATCTGTTAAATTCTTTTAAAAGTCTACTCTATTCTACTAATATTTATCGAAATCTTTTGAAACCTACGAAAATTTACTAAAATCTATTGAAATCTACAGCAAGCCTCATTGTCATTACACGTCTAATATAAAACTATTCGAATGATCCATTTCAAAATCTCCAAGTAGGTATAACAAGTGCACACACTACCAGCCACAAGTTCAAAATCACCGGAGGCCAGTAGCAATTTACCCAATTTCGATTGATTTCAACGACAAAAAATTCTACAATAAAACTTGCTAACCTTTCTCTACAAATTCCTGTACAACCTACACTGCGCAATGGTCCCAAACTCTTTTATCCTATATTCCATACATACATTTTTCCCAACATACAACGCTAACTTTATCGAGGAAACGTCCCAATACTTGCGAACAACGGCGTTTCGATTACGTTCCTAACATTCGCATCTGCACGCATTTAATATGCAACGGTATTCTTTTACGTCGGATCGTTGTTAACGTCACCACGGAAACATTCCAACGATCCACGCACAGTAGGATTCGCGTGTGTTCTTTTGTCTCCCATGTTCGAATGAACCATTACCACACTTTGTTACTCTATCTCTCTATCTATCTATCTATCTATCTATATCTATCTCGATATTTGTGTTGTATATCGTATATCAATCATGTTTTTGATAACGAGTCTGACCGAGTTACGTATGACATTATCACACTATATACAATATATATATATATTATCCAGTAGAACAGTATCTTTTTATGAAGACTATATATGCTATGTTTCGCTCGATAATATATTCTCTATCGTTTGTGTACTGTCATCATCATCATCACTGTCATTCTCATCGTTATCATTATCGAATTATAGTCCGTCTAACGAGACCAGTTAGGAAATAGAAAGAAAGTGGCTGGCGCGACGATGTTCACGTGATCGATGCTGCTGCGGTTGCAGTTACCGGGTTATCGCATGCAAGGCCAGGAAATCTTCGTGCTTTCCAAATGTACACACCGTCTTGATCGTAGGAAAAAGCTCGTATGCACGGTGTACAAAAGCAGAACACTCGGTTATTTCGATGTATTTATATCGTCGACAAAGAACACGTCGACTGCCACGTTGGTCACCTGTGACGAAAGATTGCTTCCTCGATGGCGCCATAGTGGTCGTCGATGACCGGAGGGCCTCAAACCTTCGGAATAATTCGAATGAAACGAATATCGTCGACTAAAAATTACGATCACAGCTAACTAGACACTATTTGGAATTTTTAAAAAAATAATAATAAAGCATAATACAGAGGGTGATAAAATTGTTAGAGCCACGATACGAAAAATATGTTTTTTCTTTGTGTAGAAATACTGTTCGCTAAAGATGCACAAAACAGTTAAACTTAGCTTTACAAAACTAACTTATAGCTTTATAACTAACTTACCAGTCATAAAGACTACAGGTAAGAAGTAACGATAAAGTGAGCATTTGGTAGAGCTACCTTCTGCTGCAATTACAGCCTTGACTCTTTTCTCGATACATTTTAAGTAATTTACTGTGCATCATAAGTAGCAAAAGCACTGCAGGAAGAATACAAATGCTCAAAATCTACAGCAAGTGGTTCTCAAGCTTCGATTTGCAGCTCCGATGCAAAATATCGTCCATACGACAGATAGTATTTCCTAAAGTACTCCCAAGTCTATATTTGCAATTCGTAAACACCAACGCTTCTTTAAGAAAGCTAACAAAAATTCAGTATATAACTAAATTTTCATTTCAAAATTAATCTCCATTTCTTACAATTTCGCCCACTGTACAATACTCAGCTTCGAGTAATACAAATTTTCTCCCGGCCCTCTATCGTGGCAGTCGTCCTGTTGTCACTAGGTTTACGGGCACTTCTCATATACCTATCTCTACGGACACTAACGAAACCGCAGATTTTCTTTAAAGAGCATCTTATTCCATTTAAAAACAACATATCGTACACTGTCAACACTTTACCGACCGCTCGTTCTTCAGCTCTTTTCGGGCTCCGTCTTTACTATCGTGCAGGAATATAAGCGCTTATTCTTACAGCTGTACAAATTTTCAATGAAAATTCGCGAGAGTGCCTGCTGTATCGTTCGCTTTCTCCTAAATTCAAATTAGCAACACTAAAGAGCGGTAAGCTTTGGCAGCGAAGAGCCGATTAACCCTAGCATTCCTAAGGGGTGAGTTCCTCAAACCCACTGTAAGAGGTATTTAAGGATAGGAGGATAGTGCGTGGGTTACTTAGTACCCACACAGTAAGTTCCTTTTTAGTCTTTATTAGTTATCTGGCTCACGAGGTTTACTGACTGGCTGCTTGAATGACTCTCAGTCACCTCGCGAGCTTCTTTCTCGCCCTCTTCTTTTTCCGGATTGGTCACCCCCAACTTATTGGTTGTAACCAATCAGGAATTTTGTCTTTAACCCGCCGCTAGTCCTTTGCGCCCTGGGCGCGCTTTTTCCAGGACCGCGGCGAATTATGGTGGGGGCGTATTGTCCGCTGTAGCACATTCGGCGGATTTTCCTCCAGGTCCTGGGCCTCTGGGCCCGTACGCGGATCTTTCGGCATACCTTGGTCTATGACATGGCAAATTGCTATCGAGACCGTTGGTGAATGTTTCTACGAAAACATGGGCGCGCTTTTTCCAGGACCGCGGCGAATTATGGTGGGGGCGTATTGTCCGCTGTAGCGCATTCAGCGGATTTTCCTCCAGGTCCTGGGCCTCTGGGCCCGTACGCGGACCTTTCGGCAACCCTTGGTCTATGACATGGCAAATTGCTATCGAGACCGTTGGTGAATGTTTCTACGAAAACATACATTGTTAGATTTACTAAACGTTAAACAGACTAAAACGCACGTCATAAACCGTGTTGGTCGTCCGCGTGGCAAATGCTTGCTTCTGCACTACAGCTGGTCGCCACACCACAAGTTGGAAAAATTCTCAAAAAATTCTTTATCGTCGTGTCCACATTTAAGTTCAATATTCAGAAGTCCCCGTTGCTAAAAAATACGATCGCGTGAAGCGGACCCCAACGCTCATCTTATCTCCACAGAGCAACAAATAATCACAGAACTAATTGGGAAGGAACGATGTATAACTCTATATAACTATTCATGTATAACATCAGACGAATCGCTTCAGACTAGTTTCATGTTAGTATACACTCTATCGTATAATATTATTCTTTTTTATAAATACTTGCAATAATGTTCATAAAGCATCACATGTTCAAGTACTACAAAACTTTTTGCAGAAAGCAATTTTTCTTTAGGATAAACGAGTAAAAAGTAGCGTGGGTTCGAGGAACCTCCCGTTGGGACTCCGCGTGACGGCTCGAGGGTTGGGAATGCTGGGGTTAATAGGCTTCCGGTCGGTAAAGTGTTAACTTCTAAGCGAAACTATGCGATATTATGTATCTCTATAAAATTTACAATCGGTAGGAGAGAAATGAAAATTTACAATTTGTCGTGGAGAAATGTAAACGGTTTCTCTAATTTCCCTCGTGAAACTCGAAATGCGTGAAAATCACGCGCGTAAGCCTAGTGTCGAAGAAACGTCTAGTTTCTTAATTCCACTGTGCGCAGGGACATGTGAACGCCGCGAGTCAGCCCTGTTCTAGCCACGCGTCCAGCATGTGGATTAGTCTAGTATTTCCTGACTCGTCTCGTTCGATCGAGATACAATACATCTATATATACACATTGGGATCGTAGTAGTGAATCGTATACACGGACATAAATCGATATCGTGCGACTTCCCGATGCTTACGCGTTTACTGCGAAATTGATCTCTCGCAAATTGTTCGATTCACGCCAGTCGATCTTCCGATAACCGGACGAAACGTTCCTTGTGTTTCGGAGCTCGCACGCATATCTGCCCGCTCGTTCTAGTTAGTCTTTTCACACGCTCGTTTCGAATTGTTTAATTCTGCTCGACGTCCCATACGTTCTGTGGTAAGTATTCTCAAACGCCAAGTTAAATGAGAAAAGAAAGCTTCTTTTTTTTTTTGAGAAAAGAACTATCCTAACGAATTATCGGACATACGGATTGTTTCAATTAGAGGAAGAAAAGATGAGAAACCGAAAGGAAAATGGAAACGTACGATTCCGAGGGAAGGTACAGAAGGCGAGAAATTCACGTCAGGTGATAGACGAATAGCGAAGAGTAGAAAGACACGAGATGCGGTTTTTTCTTTGTCACCGGTACACGTTCCGAGTAACGTTCACGCCACGGTTCCGTATTTTCGTCCGCACTTTCGAAACTCGTCGAAAATAAGAAAATAACGAACAGTGCGTTGAGTAGAGTAAATGTAATCGGTACAGTGTGGAATAGCTGTTACAATCGGCACAATTGACGCATCGATACGAAGTGATCCGGTGGTAAAAATCTTATCGATGATCGTGCCTTTCTTATCGTATTTACAGGCGTGTCGTCGTAGAGGAGAGTGTGCTAACGGCGATTGATGGAACCGATAAATGAAAAATTGTTGATTAATTTAATAGAGCAAAGGCCCGTTATATGGGATACAAGTTTACATTCGTGCAGAGATAAAAGGTTGAAAGACGCAGAGTGGCAGGAGATATGCGGTTTGTTAGCGGCAAATTTTGAGAATTGGAGTGAAGAGGCCAAGAAAGCATACGGTAAGTATTTGTTATTGTTCCGTGAAATTTGATTGCTTGGAGACAAGTGAACGATGCTTGAAATTGAACGACTTGCGGATTCGTCTTGCCGAAGGGACTGACCCAGCTCGAGATAGAAAATGATCGGCGAATACTATTGCACTCGAAGAGCTTTGAAGGAACAGCAGAGACGCGAAATACAGTGGGTGATGGAATTATTAGAGCCGCGATACGAAAAGTATGGTTTTCTGCAGAAATAAGATCATTTTTAATCAACGATTGTTCACTAAAGATACGCGAAACAGTTAAACTTAGTTTATGTAGTCGTAAAAAATACAGTTAAGAAGTAACGATAAAGTGAGTATTTTGTAGAGCTACCTTTCAATGCAATCACAGCCTTGACTCTTTTTCCGATACGTTGTAAGTAGCAAAAATACTGCAACAGAAATTCAAATGCTCAGTATCTATAAAGCAACGAAACTGTAACAAGTGGTTCTCAAGTTCCGATGTTCATACGACAGATAATATAGCCTAAAGTATTCCCGATTGTATACCTGCAATTTGCAAACACCAACGCTTCTTTTTTAAAAAAAAAAAAAATAACACCAATTCGGTATATAACTAGGTTCTCATCTGGAAAATGAATCGTTATTTAATTGATCAATTAATATATAAGAAATTATATAGGAATCAAATTCTAAGTTATTAAATTCTGGATATTCATAGGATCAATATCATTGATGTCCAACAGCTTTAATAGAAAAATAAGGATTTAATAATTCATCCATATAATATAAAATCTTGGAAGAAGGGAAACAAATAAAAATTCAAATAAATATAGGAGCAATCGTTCAAATAGTCTCTAAAAAATGATTTTTTAATAAATAACGATTTAAATGTTTATTATTAACAATATCAAAAATAACAAAAATAGTAAAAAAAATAATTATAACTATTATACTTACAGTGAAATTATGAAAAGAAATTAAATTATCAGCATAAGGAGAATTAGAATCTTGAAAACTAAACATATCTCTTACAGGTGTCTCTAACAATTTTCATCAGCCGCTGTATCTGAAAGAAAAGAACGCATGTAACGCCGGTTTATACTTTTCAGTACAAAGAGCTACGAAAAGATGGTCGAACCTAAGATCCGCGTATAAGAGGAGCCAGAAACAACAAAAACCTGGTTCATCTGCTAAGCCTTCGAGGCCGTACATATATGCCAAGAGCATGTCGTTCTTGAACAAGCTCGAAGGACCAACGATTGCCGGTGGAAGTACTAATAATAAAACGGTAGAAGAGGAACGAGATGACGTAGCGGGAGAAGGAAGCAGCACGTTGGAAGAAAGAAGTAATACAGAGGAGGAAAAAAGTAATACGGAGGAGGATAGAGGTAGCATGGAGGATGGAGAAAGTTTTGAAGGTGCGGCGAGCACTTCCGGTGGGAAGAAGAGGAGGAACAACATCGAGGAGGAGTTAAATTCGAGAATGGTGAAATTTATAGATCAGCATCTAGATTCCCAGAGAAAGGAGACGGAAAATATGTACATGTTATTTTTCAAAAGCATCCTACCGATGCTGAATTCGTTCAACGACAATGAGAGACTGGTCTTTCAAGCTGGAGTGATAAACTTAGTTCAACATATCCAGAAAAACGCGCAAGTGAACAATTCGGTACGGAGCACTATCGGCGAATTGTTGGAAAATAATACGTTACCATTGTTACATGTCAACCCAAAGAGTGAACATTACGATAGTGACAACTCTGATTGTACAGTTGTACCTTTAGAGTAATTGATTGCTTATTGGTTTCTCTTTCTTTTACTTATTTATATAACGTCGGATCAGCGTATTTTCCATTAGCGACCACACATTTTGTACACTATTACAGCCTTTCGTGTAATATTGTTATTTGTGCAGGTATATTGCTTAACTTACTCACATTAATTCACTTAACTTACTTTACTTACATTGTTATTAACTAATTAGTACAGTCAACCCTCCTATAACGCGATTAATTCGTACCGCGTTATATGGAAACCGCGCTATAAGAAACTCAGATTTAACGTGCAAACTAGATTAATTCGTGCCGCGTTATATGGAAACCGCGTTGAGTGAAACTCGGAAGTAAGTAAAATCACTTGTTAATCAGTTTGATTCGTTCTGCGTTGAATGAAAATTGCATTCTCAGAGCGTCAAGTTACGGTGCATACGGTTGTGGAAAAAATTTTACAAACACAAAAGGCAAGATAATATGTTAAGTACAATAAAATTATTTTTATTTAATCGAAGAGTTCATACAAAGAAATGATAAAAAAAATCAAACTAAAACTAAACTAAAAAACTGTTTTTCAACAAAACCAAGAAAATTATGTAAAATTGTGTAACATAATTTCATGTGTATTGAACGCTCTTAACACTCATCCTCGCTTTCAAATATGAGTGGCCTAACTCTTCGTTTTTTAATGGGCCAAATGTCTTCCTCATCTGACAAATCTTCATGTTGATTTTCAATCTTAGCTTTTTTTTCTAACTGTACTAAAACCTCTCTATACGGAGCTAAGCAGTTTCTTAACTCTCTTTTAAACTTTGCGCTGCGCACCATTGAATGATCAGTTTGAGCGAAATGAAGTTCTAATTCTTTATCCAAATTTAGCCCTTTTTTCACATCATATAAATTGAGATTTGGCACCCATTAAAACAGAACACTGTGAACGATCTCGCATCGTTTCTTCGGCTTATAGGGGAATTCCCTGATAACTGAAATTGGAAAATGGTGATGTACCTTCACCAAAAAGAAGGGAATTCCCCGCTAATTTCAACTGTAAAAATTTAACACATAGATAAATTCATGCTATAGAGAATCTTCTTAAACCAATTAAGTTGATGGAATGTTGTTGAACGGAAACCGCGTTATAAGAGTACCGCGTTATAGGAGGGCCGTCGCAATTTTGGAAACGTCGCGTTATATGGAAACCGTGTTATAAGAGTACCGCGTTGTAGGAGGGTTGACTGTATAGGTATAGGAAGGAAACAGCATTTGTACAAAGTTAAAGGGGAAGTAGCGTATACAACTTGTCATGCAGGAACTATTTATTTCTTGAATCTAATATATTATATCAGGTGTAGAAATAAGCTTTTTGATAAAGTAAAAATTTCATTTAAAAAAAGATATGAGAAGATAATCGTTGATATATTTGCAGTATCGCGGCCTCCTTACTCAAATAGGAAACCAACACGGGAGAACAGAGGGGGGGTAGTTGGCGTAGTGCGCAAAGCCTCGGCTTGCTAAGCCGAAGGTCCCGGGTTCGATTCCCGGTTGGGTCCATCAAAATTTTTCCCTAGGTTCTTACATATTCGCCGTTGTTTTCTACGCTTCTTGCCACTTTTCTGGTAAATTACGAATCCTGAGATAAAAACTCGGTGGTTTTGACGCGATTTACGCGTCGTCTGGGCATTTATCGGAACGTCTTCGAGAGTTCTGAATTGTGTGTC
>NW_017100261.1:3479152-3522696 GCF_001263275.1 Habropoda laboriosa | reverse complement strand
AGTAATCCGCATGTGATAAAAGTTTTTCCAATCCAGTGAGAAAATCAAGTCAACTTGCGTTTGCGTTGTCCAGATAACGGCCCTTTTCTTTCGATGGCGTCGGTCGAATTCAACAGTTGCTGTTGATTGCAGTCACTGCTTCTCCTGGATCAAGGAATTCGTAATACAGGATTCTCTTCGTGTCCCGCCATATGCAATCGACTGAAATTCGTCGGAGAGAACTTATTTCTACACCTAATATGTCCTCGAGGATTTGAATTTCCTTGAAAAACGGTAATTGTTCCTTTCATATATTTCTTATCATTTAGGCATTTGTTTATATCTGCAGGCAGTTTTTCTCTTGTTCTAGTATTTCTTCTGGCGAGACATTCTTGTAAAATGTGTTTAACGGATAGCACTGAGTTCTCAGATTTGGATATAATAGATTAGCGTGGGCTATTCTTAATCTTGTAAGAATAATTTGTTCTCTTCTTGGCAGAGATTATTTGAGTAGATATCTCGTCTCTTATCTCGTGCAGTTTTGTCCGGATACTTGTTTTCCATTTTCAATTCCATTTGTTTAAAATTATGTATATCTTTGAGCGTGTTCTGCTGGAGTTGCTATTTCGTTGGATTTTGTCCTCGTTTCCCTGTCAAAATCGTGCTCCGATATGTTTGCTAAAGGTAATTTTTCCTCACGTAGAATTATGTCGCGGTTTTTGTAAAGTTCGTATCGTAGGTTGTTGATTAAAGAGTTTCAATTATAGGGATTACTAATGTAGGAACCGACGACGGAAAAATATTGAGGGACCCAAACGGGAATCAAACCCGAGACCTTCGGCTTAGCATTTGCGCGCTACACCAACCACTCCCTCCGTATTCTCCCGTGCCAGTTTCCTATTTTTTGGGTATGGAGGCCCCGACACTACATTAATTTCACTGACAATGAGTACGAAGGAATCGGAAGCTGTTTTCTTGCATAAAGTTTCTGGATTAATTTCTAATTTTTGCTTTCTAATTTCTTTTGTTAGAGTGTAAAAATTAGTAAAAATCAACGATTGCATGTAATGGTTATAATTTGAAAATTAGCGTTAATTATAGGATTTAATAAAAACCACTCACTTACCTTGTACACACCTTGAACTTATTCTCATAGGTCGTGTTTCTCTTTCGTTCAATCTCTCTCCGTTCTTTTCAACACATCACCAAACAGTAGAAATCGTCATCAGAAGTAATGACACAATTTCATTTCATCTCTTCTCAATTTTAGACATGAGAATGCGATAGGAACTGAATCTTTTACAAACAGGGTTAACTAAATATCTTCCATCGACCCTTTTCTTTTTTTTAACAACAACGACATTACCAAAACACAGTGAAGAACGTATTCACGTCTATTTGTCTACGCTGCAAACAGCGTGATAGAACCAAAGGAAGCATAAGCATACGCGTAAGAGTTGAATTTTCGGCGAAGATACGCCAGAATCGTCGTGAACTGACGGCATTCAGTTGTTTCAGCAAAAGTACCGAATCGGTGAAAGAAAGAAACGAAAGAGGAAAAACCGCATCTGACCTGGCTGTAATAAAGAGAGGTTCAACGATCCCCGTCCGCGCGGAAAATGTTCATCGAACCAGCGGAATACAGCTTACTGTGAAGTTCGCGAGAGGCGAACAGCCTCGTAAAGACACATTGGCCGACATTAGCAGTTACCTAGGCTCATAAATGTTCATATTCCGGGGTGGCCACGAGGAGTACGTGTGTGCAGCCACGGCCGAATATTTATGGCCGTGCCACCATTTTTCACGGACTTAGACTTTCGCGGGGGACCGTTGCACCTGTCCCGTGTCCACAGTCGAGAGGTCACGTAGCAGGAAACACGTAGAAGAAGCTACGGGGGAGGGTTCAGTGGTGGTTGTAAAGTTCCGTTTCTACCGGATCGATCTGCTCGAAATTCGAAGGAGCAAAGTAGTATGGCCCCGTGTTTGGTCAGACGAGGAAGTAGAGTAACCACGCGTGGTATCCGTTTCGAATTTCACAGCTTCGTGACCTCTCTCTCTCTCTCTCTCTCTCTTCTGTGTTCCGCTTCGAACGAATACAGCGGAGAGTGTTCGAGAGAGAAGGAGAGACTTTGAAGGAAAAATTGAAACGAGACCGCGGTCGAAATTGCGAAACGTTCTACGAGATATAACAGAGTGATATTACAGCAGGTTCTCTCGCGGTGTGATTCTTTTTGCAGATCGTTTTGGATTGTCGTTGCCACCGAGGGGAACATTAATTACAAACACCAGTTCGCTGGTACGCCGGGAACGGATTAAACTCCGAGCAGTTTGTATCCGCCGGTTGTATTTTAATGTTAATTTCAGACGTTCGTGGAAGAAGATTTATTAACTCTCCGTTGTTTTCGACGCGCGCCGCACCACCGTGCTACCTACGGCTCAGCTGTTAATCCCGTTTCAACGGGACCGCCGCCTCTCGAACATCCCACGGAGTTTCTCGATTTCGATGCAATTATCCCTCTCGGTGGTGCTCTTTCCTCCCTTCTTTCTTGTCTCTTTCTGCAAACGTTCTATGTCAAAATTCGCGGAAGAAGAGGAAGAAAAAAGAGCACGCAGTGTCTCGTTGCTCAATTTTCGCTTCGCTACTCGTCTGTCCCTGAACTAACAGCATTCTCGCGACGACGAAATCTGAACAGCCCCTTTTTTTCACCCTTCCATCCTCCTCGAACCAACCTGAACATTTCGAAAAAAAAAGAGACGAAAGTCTGATGAAAAAAAAAAGAAAAGAAATAAATGACGGGTAACGAAGACGAGAGGTGTGTGTTGTGTATACGTGTTCTCCGATGGGGAGATACACGCGCGAGTATATAGGAGAGAAGTGGAACGGTTTAACGCCGGCCAATCCAGGTACATACTATTATGACACGTCACGTTTATAGTTCCACCGCGGATCTCGCCGTTTTATTTCGAGAACGGTGTGACGGAGGGGATGAGGACACAGCTAATGTGTACCACGAGCCAGGGTGACCAGCCGTTCAACATCACGTGGTTGATGGACGAGAAACCGATACAGGTCAGGCCGGGTGACGGCGCGTCGGCGTCGTCCTCGTCGTCGTCCTCAGGCGGATCCATCGCGGCCGTCGTCGAGACGGGCAACAACATACAGATAAGCGACTATCCGCCGTTTTCCAGCATCCTGACGATAAATAACGTCAGCGCTAAGCACAGCGGGAACTACACGTGCCAGATCAGCAACGTCGCTGGCCTGGCCGAATACTCGACCGGCCTCTCTGTTGCTGGTTGGTGTCACAAACGAGCAACAACAAAAATCGACATATGGTAGCTGTAAGAACCTGTGTACATAAACCTGTGTGCCAGCCAGATATATATTTATATATACCTGTTACTGTCACTTGTGTCTCTATCTCTGTCCTTGTTTGTATATACACATACACCTGGTATATACATACAAATATAGGACATATTGTATATTATATATATATATAGCACACGTGTGTATATACATATTACGGCACAGAAATTGAACTAGCCATCGGGGAGGGATTGGAGTACATCGTGTATGTGTGTATGTGTATGCTGTGTGTGTGCGTGTGTAGGATGCATTTAGACGGAATCGATTGATAGTGTCGTGTTTCCGGTTCACCTCGATGGGCGCTTCCAAAACCTCGTAGTAGAGACGTGCGGTGTCCCATCTTCTCGGGATTTTTCTTGATCCCGGTGACCGACGCGAGTGGATTAAATCGAAGAGAGAAGGGAGCGTAACCGAGGAAATAACGTATCTGTGGGAAGTAGAAGATCTTTGTCGATGGAAGCGTTTCGTAGATAGACGCTTCTGGACTTTGTGTTCTTCAAGAGCTCGCGGGTACCTGTTTTCCCATTTTGCAAAACAGATTCTCGCGGGATGATAGGATGTTAAGGACAGGATATTTCATTGCTTCTTTCTTCTATATTCAACACATTGGCGTCTTTTCCTTCAGTCGGAACTTTTTTACTGGTTAATAGTTTTCGCAGAAATTTCGAGGGAAGTGGGAAATTACTTTTTCGTAAAACGTGTGCAGCTGTTTTAATTCGTGAAACGTCTGTCGTGGCATTGCTCATGAGAAGTTTTATTTCGAGACAGACACTAGTTTGGAATCACTGTGCGTTGCAAGTTGCACAAAAATTTCCCAGAAAATAGTTAGCAATTGTAAGAAATTTTTAAAGAATTAAAAGGAAAAGTACCATTGATCTCCGCAACGTCAATTTCAAATCTCTAAAGAATTAGTAGCAGATTCAATTTTCATGTAAATTTCAGGTGATTACAAACTTTTGGCCGGTAATGTATGAAAGAAATCTCAGTAACGTATTTGCGGACTGCAGTTAAGAACCTGAACGACCGAATGTTTGGAATCACTGTGCGTTGCAAGTTGTACAAAAATTCCCCCAAAATAGTTAGCAATTACAAGAACTTTTTAACGAATTCAAAAAAAAGTGCTACTGATCTCCACAACATCAATTTAAAAAGAAGTGCTATTGATTTCCGCAACATAAATTTCAAAGCTACAAAAAATTGGTAGCAAATTCAATTTATCATAAATTGCCAGACAATTCCAAACTTTTGGCCGACAGTGTATGAAAGAAATCTCAGTAACGTATTTGCGGACTGCAGTTAAGAACCTGAACGACCGAATGTTTGGAATCACTGTGCGTTGCAAGTTGTACAAAAATTTCCCCAAAATAGTTAGCAATTACAAGAACTTTTTAACGAATTCAAAAAAAAGTGCTACTGATCTCCACAACATCAATTTAAAAAGAAGTGCTATTGATTTCCGCAACATAAATTTCAAAGCTACAAAAAATTGGTAGCAAATTCAATTTATCATAAATTGCCAGACAATTCCAAACTTTTGGCCGACAGTGTATGAAAGAAATCTCAGTAACGTATTTGCGGACTGAAGTTAAAAACCTGAACGACCGAATTCGCAACATAAATTTCAAAGCTACAAAAAATTGGTAGCAAATTCAATTTAACATAAATTGCCAGATAATTCCAAACTTTTGGCCGGTAATGTATGAAAGAAATCTCAGTAACGTATTTGCGGACTGCAGTTAAGAACCTGAACGACCGAATGTTTGGAATCACTGTGCGTTGCAAGTTGTACAAAAATTTCCCCAAAATAGTTAGCAATTACAAGAACTTTTTAACGAATTCAAAAAAAAGTGCCATTGATCTGCACAACATCAATTTAAAAAGAAGTGTTATTGATCTCCACAACATAAATTTCAAAGCTACAAAAGATTGGTAGCAAATTCAATTTAACATAAATTGCCAGACAATTGCAAACTTTTGGCCGACAGTGTATGAAAGAAATCTCAGTAACGTATTTGCGGACTGAAGTTAAAAACCTGAATGAAAATGTGCGCGATCCAACGCCAATGTGTCGAATCAAATCATTCTTACATACGCCTAACCGTCTGAATATTCCTTTCAGAAGAAACTACGAAGATTCTGCTAGACAGATGGCTCTCGTTCCTCCAACGACGCAGCGCGGTGGTTTCGTTGCAATTACATTCCTCCAACTACCATAGGGTGGCCCCTTTTTCCCTCTTCATAGGATATACTACATACACCAAGTCTTGGCCGGTTTTTTCCCCGCCGCGAAAACGCTTCCACGAGTCCCGTGCTCGTTTTCCCCAACGACGTTTCCCTCCTCCACCCTTGCTACCTCTTCTGGAACGGCATTACAAGCCTAGTTTCCCTGGGGCGGAAGTTTGCTGGCAGCCGGATCGCGGGCTCTCGCGAGGATACGGCGCAGGCAAATTAGTTTCGAGTTTCCGGGGATGGTGGCCACGGTAATGCGACTTTTCAAGAAGTTCCCAACCGAGCGGTTCGACGATTTCGAAAGTCGCCGACACCCATTTCTCGGCCGCGATCGAAACTGAATCACTTTCTATCTCCCTACGAACGAGACCAGACTGGCGAGCTTGTGTCCCGGAATCCCCGACAACAGGCTTCTTTCACGGTTTCCGGCGGCACACTTTTTGTGACTTTTCTTTCTTACGTTTGCACGCGGACGATTAAGTTTTCTCGGTGGGGTCCGTTGTGAACGGTTGTAGAGACGTTCCGTCGGGAAGTAATTGTGGCAGTAACGACTTTGTTTTGTGCGTTGGTGAACTGTGCGCGGAGAGGAACTGTGAGGAATTGTGGATAGTGAGAGTAACGGAGATGGGAGTGTCCGAGAATTGTGCTGGAGCAATGAAGAAATTGGAAAGAGAAGAAGTGATTTTATGAGTAAGGAGGAGGGATGTGAAGAAGCAATGACTTTTTTAGGACATTCTGCAGAAATATAAAGGAGGAAATAATGCGAAATTAGTAACTAGTAATCTTTGATAGCTGAAAATGTCAGGGAACAATAAAAGTTCCTCCAAGGACAGATCAAATCTGCAGAAAAGTAGAAATAGAAAGGAGGAAGCAATAAAAATTGATCAGTCAAAAGATAATGGAAAAAGGGTGGAAGGAACATCTACGCAAAAAATCACTGCCTCCGAGACTTTTCAGGAAAATCCTGTAGAGATGCAAAAGAGAAAATAATAAAAATTTAGCCAGCAATGAAAATTATTCCGAAGACGCTGAAACAAGGGCGATTTCTGAAATAAGGTTGAATCTCCAACTTGATATTACGTGAAGAAAATTTTCAAGTAATAAAGTGAAATTACTCGTTAGCTATTAGGTTTAGGGCTAATATCGGTCAATACTTTTTTACTTACAATTCGATACTCTACCATATTCTGTTTAAAAAAACAAAGTTGACCTTCAAATCTCTGAAACACCTCCACCTATAAAAGAAATTAACGCACTACATAGTGTACCCTTTTAAACCATGTAACTTTTGTGTATAACATTCTTTCGTGCAACGCATATTTTGGAAGTTACAACGGTGCACACGCTGCGTGGACCACCCTGTAACGCACTACATAGTGTACCCTTTTAAACCATGTAACTTTTGTGTATAACATTCTTTCGTGCAGCGCATATTTTGGAAGTTACAACGGTGCACACGCTGCGTGGACCACCCTATATAATCTTCAAATCTACGCACGAAATTGAAAGCCTCCATTACCAGGTTTCTTCGGTAAATCCTTAGGAAGTAGAAAGGAGGAAGCAATAAAAATTTAGCAGCCAGCAATCTTCATTAGCCAAAAATGAATTCCTGTAAAGATAATGAAAAAAGAGTGGAAGAAAGTGGGTGGAAAATAATGAAACCTTCCATTACCAAGATTCTTCAGTAAATCCTGTAGAAATACAAGGAAGAAAACAATTAAAATTACTTCAAAGGCGATGGAAGAAGGGCGGAAGAAAAATGGGACAATCTTGAAATCTACCCAAAAAAAAATGAAACCTTCCATTACCAAGACTCTTCAGTAAATCCTGCAGAAATAGAAAGCAAGAAGCATTAAACATTTAGCAACCAGTAATCTTCGTTAACCAAAAATGAATTGCTGCAAAGACGACGAAAACGAGTATGGAAGAGAAATGGTACAATCTTCGAATCTACGTGAACCATCGCCGTACCAAGATTCTTCGGCAAATCCTGTAAAAATAGGAAGCAATAAAAGTTCAGCAACCGGTAATCTTCGTTAGTCAAAAATGAATTCCTGCAAGCATAATGAAAAAAGGGGGCAGAAGAAACACGGCTGCAATCTTCAACTGTACGCAAAAAATCAATGGCCCCCGGTATCCAAGAGTCTCCGGTAAATCCTGTACAGCTGCGAAGGAGGAAACGATAAAAATTTACCAAGCAGTATTCTTCGTTAGACGAAAATGAATTCGCCCCAGGAAGACGATAAAACAAGGCGGGACCGGAAGAGGAGAGGAAGCTGGGCGAGAAGAAAGGCGAGGCACTCGCAAGCTTTGATATTTCAAGGCGCACGCGAAAATGTCGAGAGGATTAAGAGCGTGACAGGCGGTGGCGTTCCGGTGTAATGTTCTTCCCCGCCATTCATATTCACTAAGAGCGAACGCGGTGTCGGGAGGGTAGAGAGCCGCGGAAAAAGTGCCGTAAATTCGAGTTAGCCGCGTTATAACCGGGGTGAATCAATGCGTTCGCGAAAACAGTACGCGTCGCGTCCGTCGTGATTTCGATATCGTTTTTTCCGACACACACACACTCTCTCTCTCTCTCTGTCCGCCTGAAATAACAATGTTTCGTCTCCCCGCTAACGAACTATTTTCACAGTCTCTCCGGTCCCGCGCGGGCCAATCTGACGTGGAAAACACAACGAACTCTAGCCCCCCAATTTTAAAACCACAGGCATAAATTTCTCCGCCGCGCAACAACATTGCAATTTCGAGGATTTTACGGCAAATTGAATCTGCGATATTACCCCCGTGCCACTCTTCCGTGCTTCGTCGAACGACCAAATGATTTTCCCAGCCAGTCCTCGCGGACTTTAAGAGTCTTCCCGGAGAGTGTTATTGACGGATTCGGTTGGGTGGCCGTTGTGAGAGCTCTGAACAACAGTCGCTGCGGGACAATGTCTCGTAAAACGAGGAATCGTAAATTAAACAGTTGAAGTACGACGAACTTGAACGGACAAGAAGATCGATGCTCGACGGAGGGAGACTTTTAAGGAGGCTATCGTTCTACAGTGCTATAAGATTCGGTCTATTTAAGACAATCGAGACACTTGAACTTATCCTTTAACGCTGAATGCGGGGACATTTGGGAACGATCCATGTTGAGCCGCGTCCTTTGGACAGCCCTCGATGTATCGTAACGGTACATCAGAGGACCGCCGCGGAACAATGGGCGAGCATCGCCTTTCGCGACCATCGACGGGCAGACGAACCGGCAACGGTTTTTTGGGAAAAACCCCGATTTTCGCCCCTTCTCTCCGACAGCACAGGTACCACGCACCCGATTAACCAATTACCTCACCGGAACCATTTCCACCTCATTTTCTTGGCCAATCACATGCATTCCCATGTCACCCGCGTCTTGGAGTCATCCGCGTCCAGGGAGAGGGACATTCGATTCCGAGGGGAGTGACAAGTCATCCTTCACCAGTCACAATTCATCCTTCAGCAGTCACAATTCATCCAACACCAGTTACAAGTCAACCATATTCACATCAGGCGTTTTCACTCATACAGTAGAAAATAAAGATTTCAGTAAAGGGCAGACAAGTGTAACTCAGTACACCTATAACCAGAAGTGATTAATTTCACAACGGTCAGCGTCCCTACAGCAACGGCAGAAGCATTCTGAGACGGGTCTTACAACCCCGCCGTATTCCATACGAGAATACACGGTGTGCGGGACGCAACAATCCATATGGAGATCATCGTGGAGTTATCGTCGCAAAAGGAATGGAAGGACAGGCAAGTGTACAGAGAGAATGGGGAAATGAAAGTTATCGCGCATTCGTAACAAAGATGTCACTCGCATGTGAGTGATATGATCCAGGAAGAAAATGAATGGCCGTTTAGACCCACGTTACTCGCTTTTCAAACGTGCTGAATAAAGTGGAAAATATAAAAATCGTATAAGATGATAGAAAAGCAATTTAGAGGAGAAAAGAGTATTTGAGTCAGTTTAAAAGTTCATAGGGGAGAATGACTTAATATGCTCGCATATACTCGCTTGTGTAACAAACACAGATCAACAAATTAATCATTATCGAGCTACAAGGTAAATTGTTAATGTTCCAGATTTGATTAACATACAAAGAGAATAATTGCGTATCTGTGCCACCGTGAACTGCAAAATCAACGATAAACCATAACGTCGAATAAGTTAATCGAAAGCACCGATACAGAAAGATCGAAAATTACACATCCGGCGAAACTCCCGGCGAGGCGAGCTCACGAATGAAGATTTCCGCGCCGGTTGAACGTGGGTCGGTCGAACCAACGGCGAATGGAGCGGAAAATAGGGTGCTCGATTTCCGCCGATCAGCGGAAACCCTCGAAATGATAAGAGCAACAATAGCAATCGCGGCGTGCAATCTTCCGTATAGAGAATCCCAGAGAGACCGATAAGAAACACCTGACTTTCCACATTTGTTTCGCCGTTCTATTACCTAACTCGATATCGCCGCGCGTATACCGTCCAGAGTGGACACTCTCGAATCGGCCAACCATACGTTTCCGGATGCGAGTAACGTCTGGCCCGGTCGCCCGAGTTGCTGTCCGAAGCGGCGGGAAACGACGACGTGTACAGATAAACGCTCGCGTTAGCCTTGTTATCGGCTACACGTGTCCTAATGCTTATAAAACGACAGCAGCCAGCTAGTGTCGTTCGAAACCCATTCTCATCCGCGAGCATATTCTCCAAAGGGACGTATAAACGTGAATCCTGTGGAGCCGGAAGGTGGAGAAGGAAGGAAGCAAAGTGATCCACGGAGTAATTTAAAGTTACCGAAGCTTGTTGCCAGACTTTAGCTAACTTACGCCAACTGAATTATACTAAAACGCACACGATTCACCGTTCCCCCCGTCCTTTTGCTAAATTATATTCCTTCGAGCTCTTTCGATGCTCCTCCTCGAACCAGCCGCTAGTTTCAAGGTTCTTTCTCCGCTGGTTAATCGATCTTCCCTGTGAGAAGGATACAAAGAGAGGCGCGTGTTGCTTCAAAGGCCCCTCTCTCTCCCTCATTTTTTTATTAAAGTTCATCGTTTCGAAAACATTTACGCGAACTCGTTTCACACGAACCGTCACGGTGTGACTCTCCGTCTTCCCCTCTCTTCCGTCGTATCCACGAGTAATTAAGTGTCGAGTACTCGGTCTCGCACCCCTTCTTCTTCATCGCTGGTAGTCTACGTCGAGCGATTCCGATTCGCAAAGTTCCGTGTTTCGGGTGACAATACGTGAGCTAGAATACGAAACGAATTTCCCCGGGGCTGTTGGTGGAAAATAGCACGGCCGAGATTCCGCGTAATGTTTGCCACCCTGTGCCGCGGTAAATGCGCTTTTAGGTCCGCCGGGCGTTCATCAACCCGCCATCTTGCCATCTGTATATACACCACCGCGGCATCGTCGTACTCTCACTCTGCAACAGGTTTACGATCGTAGACACGGGCCTGTGCACCTCTTATCGGGAGTTTTCTGTGTTTGCACGCGACGCCACGCGACGGAACAAACTCCGCGTCGCTCCCTTTTGTCGACTTTCAGCGGTGGAAGAATGCGAGGCAAATAACGGGAGAAACGTAGTATCTTGCACGTTTGTGGAAATGGTGTTACAATGGCTCGAGATTGAAGGGAGTGTTCGACTAAATGCTGGTGGAATTTGTGTGTTTGGGAGAAGCTGCGTGTGGTTTCGATAGGTTGTTTATTGCTGAATACAGGAAGGGAGGAAGTACGTAGTCTGGTTAACAGGTAGTTAGTATTGAATGGTAAATTTGATCGGGAAGGTAGGTATTGAAAGAGGCACTTTATTTAAAGCTCTTGTCGGGATGCTGTAACTGAAGTGTTTTTTGCTTGCTTCGAGTCCTTAAGCTAGGAAGAGGTGCGATAAACAACAGGTAAAAACGAACCGGTGATTATCGGTAAGTTCTAGGAAATGGTGAGTGTTTAGTGTAAATTTTTAGGCCGCTGCGAGGATCGTTCTGTTGATTCGAGTAGCCTTGCATATTATTATTATTTTATTATAAACGGGATCAAGTCCCATTAGAGTGCATAGGGTGTATAAGCATTCAGAATGTAATACATAATACATAATTCGCGGGGACGTATTACCATTAGTTACGTTAATTTGTACGACAAATTTTTGAAGCTGTAGGCATTACTCGAAAAAAAGTTCAAATGCGTGCTTAGTTTTTCGGCTTCGATGCAGGCACGATTTGTGGGGTTTGAATTACCGATTGTAGTCTTGTAAAGGGTTGGATGAAACGACGAAGTGGATCTTAATGGTGCATAAACGTTTACAGATGCTAGTAATTGCGGACAGCAAGCAGCGCCATTAATCATTTTATGTAAAAACATCAGATCGTTAACGGTTAGGATCATTACTAATATTGCACCCTTTGTGTCTGCATTCGAAGGGTTAGTCAAGTTTGAAGATTTCGGGAGACTTTATTTTTATAAACTTTGAGGAGCCAAGAGAAGTTCAGCATGCAAATTGGGGCTTTCTGATTTTCTCGTTGTTTTTGCTTCTTTCGATGGACATGGAGGCCTTGATCCTAGATATCCTTCTGGTGATTCACATCGCTCCTCGCACACTTCATCGAAATACCTGTTAGTAATTGCATGGAGTTTATAATTCACTTTTCTCGCCAACAATGATCAATGAACCTGATCAACTTATTTTTCTACCTGTTTATTCTTATTTGCCAGGATAGACAGTGACGATACCGATGAATTTTGGCACGTCCACGTCCCAGGGCAATCCTCCTAGCACCCCTTTTCATTCCAGCCAACTGGTTAGCTGGAAGAGTGCAAGTCATCGAAGAAACTAGGCTCAAGGAACGGACCTCACGTCCAACATTCATTTACGACAGATATTGTTTAACTACTCGTGTTCCGCTCCGCTGTTCATCAATCAGGGAGATCTTTAATTGGTCAGCTGAGTAATTAAGAAAGTAGGAGGAGAGATTAGGCTCCATAAGAATACAGCTTCCTCCCGAAAGCCTCAATAATAACTATGCAATACTGGACAGTGAAAGATTTAACCGTCTGCGTTGAGTCAGATTCGGGAATTTTTGCCTCCAGACATCGTACAATGATAAATTACAAATCATAAACGACAATAAACCTTCTTTCATGCATTAATATTATCCCGAAGCTTAATAATTTGTAACCAACATTACGCTGAAATATTGAAATAAAAGCAAACTACACGGTACTTCCCTACAGTAGCCAAGTGAGTGCAGAATAATCAGCCTATTCGCAACGCAAAGGGTTAAATCTTCGACATGCCTATTGCTATTGACTGAGCAAAAAGCAGAACTCTACACAGCAGAGAAACGTCGAATTTCTTCATCCCGACTTCTAACTCCAGGTACAAACCAAATCGCCTTAACACACAAGCACGTTAGCACCATTCGCTACCAGCAAAGGTACATCTACAAAAGGCGGCGAAGTACGTGTAAAAAGGCAGGATCGGACGATTGAAACAATCGTCGAAACGGCATTGTTCCGGTCAACCGAGTGATTCCAACTATTCGATTTATCCGGATCACCAGCAGACTCGATACCAGATAGTCGTATTCGGGTTGTCGGGTTCGATGGAAGACTGTTTCCTCGAATGCCGGGAGATCCGCATAGCAGTCCGCATAGTGATTCAGAATGGAGTCGTACCGGTACTGTCTAGCTGTGGAGGTGTTCCACTGGAAGCGTCTTTCTATCGAGGAGTCTTTCCCCGCTTTCTTTCTTTTCTTTCTATTTTTTTTTTTTTTGGTGTAAAAAGATGCTCGATGATTTTGCACAAGATTCGAAGAGAGCCGCGTAAACGCTGACGCGGCGGTAAATGTACTCCAATCCACTTCGTTGGCGACAGCACTTGCGCGTGAAAAGGGTTTTTCCTAATAGAAGAGGACAGAGAAATATATATATATATAGAATACGACACGACCTGATAGGTGGTTAGCACACAAGCCGGAAGTCAACAGGATTTCCCTTCACGAAGCACAGAGAATAATGTTTCCTAGGGTCCGCAGACTTACGTCCTTACGGTTCCACCTTCTTCTGTTTTTTGTTACATTTTTTTCTTCTTCCGTACACTTCAATTGATCTCTCTTTATATCTGTCTGTCTCTATCTCCTTCGTTTACGCTCTAACGCATGCTCGGCAATCGACGGATCTCGGTTTTGTTACGACCGTCAAACGGGAGAAAATGGAACACGAATCTCTTTCGTTCGTGTCGATTAAAAAATACCGGAAGAGCACGAATGGGTTGAGGCGGCGACGTGTTAACGTTCGTCGGCTAGCAGCCGGGTAAGGCAACACGAGGGGGAAAAGGTGAAGGAAAGAAAAACGCCGAGTAGAGAAAGAAAAGATAGAAAAGGAAAAAAGGAAACGAGAGAACAATAAAGCAAGTTCTCCGATTTATCACCTTTCTTTTCTCGTTGTTTCATCGTTACAATGTTTGTACATCCTCACGATCATCAGCATTTTGTAAAGAGTTCGATTCTGTAGATCTCGAGAGTTGAGCGAATCTGATTTCAAATTAGACTTAGAGTACAATTTTTCTTTTCCGTTGTCGTTCGGCCGTTATTTTCTTTTCTTTCTTCTTCGTTTCTTTTTACCCTGCGAACGAATCATTTTTCTGTTTCTTTCTCTTCTGTTCCACCTTTGTCGTTGTTGGTCTACCTTTCGTTTCTCACGCGTTTCTTCGTTAGTTAGAGTATCATTTCTCTTCTTTCCTTGGTTCTCTCTACTTTCGTTGCTGTTCTATCCCCTGTATCTTCCTTTTCTCTTCTTTTGGTTTTTTGGTAGCGGTTTCGTATACCGAGAGATATTACTTATATTGTGCTCGTGCAATGCAACAAAATGTCTGTGACAGATGTAAAAGCATGCGTTCGCGTAGTTAACGTTTACTGGTTCAGTACGTTTTCTCGTACGATTTTTTCGCCTACCTTTAATATTTTCTCTCTATTTCTATACATATACATATATATATATATATACAAGCAACTTGGAATGACGATGGAAAGAATGTTGAGAGTAACGTTTACATATTATATCTCACTGTGTGCCTCGAGTTTTATCTGCGTGTTCGTTTTTTCTTCG
Organism: Habropoda laboriosa; assembly: GCF_001263275.1. NCBI lineage: Eukaryota > Metazoa > Arthropoda > Insecta > Hymenoptera > Apidae > Habropoda > Habropoda laboriosa. Next base: position 3,507,991 of record NW_017100261.1, on the reverse strand, counting down.
CATATTTACATATTATATATATATAGTATATATACGTATAAACTGATTACAAGTAACGTTCTGTTTCCCGTTTGTTTTTCTCCCCCTCGCCACCACTTTCAGATAGGGTATACCGTTTGCGTTTGTTCGTAACCATTGTTCTTTATACCTTCATTATTACATTTATACATTTGTACATCTTTTTTACTTGGGAATGGTGCCTGCCAGTGTGTTTCCTTTTTCGTTTCCCTTTTCGTTTTCTGTATTTTTCCAAAGAACGATTCTTGCATGAAAACACTTTGCCCCTACCAATTACACCGGGTACACCTTTTTTCTCCCCCTGGTGAAACATTTTTCCAACGAATGCTTTACTCCTTGTTTAACAAGTAACCGATCGATGAGTTCCCGGGCTCCTTTGTTAAAAAACACCGTGTACTTCCCTCCGTATTATTTCCCAACCCTCGTGGAATACGTACAGCTTCAGTTTCAACCAAGTTTATATTTTCCCCCTCCCCGTTTTTCAGAAACCTGCACGTATTTTCTTTCTACTTCTACCCCCTCCCCCCTTTTTTCCGTTCAAAAGAATAATTACAATTGTGCACGAATTAACCGTTCGTTTCTTGTCGATTTTAATTTCCATTACGACGATTCTTACGTTGCATTCTTCAATTACTGCTCGAAGTTCTTCCTGGTAATTAGTTCCTCTGATTGAGACAACGAATGAGTAAACATCTTACCCCCTCTGAATACGACATCGTCAATTCAAGTAGTCTGACACTCGCACACACCGTCATCGGTTCTCTTCACACACACACACACACACACATGACATAGACACTTGTATACACATGTTGTTGTTCACACTCTTAGACGATGCGTAAGTATGCAGTAACATCGAAACCCGTTGGAAATTGCATGCGTTTCACGACACACGAGTACACGCGAAGTACAAACAGCCACACGCGACAGCAAAGACAAAGTAGTTGATAGATAGAAACTCCCCGGGCTTCGACGATCCTCGTCGACTCTCGCGAACCATCCCTCAGCTCGATCATCCTACCGAACCACCGTTCGTTCGTGGAACAATGGCTAATCAGTCGGACAAAAGGAATCATTTTTCCTGCCCTACAACGAAAGACGCGTTGATTGATCCTCGTGTAATACCAGCTTCCGCATGCTCAACCGTTCGAATCTCTAATTACAAGAAAAGAAAAAAAAGGTGGAATAATTGCCTTATGTACCTCGAGACGCGGAGCTGGCTGAAACGAAGTTTCAGCGACATCGGAAGTACAATTTCAATTCCCCCGAGCGATCATTTTAACGAAAATAACAATTACAACTGTTGCACGAATTTCTGTATTTTTTCCCGTTTTTCGTGAATTTCCAAAATTTCCTTCGTTGCTCCGACGAAGGACAGCCTCGCCTCGAGGTTGGACAATCTGCGGAGAACGAAGTCTGTATGGGAGCCACGTGCCAGGTAGAAACGAGGTATTGTTCACGAACAACAGTCGGCTGGATCGCGCGATCGAGATAAGACGATAAAGGGGAGCGTGGACAGAGGTCAGGACGATCGACGTAATTGTCGCGTCGATTGTCGATTGGTAAGGTTGGGGGTGGGGAAGCGTGGAAGAGGAGGTTGGGTACGTTTGGTTGAATCGACGAGGATCGTAGGAGAAGATCGGGCGACAACGAAAAGCTGGTCCGTGAGGAACCGGCGAGCTGGAAGATTTTAAGCCAATTGGATGGTATTTTTAGTGCCGCCACGGTGGACGGTGGAACCTATCGACCAGAACGCGGTTGTAGGTCACGGCGTCTCCATTGCCTGTCAGGCTGAAGGATTCCCCATTCCGACGGTGACTTGGAAGCAATCGATCGGTAAGTCGCGACTCCTTGAAATCTACCGTCCCACTGCGGCCTGATAGCGTGTGCCGGGACGTGGACGATGGAAAACCATCCCGATGCAGCTCTTGCGTCGATGAAGGAGACCGACGACGTGTACACTCCTGTTCAGAAGTATCGACCCTTTCGCCGCGGCAAATTTTGGTACGAAACGCGAGTGGCGGATTTAGACGTTCCACAACGGTTGGAAGATTTTCCTTTTTGGTTGTGCCGCTTTGGAATTCGTTTTATTGAATTTACGTGGAAGAGTGAAGAGGATGAAATTAACCCTAGAGCGGTCTTCGGGTCTTTTTTGACCCGCCGCCTTTTTACATTTTTAGTCATTTTTGCTTTTTACGTTCCTTAACATTACTTTAAACGTTTATCGTCTAGGTTCGTATGTCTCGTTGGAAGCAAAAATTATTACACGTAAGGTCTTAGGTCCTTTTTCACCCAAAAGTCTTAAGTGTACAGTCAAAACGAAGAACGCAGTAGGGTTAACTTGAGAGACTCCAATAGCGCAATGCGACCAACTTTTCAAACCGCCGATAGCAGCGAAAGGGTTAAATGGTGTTTGCTCTTTGACAGAAAGAGAGCTTTCTTTTGGAAGACTCTACGTCTTTGACATTCGCTCTTACAATCCTTTTTTCTCTTTTTTCTTTTTTAGTTTCTGTGTTAGTATGAGTTGTGCCTATTGGCTCAGGGCCAATTTACCAACTTATCCGTCTATGTTATTATCTACTATGACGTTTTGGATTAATGCTAGTTAATTGCATAAGTAATTGTAGAGACAAATTTTTTCAAAATTTCTGATGTTACGATCCGTTTTTCTCTCTTCGCTCTTCTTTCATACTCACTTACACGCGGTCACGCTCGATCACAGATTTGTTTTTAAATACTGAAGGTATTATTTTGGTATTAAGCAACTTTTTTAGTTTTTCCTATTTTCCCGGAATTTGGTTTTAATTCTTTTCAAGATTGAAGTCTTTTTTCTTACATGTTTAGCAATGTCATCCCTCTGAATGTTCGAAATTATTTTTTTTTCAGTTGTGCGACGTTTTTATTTCTTAAGATTTTTATAAAACGCTTAAAAACCTTCCTTCTGAAAATTGCAACACTTGTAAAGGATAGGAGAAATATCGAAGCCAAAATTCTGAGTTACTTCAATGTCAATTATGTCAATTTTTCACCGAAACATTACTCGTTATTTTACTTCTTACATAGAGCTGCTATAAATTTCATTAATAACAAAATATGTTCCAAAAGCTCTAAGTATATCTAAAGTAGAATTTTATTATTTCGTAGTGGACGAAGTTTGATCAAAATATACGCGGACCAGCGTCATGAAACTTCGTTAACAAGAAATTATTCCACGCTAAAATTATCTCCTTTAAAATAGTCAGAATGAAACTAACCACAACATATTGTGCCATCAATTTTTCTCTTCACTTACGAAATATTGAGTTACAAGCACAGCCCCGGTATTTTTTAAACGAACCTCGTATTTTTGCCGATGTAGAGCCACTCAGAAGCCGAAATTAACTCCACCAAATTAAATTTATTAAATTTTTATTATTTACGAAGCATTAAGCAGCAAGCATGTGCTTCGACACTAAAATTGGAAAGATTTCAAAGAATTTCAAAAGTAAAAAGAAACGATACTAACTTCGGCGTAGAAATCCAATTTAAATATATAATACTTTCTCTACAAGCGTAACCAGTATCCTAACACTTATGAACGGAAGCGTACATCGATCATCGATCCTCAATCAACGGTCTAATTCATTTTTCTCTGTCTTGCGTTCTCCGTGAGTTTTCCGTCGCATTTCATATTTACCATACGTCTATTCACAAAATACGAAAAATTATTTCTAACATTTGGTACCATAATAATTTTTAAACTGTAAACAAAGCGAATTACGACTGAAAAAAATTCCTGTCTGTTTCGTCGCGCAGGTACGAAACGCGTGGGGTCTTCGTTGATCGCGTTTATGGCACGCTCGCACGAGAAGGTTATTTTTGAGAACAAAGACGCTTCGTAGCTCCGCGAAAAAATAAGTAATTTCTTACAGAACAGTGCCTTTGGAATTTTGACTTTTCCGCGTCCTCGATAACCGAAGACGTGTCATAAACCAGGTAGTCCTGAAGGGTCAATCCACACGCGCGTATAACGGCACTTTCGGCCGAGGGTTGACCTGGCGGGAATTTCCGACGCGTCACCGAAGGACAGAAGATTCCACGCACCCGCAGGTAGGGCCCCACTCCTTCCAAGGAAAAGCGCGCTAAGGTCGCAATGGAAGGGTGGGTGACACTCAAGGGACACGTTGATTGGTAATTTGTGCGTACGTGAGAAACTAATCAGCGTGCCTTTTTGCACTTGGCGGGGGAGTCACGGCGGACTCCAGAAAAATTCGGGACTCGGAACACACATTCGCAAAGATTCTCTCGTGCGAACAACACACAGTCTCCAACCGTTCGAGGAGACACCCGTAGTTTTCGAGTCGCGACCGATCACTCGAGTCTTGAAACAAGTCGTGAATCGCATCGTGACGCAGGTTTGCTAACGTATCGAGCAAACGAAATTTGAACTAGTTACCCAAAATTAATTTGGCGGGTAACAGTCGCGACCGCGAGCTTCCTTTTGAAGCTATCTATCAGGTCTATCATCCCAAGTATTACACACCGTTTGCAAGGTAAATTCTCACGTCACAGGCAATATTCTTCCGTATAAAGATTTATCTATACCGTCTCTTTGTCCGACACACAGAACTTCTCCATATCCTCTCGCAGTTTTCGCGACTTCCAACCGAGGCTGACTTACGACAGGCGCGTTCCACGCGCTTGTAAAGGATTTGTTCGGCGCAAAGGAATTCATGACGCACGAATCACGCTTTGAACGGACGAACGGGAACGCCTGCTGCCTTTTAAGTTCGATTTTATTTCCTGTCGCAGCTTGATGTCGCTTAATAAGCGGAACTCGGTGCTTCCGCTTTGACGGCTCGTTCCTTCTGCAAAGATCCCACCCTGCGCTCTCGAACTTACGTTACATAGAGAGATGTACTCCGCGGAACCTTCATCTTTATTAGTACTTCTTATTCCTCCGAGCAAGCGATACGCGGATGCTTTAGAAGCCTCTTCTCATTCAGAATCTGGGAACGTCTTATTCGTTCCAGATAGTTCTCACTTCTGCGGATTCGTTTAATTGGCAGGATCAACGTGTCTTCCTTCCGCGTCGCGGATCCTTTTTTTCGTCGATAACCGGCGGAGGTGTGGAATGAAATTCTGTCGAATATACAGGATGAGGCAGGACGCGTGTTTTGTAAATTTGCAATTATTTTTTAACGTCGTCTGTTTTCTACAGTCCTCTTATCGGAAGGCGCAGTAGTTTTCCGCGAATGTTCCCATTTTCAACCGTTTCGTCGCTGTCAACGCTTACAGGCGCGGAGAATTTTTAGGTACTGCGCTGTCGGTGACTTTCGGCACACTTTCACCTTAATTTTTGCCCTTTTTTAAATTTCTAAACGCCGAAGCGAGAGATTTTGTGGCCTCGATTGAATATTTACGCGATTCTGACGAACTCGGTACGTCAAAAGAATCAAATATGTGACTGGGGTGAAAACTTATTTTACTTTGGAACTTTATTTGAGGTGTTATTATAGAAGATACACTCTTTAACGTCTGTATGCTTTTACAACTCTAAAATTTACTTATAGGCCACACACACACACACTCGCTCTCTCGCTTTCCAGACCATTCTTCTATTTAGGATTAGGTGATGCTCACCTTCGCAGAAACGCAATTTGACGACCTAAAGATTCCTAACCATTAATTGCTTCTAGCGACTCGGATTCTTACAAACTATTAAGTGATTCTAATGGCTCGGATTCCTACAAATACGTATACAGATTCTTACGAGTGCATGCATTGCAGTCTTCAGATGCTTCATTCGTCAGAACGTCAATTCGTCCGAATACATATCCACTAAAACTGGCCGCAGCGAAAGGGTTAAAGCACCGCAACATCTCTAAACTTTCTCTCATGCCTTCTTCCAAACAACTTCGACTCGATAGCAATCGTTGGTCGTCTGTATTTGTCTCTCCTCGTAAACACTCTCTGACCGCACATAGTCCAAGTTCCTAACATAAACTATGTCTGTACGAAAAATACTTTGTCGCTGACAATCATGAAACCCGGAAATAGTCGAATTAACGCGTCCTCTGCACATATTGAAACTCGACATTTCTCGAAAACGAGGCTTCAAAGAACAAATTTTCTTCCTCATTTTCCCTTTATTCCTTTTTCTTTTTTTTAACGTGGTGGAAATCTTCAAAAGACGCCGCCTCCCCTGAGGAGGGGAGATGGTGGTGTGGGATTTTTACCCACTAAAACCACCACGACGGCCCTCCTCGGACGCCTTAGAGGAGACCCCGGGATCTCGCGGAGTGAACACTACCGGGGTCCCTCCGCGCCAAATGGCTCACGCCACCTCCCGACCTGCGCTCACAGGTGCAGGCCGAATCGGGGGCCGTAACCCGACTCGACCTCCGCCAAGTCCACGTGCAATGACGAACCTGAACCCTCATCCAGACCGTCTGTGGACCCACCACCCCAAGTCGCGGGAAAGCAAAGGCCCCTCCCCTACGCCAAGGGGTAGTCCTCCTCGATCGCGTGCAATGACGTCGACATCCGATGCCAGATGACAGAGTCTTCCCCGCGGCGATCTCGCCCCACCAAAAACCACGCACGGGACATCTCGACCTGGATAAAGGGTCGCGACCTGGGTAAAAGGCCAAAACTCGCCCCACCAAAAACCACGCACGGGACATCTCGACCTGGATAAAGGGTCGCGACCTGGGTAAAGGGCCAAAACATTGAGGGACCCAACGGGAATCGAATCCGGGACCTTCGGCTTTGCGCGCTACGCCAACCACTCCCTTTCCCTTTATTCCTACACGTACAATCACTCTCTGCCAAATTCTACCATTCGTTCCGTCTCACCTTGCATATCAACGATTCTACCGCAAAAAAGAAAAGAAAGAAACAGAAAATTCGAAGAAACTCGAATATAGTACAAGATTATACACCGACGTCTTTCGTATAAATATAAAGATAAAGCTCCGTGGTCTACAAGCAACGAAGGGCAGCGAAACGAGAAGGAAAATTTAAAATTCTATCAGCTGGAATCGATTCGAGAGAAGCAACGCTGTTTCCCTCGATCTCCAGAGTGTCTCTATAGGCGTACATGTTGCGATTCGAGACGTCAGCTTGCCTCTCCAGAGAGTTATTAACCGATGACCTTGGGTTTAGAACAAGATGAAATTCCTATCTTACTCGTTATTCTTCTCTCGTTTCCTTCGTTGGAAGAGGCTGCCGGGTTGAATAACTCGCGGTGACTTTCGATCGATCGTTCTCATCAAGTTACAGCTTGACTGGGGTGTATTTAACCCCGGCGGGCTGACGCGGGCTTGACGAAGAGAGAAATCCATCAGAAATTTCGCTGACCGGCCGTTTTCCAAGCTTCGGGTCTCGTTCAATCTGAAATAAGCCCTCTGCTCCGATGAAGCGGTAGTACAATTAGTTTCGCCGGTTCGTTGCCCGTGAACATTATATCGCGACTCGAATGAAATTCCACCCTCTCCTTTTATTTCCTACGATCTTCACGACTCATCTCACTTTTAACCATCGAATTCTTTCGCTACTTGCTCCTGTACGGTACCGAACCATAACTCATATTTATTTCCTACGATCTTCACGACTCATCTCACTTTTAACCATCGAATTCTTTCGCTACTTGCTTCTGTTCGGTACCGAACCATAACTCATATTAACATTTTTAACCATCTGCTAAATCCTACTGTTCCCAAATCCTGGACACCCTGCAATAAGGCACGTAGCAACAATAAAGACATTTGGCCAACCGATGTCGCAGCACCGCGTAAGGAAAAGGTCTCCATTCGCTTCCACTTTCGGTATCTTAGTCGGCATGAATTACCAGATCTACCGACTTTATGACTTTATTGTCTACGCCGCTCGCCAGCTCGTCACTCCCCTACCAGCAGCTCACAATCCCTAAAGTGAAATTTTGTCAACCTCCACCAATCATCGTCTGTACTTAAAACACACCTACAACCGCACCCTCTCCGACGTACCAAATGTATTCTCAACCACCGCCACAATTTCTCAGTTAGTACAGATACATCGCACATAACGACAACTATTCACAATTCCCTTGCTATATTTACTGTTAAAATTTGATTAGTTTCATTATATGATAAAAAGTAAACCTTCTCGAGATATTTGAAAAAACAATCACCCTCCTCCAAATCCGTTTGCGTGATTAGTTTCACGCAGATCATCGTTCGTCTTAAAATCGTCAGTCACACGATACGCGAACGGTAATTTCAATTTCATGAAAGTTGGAACACTCGTTCCTACCGAGGAAGAGTAGTACAGGAATGTTTGGTGGTAGACAGGTGATACACAAAATTTAATTACAACAGTTTTATTGGATAATCAATCTTTATCGATAGTGAGTCACGGAGTCACCCTAGAAATAGTGTGCTCTACGACTCTCGCTCTACGATATCTTCACTCTCAATGCTTCGCCCGCGACTCATTCATCTTGTTTTATTCTTTCTCTGTTTCTCTAGCTCTTTCACTCTTCGCGGATATTCTCAAAACTCATCCAGTCACGTCCATCGAACTTTTCGGGAGTCGCGCACCCTTCGTTCGCGCTCTAGTTCCGAACACTTATCATTCACACCTCTGTCGCTTGGACCCAGATATTCTTCCTTCGTACGAATTAGTCTTTGGTAGCGCGCGCTCAGTCAATTATTGCCTAAAATACGTATAAATTTTATTCAACTGAGTTTATTTAAGCTGTGTGCATATTATCCCCCCCCCCCCCAAGGGTAAGTAAACATTCACACGCGATACACTCTTCACTCGCACCTCTATCTTTCCAGTCCATGCACTCGGTGCAATCGTTCTTCTAATCTAGCATCTCTACAGTAGGACTTCACAACGGTGTCACATGCGTAACAGAAGTCGCTTGGGTTGTTCGGCCGAACAATGCATAGACCTGCACGTCCTAAAAAGTGAGGTCTTAGCCGGCACGAAAATTACTTTACGACACTTCTCACACCTGAACACCACATGATCTAAGATCATAAACAGACCTTGTACAAGCAGTATAACAAATGTAAGAACAAATTCCCCACTTTCACGCCACCACCAGACACACACCAAACACACCGAAAAAACCAATCACCACTTACGACAGTTTCACACCACCAATCACAACACACGTAGTTTATAAAATAGCGAACACCACACGACACGGAGCACAATTCTCCTACAGGTAAGCTCAGACATTTCGCGCTCTGTACACGTTCTCGAATACATAGTTTAACAACAAGTTGTTGTGCGTTAACAATCAATCTACCGTGCACTACCTGAGTCCCCTATCCCGAGTAGATTCCTTAAATGGTCTGACTGAAAAAGAGGGACAATTATCGGTCTCGCAACAAGCATATCGCGATTCGTAACAACGGTAATGGAATCGAGACGGAAGGTTAATTAAGTCGTGTAATAAGTGCGTCGAAGAAGGTGATTCTTCGATGGTTCAACACTCGAATAGAAGCGTATCTTCGCCTTCATTGTACTTTTCATCCGCATTTCCACCCAAGTTGTATCTTTTCACGCAACGTCGAGCTTCCTTTGGACATTTACCCGTTTCCCGGTGTTTATTGTATCGGAAAGAATGTCGGGTGACGTTGATCCGGCGCCGTTCCCCTTCGTGGAAGGGCAGAGAACGCGGCGACACCGTGAATTCCGACCGATATTCTGATACCCCGGCGGAAATCTCTGTAAAGTCATAAACGCGTGTCACGCGAGCTACGTGAGATTCCTGCTAGAGCCGCCTAAACTCGGTGAATAAGTCTGTGCTCACTGTGGAAACGAATTTCTGTCCCTTTGGAAACATTGGTACGGCGAAGGAGGAATTTAAATGTGCACATTTCAGTGGTGGTTTGACGTTAGTTCGGAATTTTGCTAGATGGAAGTTAACTCGATCGAGCTGTTGGAATTACACCGATAACGAGGAAACACTTAGTTCGAGGAGGACTGGTCGTTGCGGTAGATTAACACCGTAAGTGGCTGCGGTGAAGATCTGCCTTTTGCTCGGATATTTGGTATTTGTGGGGATGGAGATTCCATCTACCATCTCCCAAAGAGATGCTCTTTCTCCGTTAATTTCAGGCTTTAATGTATAGGGTTAACTTGATACGAGGAATCATTGTGTGCTCGGTATACTTTTTCACGCGTTCTGTGTGTAAAACAATTTTCTACATATTTGAATTAGCTTCGTTAGGTTCGAAAATTGAATTTGATAATTAACAAGTTCACTGTAACCTGTTACCATTACGTACTGAGACGTGCTCCTAAATGACTGTTTATCAAGATATCCAAGGTTTCTCTAGACTGATAACGTCATTTGACCGTACACTTACAAAAATTCGTATCTTTAATACCGATACAGGTTTCTTCACGCATCCTGTATGCGAAACAATTTTCTGCACACTTAAATTACCTTGACCCTTTAAGTCCGAGTGGGACTCCAGAGTCCCATACATTCTAACGAATTTTTAGTTACCCTCTAAATTCGGGGATGTTTTAAACTTGTCGTAGAATTTTTTTTCAGGGTTAAAATAATCTAGAAGCTACTCATTTGGAATGCATGAAAATATGACAATCATGGATTTCTGGTACTTAGGACTTAGAGGGTTAATTAAATTTGTAGAGTAACCGCTTTTTTTTTCGTTACCATACCGAGTACGAGCCGCGTACTCGCTAGACCCCCCGTGGCCTCAGGTAGCAGACAGCGGCTCGTGCGCCCCCAAGCCTGCGAAAAGGCTTGATCCACCCTGATTGGTCGGGTCTCGCCTTCCTAAAACATATAAAAGACGGCCTTTTGCCATAGAAAATCAGTTCTTACGGGAAGCCGACTAAGACTACTCAAGCGTACACCGAGCAGACATCTCCTTCGCGGATTACAGACGACACTCCTTGTTTTGCGACAGTCAGTACGGAGCGAACGAAGACTCCAGGACCAGGTTTCCTGTCCTGTCTCTACCCTCGCAATCCTCACCTATCCACCTCCTAGAGGCAGACGCTCCTTCGCGGATCATAGCGACACCTCTAGGTTGGCTCCAACTATCCAAGACACCTTCCCCGAGACAACAGACGTCTCCTTCGCGGGTCACAGACGATAGTTTCTCTCCCTCTCTCTCTCTCACTCTAACCTACTTCACCTAACCCCCTCCCCCTCCTTTGGGATTCCTGACCAAGCCGAACTTGACTCGCGTCAAATTCGCGCACTCTCGCCAACCGTTTTCGAGGCATAATCGCTTCCGTTTAGCTGTAATTCGACCTCACAACCACCAAGTGGGATTTAAATAAACCTCACGCTACAAATTAAAAAATTAAATTCGTCGATTAACCCTTTGAATCATCGCGTCCCTAATGGATACCAAATTGAGATGAATTTTTCTTCGTCTACACTGTTCACGAAAGGGTTAACGCGTTCACCGCAACTAAAATCGCACATCAAGTTTCAAAAAAATCAAATTGCCTGTGACTCGCACAACCCCTACACAGAAAAATCTTTACTTCCAATACCAATTCGCGTCATCCCCAGCAAACCTATTAAAGAGTCAACAAAAAATCGAGTCACCTTTGAAAAAACACAACTCTTCGATTTGAACGTAAAACAACAGCAGGGACGATAATAACGGAGAAACCTAGACAGAGAATTAGCGTAGGGTGTGTGACTTGAGACGAGTAATGGGTTGTCCCACGGTACATCCAGGCGATACACTAGGCGACTACAGAGAGCTGGGATACAGCGGCACCGAGGGAGCAGGGGTTGCTGGGAACGGGTCCTTGGTGATCCCACGGGTATCCAGAGATCATGCCGGCTTCTATCTATGCCAGGCTAGCAACGGCATCGGACCAGGCCTCAGCAAGCTCATCCGCCTAACAGTTCACGGTAAAATATTCACGCAACACCGAGCCGCAGCAGGCAGCAGGCTTTGGATCTGTGTCAGCCCGCGAACTTGGGATTCCGGCCACGACCACCTTGCTCCGGAATTCTTCGTTTCGTGGCCGAATTTCTGTGCCACGGGCCAAAGCGTTCACCGATCCAGTTTGGGGAACGCCTCACGGAGGACAGGCGGTGTCGTTACGGTCTGTTTTCCATGAAAACGCGCCTTTTCCTCGCCACGATGCACAACACTCTGCATTTTGAATAGACTGCACGGAATTTCGGAACGGTTCAATTTTATCATCCTTCGTTTATCACTTTTCTCTCTTTCTTTTCAAATAGAGCAGCTAATGCAAATTCTTGCTTCGACCTCTATGTAACTGGTAACCAGAAGGATATACGGAACATATTTGATCTGGCTGACGCGCGAAAAAAAGGACTCAATTTATGCAATACCAGGAATCGCGGGAGCTTTTACAATTCATTGCTCGATCCGATCGTATATTTTTCCCTACGTTCAATTGTCCGTGGATACGGCGGAAATATTTTCCCTCCAGAAAATTGCAACAACTGTTATTTCTCTATTTCCAGTCGATTTTTATTTTTCAATCGTATCGATCACCCGTCTAACTCCAGCTCAATTTTCGCCGTTGATACGAACACGACCGGGTGATCCGGAAATCTTTCCTCCACGCGGCGTTCCCTGGGGTAAGGAGCGAGACAGAGGCGCGAATTAACGTGGGGATCGTTTTGGGGGTGAAACAGCGGGACCACAGGTATCGGTGAAAACGCGGCAGGAGTCGGTGCGTCGAGGAGAGAGCGTGATGCTGCGGTGCGAGGCTGAAGGAGACGCACCTCTTGATCTGAGCTGGCGTGCGCGTGACAGCAGAGTCGATCCCAACTACGACGTTAGGTTTGTATCAAAATTAATCAAGCCCCTTCCATTCCTCTACACGCCCGAGCTTACGCCGTTCAACGGTCGATGGGAGTGACACTTCGATCTCCTATCGATTGACGGCACTGTGGCTTAATTACAATGCTAGTCGCTCGAGACAAGCCGCCCGATTAACGTGTCACATGTCTACCACGCGAGGAAAAGTGTATTCGCGTACTTTCGCGGAAAGTCGGTGTTTGCGATCGTTTCGGAGTGTCTCCGAGAGCTGTGACATTTTTTAGGTGTTGATATTGGGGAACGAGAGCTCGGTTGTCGTTTGTGAAGTGGCTAATCTAGAATAGAGAGCATTAACCCTTTAACCTATAACAATACAGAGATTCTGGTTAAGATGTGAGAAAAATAGTTATGTTAGTAAGAAGAATTAAGTTTTACTTTAACTTGGAAGACTGAGGATTACTAAATGTAATTAATCTGCAACAGATTAGCTTTTGTTACCTGATACAGTACTGAAACAGAAAATGGCTGACGCTTAGATGCGCAGTGAGAAAAGAAATCATAGGTTAAGGGGTTAAAACCTCGGACTTCTCTGCTTGAAAACCGGACGCTTCTTTTTTTTTTTAGATTAATCACGATATTCCAAGATAGAAACTTCCTTCTTGCGTTTGCATTTAGACTGCTTCTAACGCAACACTTGAGAATCTCTCCTGGTTTGGGCAGAATATGGCATCGGACCGGTACAGAAAATGCTTTGAAAAGTAGGACGAATTCGGGGAAACCCGAACGGATGGCAACCCTAATCGACACTTACAAGGGAAAATTACGAAACTGTAATCCCCGATTTTGAAGAAATTATTATTATTTTTCCGGAAAATAATTCTAGAAGGCTTACGCCTGAAAGCCTTAACAGTGAGAACTGCGGGATGCCGGGCCGTGAAGCCTCAAATCTCTGATATTGAGGAAATTTTTGTGTATTGTTGTTTTCAAAAAAATATTCCACGCGTATTTTTTTATTATATATTGCAATCATTTACAGCGAAGGGATGAAATCGCCCTCAAAATTGGAAGTAGTAAAATTCAATTCAATATCTCGAAAATTATTAGAGCTAGAGATTGAAAAATACAAAATTCGACAATTTACACAATTCCTCCATTTCCAATAATTTTCCAGAAAACGTTATTTTTACAAATGCCATGCTTTTTCTCTTTTTCAAAATAACCTACGTTTTACACGAATGCGTCTGTTTTCTCCTGTTGTACGTTTCAACAGACTAAAATTTTTAATCGAATGTGAAATTTCCTTTTTTCCATCAAAACAATTTTTCTTCTATTTTATTCACCCTTTGAAACCAAAAATTTCTCGTACTACCATAGCTACGATAATTCGACGATCTGTTTCATCTGACCCACCCTGCACATTTCACTCCCATTTCTCCCCAAGAATCTTACAAATACGTGAGTCGAACACAACGTTGACACAGCATTTTCTCCAGCACGTATCATCTCCCTCAAGAAGCTCGACCTTCCACCTTACGTTCCCCATAAAATATTACTTCTTCGGCGCAACATTTACCCTGTCGTGCACTGAGACTATTATTGCCCCTAAATGAGTTTCGACCCTTTCGCATCTTACGCGAAACGAGAAGCTCGTCGCGGAAAACGTTAGACAAAGCGTTAGAAGCCGTCCCAGAGGCCTCCTCGAGGGATTCATCCGGTACACACCGGCAGTTTCACTCCGCGAAGCGTGTGACTGAACGTCATAGTTGGAGAGTTTCCGCGGAACATTTTCCCAACAGCCCGGCGCGGCTCCTTCATTACGGAATTATTCGGCTCATCCCTTGTTGCGTCGCCCGCTAACTTTCGCTCACGCAAAATTACTCGAGCATCGCGCCCACCGACGTTCGTCAATAATTCCCGGCGATGTAGCCTCCCCGGATATCTATTAAATCCCGCGGATTTATCCTGCTCGTGGATCAACGGAGGAAAATGGAACGAAATTCGTTCCATTCGTCATGGTCCAGCGACAGAAACTTTTTGGGTAGCTTCACGACTCCTGGAAGATTGATCAAAAGAACGAGCAAAGTGATCATTCGTGGTTCTACTTGAAGTACGATACTGTGCGTTTAATTTTCGATGGTAATAAATTCGAGGAAATAAGTAGATCTGTCTGTCGTCGCGAGACTGCCAGAACAAACCTCGTTACAAATTTATCAGAACGTGTACCGGGGAAGAGTGAACGGAACAAACTGATAATTCCGGGAACTGGCCCATCCATTACTTAACCCTTTGACTGCGGGCCACTCTGAAGTAAAGCGTTCGCTGTATGCGACCTAGTTATAGCGTTAATAATCACTATCTACGAAACACGTTCACGAGTTAAGTAACCGCTGCATATAACCCCAACGAAATCACCGTGCTCTCTTTCCTATTTCGCTGAAATAACGATGCATCGGGTGGTTTGAAAGTTCGTAGCGAAATGTAGGAAAAATTGACGTATCTCTGTTCCTAACTGAGACAGCGACAAAAATCGAAAGGTATTTCACTCGTTATTCGAAGACGGACGCAACGCACTCCTGAAATTACTCGTAAAGTGAACGAAGAGGTGCATACCGGGTGATCTGGAAAGTTCGTAACGAAACGTAGGAAAAATTTAAATTGACGTATCTCTGTTTCTAATCGAGATAGGGGCAAAAACCAAAAGGTATCCGTTCCCCTGAAATTACTCCCAAAGTGAACTGTATTTTCCGCTGCGGAGCGTTGCCCGAAAAATTCAAGATCCACGCTCCACCGCGGAAGACACGGTTCGACTTACACCCACCCCTGTCGATCTCACGAATAATTTCAGTACTGCGTTCGATGCACCTCTAACCGTCCAGGAAAATACCGTTCAACTTTTATCGCTGTCGATTAGAAACAGAGATACGACGGTTTAAATTTCGAACTTTCCCAACTACCCGATATAACCGTGACGAGAAAAGAAGAAAAAGCGACACCAGTGAGAATGTTAATACCGTCCCTATTTCGCGCTATTTCAAACACACTTTCGAACTTTTCCGTCGACACATAGTCCATGAATATTCAACGAAACCGTTCTCGCAGGTACACGATAGACAACCAGAAGGTGTCTGGTCGCATGATCTCCGAGCTACGTATCAGCCAGGCGAACCACATAGACCGCGGTGACTACATGTGCGTGGCAACGAACGCGTACGGCCACGCGAGGGCTACGATCAACCTGCTGGTCCAGGAGCCACCGAATTTTCCCAGGGATTTACACATAGCCGAGCAAGGCAGCAGATCGTTGCAGTTGGCCTGGTCGTCGCCGTCCAGCGAACAGGATCCAGCTCACGCCAGCTCGCCCATAACCAACTACATCGTGCAGTACAAGGAGGCGCAGGGTAGGTTTGGCCAACGATTCGCTTTGTCCGCCGTTCCTGTACACGGCCGCCACGATGTATCGGGTGACGCGCGCGATTATCGATCGAGAGTACGCGGCTGTCCATCA
Source organism: Habropoda laboriosa (assembly GCF_001263275.1). Taxonomy (NCBI): domain Eukaryota; kingdom Metazoa; phylum Arthropoda; class Insecta; order Hymenoptera; family Apidae; genus Habropoda; species Habropoda laboriosa. The sequence continues at coordinate 3,491,695 of NW_017100261.1, read as the reverse complement.
GACGTCGCTTTGGGACGTCGCGTCGCCGGAAGCTCGAAGGATAGGAGGATGAGGATGAGAGCTTGCTGTGATTCTTCATCTGCGAGGTCCTTGAAACATGGAGTTGCTATCTTTCGGGTGGGGGAGTAATTAATTAGTATGGAGTGGAAATTTGATTAGCCGAGATATGGTTGAATAGGTTTGATTCAGTTTGACGGAATGTAAACGAGGATCAGGTCAGTGGACCGAGCTTCTTGCGACGCTACAGCTTGCCTCGAGGCAGAGAGGCGTGTCTCGGAAGCGTGTACCGCCGCCGTGACTTCGATTGATCGTGGTCAAATACGCATTTCGATAGCGTTGCATCGTGCGCGAGATTTCTGCCGACTCGGAATTTCGGGCCCGGCTATCCACGCTGCGTAGAGAATCTCTTAGACTCATTCCTATCACTAGTTACGCATTACTCATAATAGTGCACTCGTTCACGTTCCTTTTTAGCGCGTTCACACCGTTCTAGGGAATAAATTTCCCATCTAGGGAAAATATGAGATATTACAGATGTGCTTTGGTGATTTCGAGTCGATGTCGTGTATTTTCTATGTTGGATTCTATCGAAGACGCGGGATCGCGTTAGACTTTATTCGGCGGTAGATGAACTCGGTCTTCGACTGCTGGTACGAGAATTGTTTTCTCTGTTTTTCTTTTTTAAATATTATTTTTGCCTTACGAGGGAACTTCGGTAACTGGAAAATTCCGATTATTTTGAAACTTTGCAGGTTTGCAGGGTACCTCGAAAGAAGTATCGGACAATTCTTTTTTTTGCCCTTTTTTCATTCTTCAGGGTGAAAACAGCCCTTGAATAAAGATAGGTGTTGCCCTATTTCCCTGTATATCTTCAAAACTATAATAGATATAAAAAAATGTTTGTAATAAAAATTTAATTAAAAGTGTAAAATACGTTTAGTAAAATACAAAACGACGCTACAAAAAGAGCCAAAAAAAATTGCCTAGAAACTTGCAAAGTTTCGAAAAAATCGAAATTTTCGAATTACAGAAGTTCCTTTGTTAGTAGGAGTTGTGCCTATTGGCTCAGGGCCAATTTACCAACTTACCCCTCTATGTCACTACCTACTACGATCTTTTTCGATTAGCAGTATATAATTGCACAAGTAATTGCAGAGAAAAGTTTTCAAAAAATCCCTTTTTAGATTTTCGTGTTACACTTACAACGTATGACCATTTTCTTCTACCCCTCACCACGAACGAACAAAGCTGTAATAGCTAACAATAAGTCCTTCCTAAGCAACCGTTGAGACAGCCTCGAAAAAACTGCTCTTCACAATTTCCGAAAGTGAACCAATTACCAAACTCGTACTCGTCCGACATCTTTTCTTCCGACTTAAATTCTAGACCGGATCGATTACGCGATACGGCCGACTTTTTCTTTCTTTTCAATCTTCCCAGAGACAGGAAAAACATCTTCTTCACCGAGTAAGTTTCGAAAGTGGGCCTATTGCGAGTTCGCTAATGAAGACAGGCGAAACGAGGGGGTAGGATACCGCAAGAGGAAACACTTAGCTATTACAAGAGTTATCAGGTATCAAGCTGTCACCCTTAGTTTATCCTGACACCGCGTTGCGCCAGGAAGTATAGTAAGGGCTGCTAGATGTTCTTTTGAAGGCAACTATTCGCTCGTTTCACATTCGCCCCTGTAGTATACGTGGCTCGCGACGAGATGAAAGCTGATACGTTAAAGGAAATAGATATGCCAGCGTAGCTAGATTATAGTCGGGTTGCCTAACTTTGGCAACGTTACGCCCGAAACCTGGATCCCTTTCCGCGTCGCGCAGCGTTTCTCAAACCTCTGCATCTTCCAGTTTTCTCCTTCTATTCCTCTCTCTCTCTCTCCGTGGTACATCGTCGTAGATTATCGTCGAGACATGCACGAAATTTGAGGAGAAACCGTATTGTCGCAGGCATTAAATCCACCGGATGAAAGAGATCCGGAGGATCGAGAGCGCATCGAGCTCAAGCCACTTCTTCAGACACCGCTACAGATAACTGAATCTTTATATGACCGGGTGATTTATCGCTTTGACATCGAGGCGCGGTGGAAAGAGACCGGCTGAGACCTCTTTTGGAATTCAAATAGCGACCTCTTCGCGTCGCGACGCTGTTATCCGTCGCGTCACCGAGATCCATCTTGGTGTACCTCGACTTTACCGATGTCGTTCGACTCGTCCATAACGATTCCCGCGTGGAACGTGTCAGGCGTTATTCATACTTCGCGTCCTCTATAAAATCTTCATTTCCCACACTTCGCCACCCTATCACGCGCGCAACCTAACGTTATTCCGTCCTAATTTCACTTACCTCTCTCTCCTGCCTATATGTTCCCCGATAAGTAAAACTAATCGACGAGGGAAATTGGAGGAGGGTATCGCCGGGACATTCGGTGAAATTTGAGAAACGCTGGTCCTCCGCGGGCCTCTGTTCGCTGTCGAATCGATCCTCGTACTCTCGACACACGTATTTACACAGGTAGACAGGAAAAAGTCCTTGTAGATTTTTGGATATTTAGGGCAATATCTGGTGGATAGGATGGAGAACTCAGAGATTTGAGAACTGTTTTTCTCAAGTACGTCTGGATTGTCGCATAGTTTATTATACGTCTCGAGACGTGAAGGTTCAACGCGGTCGATTTTTCTTACCTTTATTTAATCCGTCACGCACGAGGATAGAAGAAGGAAAGGAATTTCATTACTGGTCCGCGACAGTTTTCATTTAGACTTTCTTTTGTTTACACGAACTTTCCTCCGGTCTGTGAACTATATATAGATATGTATTTTAATTGCTTTTCATCCAGTGGCGTACAATCGTCGTTTCATTACGGAGCGGCCGTCGCGTCGGAAGGAGTTCGATTCGTAATATCTCGACGGTGCCACATTAAGACTCCATTATTGGACTGTCAGGCTGGATCTCAAGTTTAATCAATACAGCGACCGGCTGGCTTGCGGAGGCAATCGAGGGGAATGAAATTATAACGCAATATGGCAAACAATATATAATCAATCCAGGTTGCCGATCGTGCAAGCCCGGTAAATCATTGTTTCTTTCGAGTAGATTCATTTGTGATTTGTCTGGATCTCTGTATACTGTTCGTTAAGCTTCCGAGCTCCTTTCGTCGGTGTAACTTCCTTGTTATTTATTACCAGATATGCAATAAGAATCTTAGGAAATATCAGTCAGCTATTTCAGGGAATTTTATTGTCGTTCAATTTGCCCAAAGGTTAATTCGAAATTGATAAAACAGTTGTAGACGTTTCTTCTTTAATAGATTCGACATGACCTAACCTCAATCTTCGTAAGATATTCGATAAGAATTTTTAGAAATACGAATTAGCAATTTCAGGAATTTTCTTGTCTTTCAATTTACCCAAATAACAGTTCGAAATTGATAAAGTAATTGCCAGCATTTTTGCAGACGATTCTCTTCTAATAGATTCGATTTGACCTAACCTCAATTTTCGTAAGATATTCATTAAGAATTTTTAGAAATACGAATTAGCAATTTCAGGAATTTTCTTGTCTTTCAATTTATCCAAATATTAATTTGAAATTGATAAAACAATTGCTAGCATTTTTGCAGACGATTCTCTTCTAATAGATTCGATTTGACCTAACCTCAATTTTCGTAAGATATTCATTAAGAATTTTTAGAAATACGAATTAGCAATTTCAGGAATTTTCTTGTCTTTCAATTTACCCAAATAACAGTTCGAAATTGATAAAGTAATTGCCAGCATTTTTGCAGACGATTCTCTTCTAATAAATTCGACATGACCTAACCTCAATCTTCGTAAGATATTCGATAAGAATTTTTAGAAATACGAATTAGCAATTTCAGGGATTTTCTTGTCTTTCAATTTATCCAAATAACAATTCGAAATAGATAAAACAATTGCTAGCATTTTTGCAGACGATTCTCTTCTAATAGATTCGACATGACCTAACCTCAATCTTAAGATATTCAATAAGAATCTTGAGAAATACAAGTCAGTAATTTCACGGATTTTCTTATCGTTCAATTCGCCCAAACGTTAATTCGAAATTGATAAAACAATTGCTTGCACACGATTCTCCTAGAATAAATCCGACGTGACCTAACCTCAATCTTCCTACGTTTTCTCGTGCTTCGTTATTCATTACCAGCCACTCGATAAGAATCTATCAAAGTACGATTCAGCAATTGCACGAATTTTCATATCCTTCAATTTACCTAAACGTTAATACCAAATTGATACAACAATCGCTACCCCGTTTGCCCGCGATTCTCTAATAGATTCGATCCGACCTAACCTCTCTCCCCCATCCTACACTTTCTCCGTGCTTCGAAGCTTTACAATCAATCCAATTTCTCAATTCCCCAATGAGAGTATCCGCCAGTGGACCAACGAAATAATAAACGATCCCATCAGAGCCTCTCGAAGCTGGCCAATTCGTGGCGATAGCAGTCGCCGTTGGTTTTTACATTTTAATGGAAAAATTAATTTCCAAGCCGCCACCACCCCTTAGCTCGCGATCTTCGTTCGCGCAGGTCCGACGAAACGAAGGGGCGAAAGTTTTTCAATTTTCGTGAAAGCTGGGGGCCGGGTTTTGTCGAGCCGAACGTATTGTTGTCGGTGGTACCAAGGGAGAAAGCCGGGCTATCGTTGTATTCGACGGTTATTCCACGATATTTAATTACGCCGCGTGGAATGACCCGTTTTTTCAGGCAGCTGGCCCGGTCGCAGGGTTGTTCTATCGAGCGGGGACGACGATGGGTAGTAGGGTGTCGGTTTTCATAAAAGCCTGCCACAGCAAGGAAGTCTAAGTTTGCCGCGAAGTCGATGTCAGGGTTTCTTCACCTCTCTCTCTCTCTCTCTCTCTCTCTCTCTCTTTATGTCTCCTGGCTTTATTTTCCCCGGCAGCAGTGGAAAGTTCCCTTTGAAAGCGAACGAACCCCACCCTCCGATGCACGAAAGCCTCGGCTGGCCTGGCCGCCCTCAGGATCCGGTCCCTCGTTAACTTCGGATGTCCTCATTTACGCCTAATCGACTCGAATCGCCTGGCCGCCGCTAAATTATCGAACTTAACACATGGAGAGGCACCACACAGGCCTGTCCTGGTGTGAACGCGCGTGAAACACGTTTTCAGGGCAAGCACCGAGTCGGGAATTCGCTATCACTGCCGCCCCCGGGATTTCTTCTCTCCGCCGCCACCGTCGCCGCCCCCCATTAAACTCCATCGATCGTACAAGCTTGATCTTCGTTTCCTTGTCGACGAATCATTTGTTTTTTTTCTGTTTTCACTTCTCTCATTTTTTCCCCTTTTTTCTGTACACACTGCGCAGTCTGGAAATCGGAATTAAAGATAAATAGTTGGAACGTGAGAATGTTCCAGAGGGATCGCGATGAATTTTTTAGAGATATCAACCGGTATCCAGGGGACCTGATGAAAAAAGAATGAATGTGTTGGTTACCGGGTGATTTTTTTTTTCTTTTTAGATAGAATAAAACAGAGTTTCGTTCGTTTCTTTGTGTACGATGAATTTTACACTTTTTTCGATCGTCGACAATGGACGTCGCATGTTTGCTCGTACGTTCGATTTTTCGACTGTTTCCAGGCGGATTACCGCTACTCTAATCTCTCGCGACGGCGGGAAACTAATTTCGCCGTGTACGGTAGAGAAATCCTCGTTGTTTTCCCGGGATAAGAAAACTGTCGGGAGACAAAAGTTGCTCGGATCCGTTTATGAAGGGTCGCGCAACAGCCCACGACCTTCAAGACGTGTCGTGGAAAGTTCCTTTTTTTTCCAGACGGGGAAGAAGCTTTGTTCGAAAGTTAAGAAGTATTCTGCCTGGCGGAGGCAAGTTTTCAGACACCATTTGAATGCATATTACAACAGACGCTGAACATTGATACGCGAAATTTTCAAATTGAATTCGAGATTCTCACGGGTCGTTGAACTTTTCTTTGAAACAACCGGATTACAATCTTCGACAAATTTTCGAACTCCCGTTAAAGAGCAACGAGGGTAGTTCTAGCCGCAAACGTATAGTCGGTGGAAGAGATGTAGCGTTAAGAAGGTGTACCGTGACGGCGAGTTTATATTTTCTGCCCTGATTCAGTTTTCAGGTCCTTATCTTCTCGAGTCGCTATCTAACTTTGGAACTTTGTTCGTTCGAGCAATCCTACGATGTCGCTATATTTCTTCCACTCGCTATACATACATACAGCCTCGGTCAAAGTATTAGGTACTCCGTACAATATGAATTATTTAAACGTATCTTTGTATCAGGAGGAAATCCTGATATTTGAAACGAACGTGATTCGTTGAATTATCGAAACGTGAAAATAATCACTTTTCATTAATCTTGTGAAATTTTATTGGGCCACCCTTTGTCACAACTTGACAATCACAGCAATTTCTTTCCCACTTTTACCCCGTTTCTTAGATAGAACTAACTCGCTTAACTTTCTAACTTTCAAAATGTTAACAGCAATACTAAAGTCTAGCCAACGTGTGTTAGCGGAGACACAACCTTCAAAAAATCAACTATCACTTTCATATTGTTTCATGGCCCACCATAAATCTTGACAAATACATCAAAATTCCTTTGAACTAACCGACAAAGGACGACGAACAATAGCAAAGTCTCGAAGAAACAGTTTGCACGGTAAGTTTGCAATAATCAAGGTGCCGAATGTTTTTGCCCAAGGCTGTACACGCACAGAGTAGTACAGTATCTGTCAGTGGGCGGGGCGAAGGATTCGCGTAGGTTTCGCGTGAAAACCGCGCGTCGTAAATCCGTGGACTAGCCGTAGCTCGAGCAGCAGAGATGCACAAAGCCCTCTAAGCGTTGTCGTTGCCTTTTGCTGGAAAGACGTGTGGCATGAGCACAACACGCAGATGATGGTGGCAGGGGACAACACGGTCGCGCTGGTGTCGCCCCTAAAACCGGCTACCTCCTACCACTTTCGGGTGCTTGCGGAAAATCACCTTGGAACATCAGCGCCAAGCGACATCCTTCATGTCAGTATCAAACGTTTCAGCATGTCTCAATGCAACCAAAAAAATAAACAAACTTACCATTACACCATAATATATTCATCATGTTCGTTCGAACATCGTTCATTGCACATTTCTCTTGTTAATTCACTGGTAATCTCTCTTTTCACACGAATCACTCGTCGTCGAAACCGAACCCAAAAAATGCAACCAACCAACCGACAACAGGCCCAAACTGACGGCGAGATACCAAGTGGACCACCTAGAAACGTAATCGCCGAGCCATTAGGACCGCAGCAAGTGAAGGTCACCTGGCAACCACCAGATCGATCCCTATGGAATGGAGAACTTCTCGGATACACCATCCGCTACGCCAGTCCCGGGTATCGTTATCCGCTTACGGCTGTTTAGAATAGTTTCTAGCACACTTCGAGATCGTAGAATTTAGCGCGAATGGGGGTAGGTTGGGCTCCGTCTCGTCGGAGGGCTCGAATCTTCGCCGATTATCGCCGGTGATTCCTCCTGCTCGACAATGGGGCCGACGATCACCTCTCGTTCCCACACCTCCCCGCGGATAATCGCCGCCCTTTGTTCCCGTAACCGATGTTCGTTACCTTCCGTCCGTTCCGCCGTGAAACGTCCAATTTAAGTTCGATTCTCGTGGTAGCTTTTATTAAACCGTGTCACGACTCTCTCTCTCTCTCTCTCTCTCTCTTCGCAACGTGGAATATTATAAATCGAACAGAGTGACAAGCTTCGTGAACCTGGAGGAGCGGGGAGGAGAGAGGTATAAACTTTCACGGTGGGAAACTTATACTAATAATAATCCCGCACGGTGATATTCACTCGCGTTTCGAACAGCGCGAAACGATCGAATTCCTGCAAGTTTCTGTCGGATGAATTCTCCAGATTCCCGATTATAATTCGCCCAAGTCTATTCGTTAGGCGAGGGAGAGCTAGGGAGAGACGCGTCGTTTCGCGGCGCGAACGTTCTTTGGAAAAATGGTGTTTCGCGTTGATGGGCGGGTGGAGGAGAGTTGGTTTTGATATCGGTAAAGAGAAGTTGGAGGAATCGGAAGACTATTTTTTCGCTCCAGTTTCCACGGGAGAGAGATGACTTTAAGTATCGTCGAGTTTCCCCGCCCGCGTTCCTTTCTCGCGCCTTTATCTTTCCGCCTGGAGGAACATCGAACGTGGCTTTATTTCAGAGGGAATAATCAATCGGTGAACATCAACGGGAACGGGGACGGCTCGTACGATTATAGGCTAACCGGCCTTCGAAAGTACACCCAGTACAACGTGGTGGTGAAGGCGTTCAATAATAAAGGCGACGGTCCTGAATCGAACCCGATCACAGTGCAGACCCTCGAAGACGGTGAGCGAACAATATCAAGGTTATTCTTCTTCCTTTCAGTTTCTCTTTCTTATTCTCGCGGTTTCTGGTACGTTTCGAGCTGATGGAAACTTTTCTGCAAATTGTTCTATTCTCGCTTCATTTCTTTTTTTTTTTCATCCTTTCTTTGGGTAATTTCTTAGTGTTGAGTTTGATCTTTTGACGAATCATTTGGAGCACGCTGTTGATTAATGAAATTGCACGTGACGTGTTTAACCCATTAACGCTCAAATTATTTTTACGCTGTTACGTTTCTAGCTGATAGAAATTTTTGTGGAAATTGTTCTATTTTTGCTTCATTTTTCTTCATTCCTCCTTTGGGTAACTTGTTAGTGTTGAGTTTGATCTTCTGATGTGTCGTTTGAGACACGTCGTTGATTGATCCCTTAACCTTCACACTTTTCTCAACTTGATACGCCAGATAAGATCAATTTTACTTATTTTTACAATTATTTCCTGGGCGTGCGGAAATAAGTTTCCCTTTATTTATAACGCTACAATTTACTTCTGTTTTTTGGTGTAATAGAAAGAACAACGTAATGTGGAAATTGAAAGAAAATAATGTAAGAAATAACGCCCAAATTATTTCTCTCTTTTTTTCCACGATGTTCCATGTTTGATACCGTGGAAAATGAATGAACTTAGCATGACTTAGATTGTTAGGTTGCTGCATACGAAATGGCCGATTTCACAACTGCGTGATATTTTCAGAATTGCGTTCTTAAATTTGCCATCCAAAACCGAACGAAAGTAAAGCTTGAAGTTAAAAAGAAACCGTTTGCCATTTGATGGCGAAATAATTGACGAACCACAACCATTTAAAAATGCTACTGAACACTGGTTTAGAGCTATCAATAATTTGCACTATTTTCCGAGAAAGCAACACCGTAATTATCTGCCTTACATTATTCACAAGTAGTACAAAAAGCTAAAACGAAAGTATCATTAAAAAGGAATACTGGGTGTTAATGGGTTAAAAGCTTTCTAAAAGATTCCCACAAAATCAAGCCTTGAAAAACAATTTTCAAAAATACGTTATAAAAATGAAGTATCGTTTATTATGAATGGTGAAACAGTAGATAATCAAATACCACATACCCCATTAACACGTTCGCTGCCGTCGGAAAATCGGGAGGAATGTACCGTATGCCATCGATTCGTACTCTCAACTAGACACGCGATTTTCACCATGATTTTCGTAGTCCTACTCTTCGATCTTTCGTTAAAGTGATCTACTTTTGATATCGCGATGGTGACAAATTGATACACTGTCGACACAGTGTCGACAATGGCACACAGGGCAAATTATTCCATGTCGATACAAAACAGAAATTTGAAGTAGGTGCAGCACACTCGATCGGAAAATCAGGCTTACAGATGCGCGAAATACCTGTGTCGACGATGCTTCGACGCCGGCAGCGAACGCGTTAACACTCCTCTTCCACCTCGACAACAAAAGCACGCACACACACAAGAAAGATCCACAATTTCTCTAAAATTCGAAAGAACCTAATCCGAGCGTCAGTAAAGAAATAAAGGCAGCATCCGTTAACCACGACAAAGGATAATCGTAGGACTTGAGCAGTTTCCGGATTAATATAGAGCCGGACTTGGCGCGTCCTCGAGCGCTGATGAGGCCACCAGCAGGTTGGCTACGCTCGCACGAAACGGCGAAATTAATTTCAGCGGCAGCGGTTTACACCCGGAAAAGCCGCAATAACACGGCGGAGGACGGTGAAAAAAAAAAATTTGCATGCTCCGTATATATATCTCGCAAGGCGAGGCTCGTTAACTTACGCCCCCTCTCTCTCTCATTTTTTCTACTCGAATGACCTGTTGTTTCTAACTTGTTGAATTTTCACCCCTCGCGATCCGAGAGAGAGAGAGAGGGGATAAAAAGCGTCTCGTTTGAAACGATTAAGTTCGCGACAGTCGGCGGAAGCTACTCCCTGTCATACGGTGCGTCTCTCCCCTGGCGCCGTGAAACTTCCGCGGGACTATTTGTTCGTGTTTCACGGAACGACGGGAATATTTCAGACGAACTTGTCGCCCCCCGCCTTGTGCACCGCCGCTGCTGAAATATACAGGCGGGACTGCTGGAGAATTTTCGTTGATGAAATTCGAATTTATAACCTGAGCAATTTTATCTACCCGTTTTATTCCATTCTTTTTAACATGCTTTTGTTGAGGCTCTTTTCCCGGTTTCGCGGTACTTTTCTACGATTCCTATTTAGTATTTTTTTTTACTCGTCTGCGATAACGTTTGACTGAGAAATTCGGAGATATCGGGTGTAAGGGATAATAGTGAACATTTGCCGGTCACGTGAATTCGTGAATTTTCACTATTGGAAAAGGGGTTATGGAAATGAAGTAGTCTTTGTAAACTGTTAATATTCCATTTATTAAACGTCTTTACTCTTTCAAATGCCCCAACGAACTGTCTCTGGACACCCAAAGAGGGAAACTTGGGGTCCGTTTGTACCTAGGAACTGTTTGACTCGAAGACGGACACCATCTGGTGGAAGTCTTCGTGTCTTTGTCTAAAAGAACGCGGAGAAATTTTTGTCCTCACTTGACTATTTCTGCAGGGTGTTAGAAATAATCCAACATTCGCAAACTGCAATGTTCATTTTTTTTTTTTTAAATTGAACGTGATTTTAAGATTCCAAATAATTTTTATTACCTTTGATGAGATTTTTCTGTTTAATAGGCAACCGATGAATTCTCTTTCTGGAAAATTATGGCGCTTTTGGTTCCATAAATCTTTTTTCGTTAAGTGAAAATAGGTAAATTCGAAAAAGCGAGACCGTGGCTTGAGGGAGTATGCCATAAAGGCCACGACAGTATAATTTAAAAATGCTATTGATATCTGGTTCAGAAGTTAGCTCTATTTTTGGAAAAAGCTGTCAGCGACTACCAGATGGGAATTTTCACGATTTTAATTATTAAAATATTTTTAACTGAATACAAAGAGCTTCTGTTCATCGAGAAACATGTTTAATCGCAATATGTTAACATGTAGTCGTCGTTAAATTTGTTTCTTCTGGGAAGACAAACTCTTGTCTACGCAATTCTCTTCTAATTCGCTGCAATTTGCAATAGCACTTTGAAATTATCCTTGATCCTCGCGACATACTCCTATAAGCCACCTAAAAAAATTCGTGCCGTTTTATTATCAATTGCAATATAGTCTTGCAAGTGCAATCGATATTATATCTAATTCGATTTCATTTAACATCGGTTTCTAAACCTGACAATAAACGATACTAACCAACAGTTATCCCTACAATAATCCTTCACGAGCGTGATCGCCCGAAGAAAGCGTAATACTCAAAGAACTACCTTTAGCATCCCAAAATCCTGACCAGGGAATACACGAAAACTCGCGCTACGTGAACGTTTCCTTCGCAAACGCGTTCAGAAACGTTCCACGGGGAGCTTAGTCGAAGTTAAACGCGCTTTACGTCCGCGATGCATGAAATTCGTCGCAGACTCGCGCGACTTCCGCGGTCCGTTCCGCTCGAAACAATGGCGTCGCTTAATTGCGCGGTTTCCTTCGGCGTCACTCGAGGAAACGGTTAGATATAACGAAGGCCTCGAATCCCAACAACGAGGAACCCCGTCGCGTAAAATCATCTCCGGCCGAAAAAATCGCGACACACGGTAGACACGCGAAGGTATTCTCTTTCAGTTCAACTTTCAAGTTGAACACACTCTTCCTCTACCACCCCGCGAGTTGAGTGCAACCGGAAACGTTCGACGGCCGCGCGTTCCATTTTCCCTTCCGTTCTTCGTTCACGGCTGGAGAATTCGAGACAGCGCCTGGCCATCGAACGAGCTTCCTCGCAAGGGAAACACGCTTTTGTGTCCCGCGAAAACCGCAGACAGAGTGGATCCCTTTGTGTACACGCGTGCCACGCCGCGTTTGACACTTGACCCAGTGGAAAAAAGATCGCGAGCTGTGGTCTAGCGCTCGCTCGTCATCCCTAACGAGACAGATGAACCTCTCTATAACACATCTGCGCCGGACGCATTTTTCAATCGAACTTTTCCTCTCGCTTTGTGCACTCTGCGTCGCGCAAATTACCTACCCGATATAATGTACTCACCTGCGGGGATTGTT
>NW_017100261.1:3475822-3479115 GCF_001263275.1 Habropoda laboriosa | reverse complement strand
TCGTCTTGTGAAAGATTCGAGGTTTGCCTTCGTCGGCGCGAAAAATGTGACGCTTTTCGTTGTGGAAGTAAGCACGTTTGAATGGTTGGCTATGAAAAATAGTAGGTTTCTTGGTCTTTCGCTGGGAAAATTAACGTTTGTCGCGACGAAAAGAAGAGTATTTGAATGGTTGGCTGTGAAAAAGGAATTGTTTAGCTTTGAACTGCAGCTAACGACAGGATTTGATTTTTCTTTTGAGTCGTGTAAGATTAGATGTGATTTAATCGGTATTTTGTACATGCAATTTTCGTTCACGCGATATTGTCAAGTACTCTGTTCAAAATACTCTCTTTTCGCACCTCTATTGCTAAAAGTGTCCATTTGAGAGTAGAACTACCCCGAATTGCTCTCGAGAGTCAAATTTATCAGTGAACACAGTATTGAGAGTTGTACACGCAATTTCAGAGTACTCTCGAGAGTTACTATCCTAGGAAATCTAGCTAAAGTTAGATTACCTATCGAGAGTTCCAACGAATCCCCAAAATTTTCGTAAAAAATCAAAATCTAGAAGAATACACAGAAACTCGACCATAGCATGAAGCTCTTCCTGGAACATTAGACTCGGACAAACACATATCCTAAGATTACCCATTTAGCATATGTTTCAACGAATCCCCAAAATTTTGGTAAAAACTAAAATTGCCAAAAAATCAAAATCTACAAGAATACACAGAAATTCGACCATAGCATGAAGCTCCTCCTGGAACATTAGACTCGGACAAACACATATCCTAAGATTACCCATTTAGCATATGTTTCAACGAATCCCCAAAATTTTGGTAAAAACTAAAATTGCCAAAAAATCAAAATCTACAAGAATACACAGAAACTCGACCATAGCATGAAGCTCTTCCTGGAACATTAGACTCGGACAAACACGTACCTATCCTTAGATTAACGATTCCAACAAATCACGAAAATTTTCACAAAAATCAAAATTGCGAAAAATCTAAATCCAGAAGAATACACAGAAGCTCCACCATAGATAATACAATCTAAACAGAGCTTTCCCCAGAACATTCTACTCTAACCCAAACATACCTCGGTCACCCTTAAAACTCCCCCACACTCAGACTTACCCCAAACCTTCGCACGAAACTTCCATTCGCAGAAAATACATTCTCGCCTAATTCCCCCCGTCCAATTAATAACACAGAAACAATTCACTCGACACCGGTTCTACAATCTCTCCTACTATTCTATCCTCGAATTTCCCCGCCGAAACTGAAAACTCCTAGTCCCTCCGTTTCCCGCACGTTGTAACCGGACCTGTAACTACCTTTTCCCGTCTCTCCTCCAATTTCCACAGACACAGTCGCCGAAGTAGACCCTTTTGTTCGTCCACGATCTTCCCCCATCGAAAGATTAATTCACCTGAGTGAAGTATAAAGTGGTGTTCCCCTTTCTCCACAATTCCACAAATTTCACACGATTTTCCCACACAGTTCCGAGTGCCGCGCCGCAGAACGTCGCCTGCGCCGCCCTTACAGGCCAGAACATCCAGGTGACCTGGAAACCACCACCTTCGGACAAAGTTCACGGGGTCGTGCAAGGTTACAAGTTGCTGTACGAAGCGGCGAGCGCGGTTCTGGAACAGCTAGCCGGCAGAGAGACGAAGATCAGCCATGCACTGAGCACCGTGCTACACGGCTTGAGCCCCTACACCAAATACACGGTCCAGGTGCTCGCGTACACCAGAGCTGGAGAGGGTGTCACCAGCAGCCCGGTATCCTGCACCACCGAAGAAACTGGTAAACCATTCGTAATCTATGTGTGTATGTGGAGTTTCGTCTGCGGTGGACAAGCTAGCGTCACACCGGTCTAGCAAACAGAAGTAAATTTTCCAGAGGGACGTTTCTAGCTGGATTAGAATTTCAAGGGAGAGGGAAAAGAGGGGCGGATTCGGTGGGTGGTTTACGACGAGACGTGGTGTTGATGTTTCGATGGGTCAATATGTCCGCGAGATTGTCGTCGGGTCAGTTTTGGTGAGTAGAGAGATAGGAGATAGAGAGGGGAAATGGTGGTTAGAATTAGGATGATTCGTAAGTTGGCTGGAACTGGGATTATTGGGTTTATTGAAGCGTTAATGGGCCGTTGGTGCTAATGGCGGTATCGTTCGGAAGGGTGGTGGAATTATCGAACTCCTTTGTGCCCGGTGGTTCCAATATATTACTACGATTATTTCGATTCCGATGGATTTTCGATTCTACATTTACCTCACCTCTATTTCCTATTGTCACAATTTATCTCGACGATTCTACCTTTTTCGAGGGGATTATACGGGGGGAGAGAGAGAGAGAGGACTTGTAAAGGATTTGAAGGGTCAAATCGTAGAAATAGGGAAATTTCTCTCTGGCAGATGGAGGACGTGTTTTCGGGATCGTACAGTGCACACGCTCGTCGCGGCGCTTTAACCCGGAAACGGAGGAGGCCACTTGCTGCCTGTGAATTCACGAGAATCGGCCGTTGCTTAACGAGAGCAGAGAGAGAGAGAGAGAGAGAGGGAAATGGGGACTGAAAGAGTCAATGGCAGAAACTTTAACGCGCCTTTGAAGTAATGTTATACCACGGGTCTGGCTCCTGGTTCGCCTTCCCCGTTAACCCCCCATTCGGAAACTCGACGGCAGCTGGTTTTCCATTAAACGCAGCCTGCACATATACGCCCGAGTCCGCCGAAATTCCGGGAAATGGGTCGCGAATAATTGTATCGCGTTATCGCGAGACTCGTAATAACGCGCGCGCGGCGCGGCGCGGTGCCGCGAAACGAAACGACGCAGCGTAATCGAAATTTCGTGTATCACAAAGAAAACACCCAACCCACGACGGCCCGTGGAGTTTGTCAATGGTAGAAACTCACGACCCCGGCTTGGATTTACTCGTCGACCTTTATGAAACGCGACCCGACTGCCAGATGGTGAACGCTCGTCGTTTCGCTATTTGCGCGAATGATAATCGGTCGAGATACAGGGATTGATATTCTTAATCCCGTCGATCGGTGGATAAACGGGGAAATTTTTGGGGAAAGAGATTTGGTAAATCTACTTTACCGTCCAATTTTAGTAGTTTTCTGATAACGAAATTCTAAACTTCAGGATAAAAACACGGATAGAAAATGTGCGAACTAACGACGATCTGGCCAGATATTTCAATTCTTTACCTGGAAGATCAAATATTTTAAGTGAGATTTATGCAAAAGAGTACGATAAAGAATTTTAAAAAAATTTTTAATTCTGAAAAAGAGAATGTTTTTCAGA
>NW_017100261.1:3452101-3475256 GCF_001263275.1 Habropoda laboriosa | reverse complement strand
TCAGAAATTCTTAACCGCCGTAATGTAGGACATAAAGAAATTATACTATCAAGCGTAGAAATGAATTCTTTCCACTTTTGGGTGCAATAAAAGTTTTATTTAAAAAAACAGAAAAGCAGATCAATCATCGAAATAATTTGCATTACTCTTAATAACCTTTTGCCATTCTTCTGGCAGCTTTGATTAAATTACGCGAATTCATTTCTACACCTAATACATTAAATTCAACATTTTCCCCACATTTTCTACGCTCTAACCCCTTAACCTATAACAACGAGTCACTCGTGACAGAGATTCTACTCAAGATACGACAAAACTGGTTATATTAACAAGAAAAATTCGTGTTGTAACCACTCGTGACAGAGATTCTACTCAAGATACGACAAAACTGGTTATATTAACAAGAAAAATTCGTTGTAACCCTAACTTTCGTTTTAATTTCTAACACTGAGGATTACCAAATGTAATTAATCTAAAACAGATTAACTTTTGTTGGCTGATACGCTAATGAAACGCTAAATGACTGACGCTTAGATGTATAATCAGAAAAGAAATCATCGGTTAAGGGGTTAATTCTCACCCCCAAAAACTGCTTCCATCGTTATCGTCACTCTAGCTGCATAGGGGAGATTCGTGCAGTACCGGCCAAAGCTAGATCTCGCTTATACTGTTAGTTGACTGCACTATTGATGGAAAAACAAATGAATACTATAGCCCTGAGCAACGTATTCCGGCGATGTTCTTCTTTCTTCAGTATTACCAGAGTTCTAAGACGTTTAACGTTTACGCTGGTGTTCCGTACGACGAAAGTTGTTTTTCATAGCTGCAATGGTTGGGCTCGCGTGGAGTGTACGGATCAAGAAAATATCGATGCCTAAATAAAAGTTCTATTCGATTTTCAAATGATTTTTACTAACATCATTTATTACTCAGACCTTAAAATGTACCAACTAACAATAAGTAGCCGGCCGGTACTGTACGACAATTTTTCGTTCGCTGCAAATTACAACTTTTTTATTTCTACGAATGATTTATCTTTGTGAGAAAATTTAAGAAAAATCATTTGTCCCCTTTTATCAAGCACCGTTTGTACTACAAACGACTTTTTTGAAATTTCATTTCTACCAACATTAGCCCAAGTTATAGTACAAAAACTTAGAGCGGCCGGTACTGCACGACTCTCCCCTACATATCCTACACTTCCGCAAAGTTCCAAATTTTTTAGAATTTCCTTATCAACCAGTCCATATCTCGATCGATCATCGACTCCGAGCAACGTTTTCCTGCCTGCCTATCCGCCCCATTCTCCCGCTCCACTTCCGGCGCAGATATCACGCTGGTTCTTTCTTTCCTCTAGTACCGGACGCGCCGGAGCGCGTGAAAGCCGTGACCAGCAACGAGGACGCTGTGGTGATATCCTGGCTGCCACCGCGACGGCCAAACGGCATCCTCACCAAGTACACCGTTCACATCCGTGTGTTGGACCAGGGCCAGGAGGTGAAGATCACTACGAGCTTGCTGCCTGCGCAGAACCTGCACTACGAGGCGACCGGTTTGAAGCTGCGCGAGTCCTACGAGGCCTGGGTTACAGCCTCGACCAAAGTGGGACAAGGACCTAGCACTCCGGTCATCAAACTTCAGCTAAGCAATACTGGTAAGCCGAATCGTCTGGCTAAACTTTCCTTACGGAAGGAACGTTTCTCTTCCTTCGAATTTACTATCAACCTTCTCGAGCTAAAACCCTCCACCGCTACTTTTCCCTTCCTCTCTTCCAATTCTCCCGCTGTTTCTTCTCCCCGGAGGAATCGGCGAGAGTTGAAACACAGAACTCGATGAGAAACACACGCGGGAAATTGGGCCACTGAACGTGGAAGTTTTATGAAAAAATTCGCCAGACTTGTCCCCGAAGGGAATAAAATACCTACGCGTAATCGTCGGTTTTTTGTTACTCTAACTTGTGTTATTCTCTGGGTAACATCACCTCTTCGTTTCCCCGTAGCTTCTCAAAGGTGAAAACTCCAACGATTTCTCGTGAAACAAGAGAGAGAAAGATACTTGTTCGTAAGAACGTTCTCTAAGCTTGCTCGCTTTGTTAACACACTCATGCATGAGACGTTTAATCGATGCTTCCTTTACGATTCTTCGGGTTTGAGTTGAACCTATGAGGATGTAGAAGTTGATTGAGGTGGTATGTACAGGAAGCTGACTCGAGGACATTTCTGTACTTTAATCGGTCTCTTGTTCACCGATGTTCGATAATTGAAATCGTCCCGCGTTCCTCGAGTTTCGTCTCACGGACGACCTGTTAAAAATTCCTACCTCGGGAGAAACAGTGAGTCGGGTGAAGGAGGAGGTGGTGGAGGAGGAAGGGTAGAGTGGGTGGATGGACGAGGGAAGTTTGGAAAGTGAACTCAAACACGGATCATAGCTGGAGGAAGTTTAACGAAGAGCAAGGATAACCGGGACTTTTAATTAGTTCCAGCAGCTATAATATCGTTCGGAGTGCCGCTCGTGGTGCCTTGGAGGGTGGACGTCAATATGGCCTGTCTCGCCGTCGGTAATCCACGACCGACGGTAGAATGGCGTCGCGGCGACGTAAAGCTCCATCAGAAGTAAGTGTGAACCGTATACGATCGTTTAATATGTGTAGATGTATGCGCGCGTGTGTGTGTGTGAGAGAGAGTGATCGTGGATTTTCAACTCGACAGAAGTGACATCGGACCGGACAACGCGTTAACGCTGAGGAACGTGCAGAGGACCCACGAGGGCAACTATTCCTGCCACGTGAAGAATTCCCTTGGCTCGGACGAAATCGTGTACACGCTGCAAGTACAAGGTAAGTGGAAGGGGATCGCGAGGGGAAACGGATGGTTCTGGTATTTTCGGACTTTTTGGTGTTGCTCTGGAATATTGTATCGTTTAACGCGTTATCTGATATGAATACAGTATACGCGGTTGGAAATGAGGTGTCTCGCGTGGTAGAGTTGATTACGCTTGTTGGGTGGTTATGTTAAAGGTCGATAACGCTGTTGTGCTGTAGAGGAGTATAGTCGGAGGAAGAAATATAGCGAGATCGTAAAATTGGTCAGAAATCCAATTGACAGAATTTTATGCGGTAGCAAACACATGGTTCAGGATCGTGTAATGTATAGTCGGTGAAAGAAATATAGTGAGCTCGTAAAATCGGTTAGGATTCAAAGTAAACATATTTCGAGTGTTCTAACAAAAAATTGATAGAATTTTATGTGAAGACAAGCACCTGGATTCAAGGTCCTGTAATGTATAGTCGGTGGAAGAAATATAGCGAGCTCGTAAAATCGGTTGGAATTCAAAGTAAACATATTTCGAGTGTTCTAACAAAAAATTGATAGAATTTTATGTGAAGACAAGCACCTGGATTCAGGGCCCTGTAATGTATAGTCGGTGGAAGAGATATAGCAAGCTCGTAAAATCGGTTGGAATTCAAAGTAAACATATTTCGAGTGTTCAAACAAAAAATTGACAGGTTTAGGGGAAGACAAGGACCTGAATCTTCAGTTAGTGCCCTAAAATGTATAGTCGGTGGAAGAGATATTGCGAGCTCGTAAAATCGGTTGGAATTCAAAGTAAACATATTTCGAGTGTTCAAACAAAAAATTGACAGGATTAGGAGAAGACAAGGACCTGAATCTTCAGTTAGTGCCGTAAAATGTATAGTCGGTGGAAGAGATATAGCGAGCTCGTAAAATCGGTTGGAATTCAAAGTAAACATATTTCGAGTGTTCAAACAAAAAATTGATAGGATTAGGAGAAGACAAGGACCTGAATCTTCAGTTAGTGCCGTAAAATGTATAGTCGGTGGAAGAAATATAGCGGAGTCGTAAAATCGGTTGGAATTCAAAGTAAACATATTTCGAGTGTTCAAACAAAAAATTGACAGGATTAGGAGAAGACAAGGACCTGAATCTTCAGTTAGTGCCGTAAAATGTATAGTCGGTGGAAGAGATATAGCGAGCTCGTAAAATCGGTTGGAATTCAAAGTAAACATATTTCGAGTGTTCAAACAAAAAATTGACAGGATTAGGAGAAGACAAGGACCTGAATCTTCAGTTGGTGCCGTAATATGTATAGTCGGTGGAAGAAATATAGCGGAGTCGTAAAATCGGTTGGAATTCAAAGTAAACATATTTCGAGTGTTCAAACAAAAAATTGACAGGATTAGGAGAAGACAAGGACCTGAATCTTCAGTTAGTGCCGTAAAATGTATAGTCGGTGGAAGAAATATAGCGGAGTCGTAAATTAAAGCGTTAAGCAGCGGTACCAACTGATGCAATAACACTCAGGGTCGATATGAAGCATTTTATGATCGTCGATTGGGACTGAATCGAAGTTAAGACATACTTCATGCGACACTGATTGAAATTTCTAGCCCTCGCATAAATTCGAGGGAGGCAAGGAACTCGAGCCTTGCTCAGGGCCGTTCGATGTCAACTCAGAATTTCGTCTTCCACTGCAGTATACCTGTTTAAAAAATTTGTTTGCGCCTTAATCGTTGAGAGACCAATACGACAGTTACTATTGAACAGGAAGCGACAAATGTTTAATACCGTACAGCTCGAATGAAAAATTGTAAGCAGAAATTTTAGACATCAATTCACAAATGACGAATGACCCTTGGCGCGGCTACATCAATTGCTGTCGCCGTTTAATGCTTCAATTTACCACCTCACTGTGTATATCGCTTCCACCAACTATACACGTGTAGGTATTTAGAGATTCCTATTTCACGTGTATTTAAATGCGTGTAATGTTTAACGTAATACACGGATACCTGAGTATTTAAGTATATTTATACGAGTATTTTGCGGAAACAAAATATGGATTTACAAATTCCCTGGTTGCAGATAACGGTAACAAATTTCGACATAATACAACGGGAACAGAGATAAGAAAGAGATACATACAGGTGAAATAGAGACCTCTAAATACACGGGTTGTAGCATTGTTACGGTTAATACGCGTGAAATAGGGACCTCTAGCGTGTGTGCTTAACTATCCAGACTACGAATCTTGGATTCTACGAATTCTTGACTTTTGGGGTGACAGCGAACGTGTTAGCTAGCAATCAGATTAATGACGATTTTATTCAGCATTAAAGGGAAAAAATATACAGGGCGGTAAAACAGACGTAAAACAGACCGCCTAATTATTTTTTTAACTACAGTGAAACGAGAAAATTTTTATACATAATTTAAATAATTTCTCTGTCTCCCCTCCACCTCTGGAATCTCTTTGCCCTTGAGAAAATTTTTATACGTAACTTAAATAATTTCGGAAGGTGAATAAGATGGAAGAAAAATTTCTTTTGTCTTCTTTTAATGTCACCTATATTTATTTACATAAATGTATATATTTTTTTCTACTGTATGTTTACTCCAAAGTTTAAAATCGAACGTGAAACTTCCTTTCATTTTTTGCCATTTCTTCCAACGAAAACAATTTTTCTTAAAACTTAATTAGATTACCTCTTTTACCTCCCAAACTTGAAGCTCCTCGAAAAATCTGCTTGAGACATCACCGCCAAGTAAATTTCCTTTCGCACATCTATATATCCCAGTTGTTCAATTTAGAATTTCCGTTGCAATCGCGTGGAAGATGGCAATTCACGTCTACGTGCCGTAAAGGGTTTACTGCTCGTCTCCCGTAACGTTATTCCCGCGGAAGGCGTACAATATCGCGGGTATAACCGCGTTCGGATAAAACGAATCGGGTCAACGGGCCACGTTCGCGTGGAAAAATCGTCTAGCGTGTGTCCCGCGTATTACCAACGACGGCAGACAATGGTAACAGGTCAGCGAGGGGGGCAAGAATACGTCCCGACGATGGAAGGGTTCGTTAAAAGTTACGCCGAACTATGTTCCCGTTCCGGATGGCCGTGCTGTTATTCGCCCATCGAATAATTCGTACGCGAATTCTGAAGGAAACGATGCTGAATACACGCCGTTGCACGATCCTTCGTTACCTCGGACGTCGTGTACGCTACGAAACGATACAATATTTCACCGTCGCAACGTTATACAGTTCGTACGTGACGGGAAAGTTAACGAAAAACATGGTCGAACATATTGTGTCCACGTCGTGGAATAAGTTTCTTCTTCTTTCTTTTTTTTTCACCTGACTTTCCGTCGAGAATCGAAAGATAATTTTATTTCAAGCTACCGAGAAGTTCAGCAAAAACACAATACACAGCTGGAAAGTTTCTGTGTTCTCTGATTTCGCGAATTGTTCATTGTCCTCCTGTAAATTACAAATTCCTCTCAAGTTTCGTCGTAACAGCGACACTTGGTGTACAATTCGGTGAAGTTTCGGTTAGACGTTAAACGAAACCACTTTTCCTCTTCGTGCACCTTCTCCGTTCACAAACTGCTCCCGTTCATTGTTCCGCGCGATTAATCAGTCGACCAGACGTTCCCGCGCGATCAATCCAAACGCGCCAGTAATCGAGCAACTTTGCGCGCAGTCCCGCCAACTCCGCCGACACTGCTGGCCACCGGCACCACAACCGACGCTGTTCAGCTGCAATGGAAGCAGGGCGACAATGGCGGCGCACCCATCAAGGGTTTCCTCCTGGCCTATCGTCGCGAGTTCTCCGAGTGGGAAGAAGTGATGCTGGATCGAAAGGCGAACACGCATCTGCTGGAGGGCTTGCAGTGCGGCACCAGGTACCAGTTCACTCTTGCGGCCTTCAACAGGATCGGCAGCGGGAGCGCGAGTAAAATCGAGACGGCGAAGACAAACGGGACCAAACCGATTTCACCTACGAAGCATCAGCTGATTAAAGTGAATCAGACTTTCGTCACGTTGGAGTTGACGTCCTGGCAAGATGGAGGATGTCCTTTGTTGTACTTCGTCGTGGAGTATAGGAGACAGCCTGGCGATTGGTTGCTGGGTAAGATTTCTTTAATTGATCTTCTGTGTTGTAATTTTTTGTCAACTGTGATTTCTTTTATTTTCCTTTTTTTTATCGATGAAAAGGAATTTGGTGTTTTTCAGAGTTCCTGGAGTAACTAGAATTCTTCCCAACTAAGGTTAACTGTTTTAACTAATATTTTTGAATATCTGAGGAAAGTTAGGCTTTGCAATTTTAAATTATCTGTGAAACAGTTAGGAAAATTGAATTAGGCTACTTCTAAAGTTCTACAAATCACAGATGACATTCCAACTTTGTTTAAATATTTCAATACATTCTGGAAAATGAAAAAATGGTAGATAGGACATTTTAGTTAAAAATAGCAGAATTGCTATGTCAACGATAACGAAAAGAAACATAAAGAGTAGATTGATTGAAAATTTGTACAATACGTATAAACAGAGGAAGATTGATTCTGCTACAGAGCATTAAGAGTGCGCGCAGCCTGTTTGATCGAACTATCGTAATTTGGTTACAGTGAAGAATAACGTGTCGCCACAACCGAGGTTCCCTATAGAGAATTTGGAAACCGGCACTAAATACGAGCTGCGTGTCACCGCGTACAACAACGCAGGTTCCACGGAGGCCGAATACCTGTTCAGCACGCTGTCACCGAGCGGCAGTAATCGAATACACGACGAGCATCCGCCGGAAACCGAGGAGACCTCGTTGTTTTTCGACGCCCACGTGCTGGCGCCCAGCGTGATCTCTCTTTTGGCCGTGTTCCTCGCGGTTGCTGGCGTTTGCTTTTGCTTGAAAACACGTAAGTCCAATTTCTTTTTGATTATTAGTTAACGAACAACGTATTTTTATATTTCCATATATATTCGCTGTGTACGCATGCTGTTACTGTATCGCGTTTGTAAGCAATGTCTGCGCGGCGTTTAAAAGCTACTGAGTTCAAGGGAACATACAAAGAAAATAAAAAAATTTGTAATTAATAAAATTTCACTTTATTAACCCATTTGTGTCATTTGAAAAAAGTGGAAAATAGGACCTTAACACTTTACCGACCGGTAACCTAATAATCGGCTTTTTGCCGCCAACGCTTTTTTACCGACAGCCTATTACTCGCTTTTTTGCCGCCGACGCTTTTTTACCGACAGCCTATTAATCGGTCAAAGTTTGATTTAACATTTCTATAGGTATAAGAAAAAGCGCATATGTTCCCGCGCGAAAGCTTAGAGTCTAAACAGAGCCGGTGTCAGCGACGTATCTGTGGCCGAGTGAGCGGTCGGAAGTGCGTGGGATCTTCAACCGCTATCGGTCGGTAAAGTGTTAATACGACTTTTTTTTGATTAAATTTAATTACAAATATTTCAGAAAGTATAAAGAAAACTTAATATTTCATTAATTTGAAGAATCTACACATAGATTAATTGTTTTGTGCAGTGTGATAGGATTTGAAATGGTCAATGTATATAGCTAGTTGGTAGTTAACGCACTGATAAATTGTTTTTTTCCTTTTATTGGGGGTGAACAAAGTACACAACGCTTCTACAATTTTCTCGATGAAGTTGTTCCTATCAGTATTAGAAAATATTGACACGGTGCAACAAAGCGCGTATATATACGCTTCCGCGATAGTGTCGCGACGCGCTTTTCGTAAATGGTCAACTCGCGTTCGCGACTGTTACCCGCCAAATTGATCTTGGGTAACTGATTTTAAACCGATAGAGCCAGTGAGAGTTGGAGACATATATGTTCGACTCGAGAGCTCGGAGGTATCGGTTTGCTGCTCGAGAGTATCTTTACGAATGTCGGTGTCGATCACCGATTTTTTCTAGAGTCCGCCGTGACTCCCCCGCCAAGTGCAAGAAGGCACGCTGATTGGTTTTTCACGAAAGTACAAATTACCAATCAACGTGCCCCTTATTCGTACCAAAAGCGAAAAGTATTTGAAAGAAAATCGGTGCAAGAAGGCACGCTGATTGGTTTTTCACGAAAGTACAAATTACCAATCAACGTGCCCCTTGTTCGTACCGAAAGCGAAAAGTATTTGAAAGAAAATCCAAGGAAATTCTATAGCGACGACATAATCGTCTTTCCCCCAAAATAAGGAAAAGTTGTGAAACGAGAAGCCTCTTACGTTTTTTCTTATCAAATTTATGAAATTCATCACGAACTTATGAAACGACCATAACACCTGTATCTAATTAAACATAGAACAGACGTGTGAAGTCAAGTGATCCTCCGCGACTCCGACAGAGAATTTCAGGACACATTTCCCGTACGAGCTGGCAATCGAGGAAATTCGCTCGCCATTTGCCCGGAAAATTCAAATTCATTTCTGCGTTTCGATAGACGCACGACCGCGTGCGCGTTCAAATAACCGTACATATAATTAAAATGGACGCGAAGTGGAAGGGAGGATGGCGTGCGCTTCGTTGTATTCAAACAGGAATTTCCGCGTGTCGGTGTCAAACAAAGAAGCAATCGATGTTCAATTAACGATCCTAGTTGGGCAAACATATATTTAAACATATAACCTGCGAAAATCGCGATTCCGCGGTTCATATCGTAACGTCGAAATTTCGTCTCTAGAACCGTGTACGCCGTGAAATTCATCCCGACACGTTCACCTTTACCCATCGCCGAAACTACCTTTCCTAACCATCGTCCTCCACAATTACGTTCGCTGGAACCATACTTCGTCGATCTCTATCGGACTCAACTCAAACTCTTTCTGAAACTCTGCTATAAAATATCCTGGATTGATCGAAGTATGCGCAGGTATATGGTAAACTGGTCGAAGGATCGATCGTTTAAATTTTGCAATGTTTTTGAAGAGTGGATTGAAAAGTTGGTGGTTTGAGTGTGGAAGACTGTTGGTGGGTGGTTGTAATTTTTACTGTGTAACGATGTAGGAAGTTTCGTGGCTTTGTCGTTTTTGTGGAAGTCCGGGGACAATTTGAGGGACCAAAGTGAGAATCGAATTCGTGATCTTCGGTGGGCAAGCTGAGACTCTGCGTGCCCATAGCTAAGGTGTCTTCTTGAACTCTTCGTTGTTGTTACCCTCCTTTTGATGGGTATTGAGGCCTCAGTCACATATTTGGTCATCCTGCGCTAAAATTCGCCCTCGAATGTCATAAAAGCACTTCAAAACTCTTCTCTCTCTCTCTCTCTGGACTCAGTCTCTCCTTGACTCTCTTTCTTTCTGGTCTCTGTCTTTCTCTCTTCTCTCTGTCTTTGTCCCTCTCTCTCTCTCTCTCCCCCGTACTCCTCTGGAATCACTGTCCTCTTTCTCTCTCCCCTGTACTCCTCTGGAATCTCTGTCCTCTTTCTCTCTCTATGGACTCTTTTTCCTTCTGGTCTCTGTCTGTTTATTCTCTTCTCACTCTGAACTCTCTCTGGACTCTGTCTCTCTCTTCTCTCTCACTCTGTTCTCCCTCTCTCTCTCTATCTCTACATTTTAAGGTACACTGCCCCTCTCAGAGGCAACCCACTTAGCCGAAACTCTTCCGTGAGACGTGCAACCCTCTCACACGTTCCCCTCACAACACAATTTCGATTCCTCACCGTCACCGTCCCATGTGCTCCTACATAGATGCCTCCATCACGGCTGAGCCCCCAAGAAATCGAGAAAAAATTTCAGAAACCAAGCGGAAGTACCACCGGTAGCCAAGGCACCCTCTTATCACGCTCCTTTCAACAACGATTACACACTAAAAACTACAAGCACCCACCAACAGCTCTTCATTCTCAAACCACGAACCTTTCAATCCACCCTCCTATTCACATTTGATCGATCGTCGAAAGAAACACGATAGGTCTCGATCGAAGGGCCACGAATCGACGTTGCCGGTGATTTCGGTTCGGATAGGATTTCAGCAGGCGGTGGCAATTTGCATTAAGCTAGAAGGGCGTGCTGGCGCCGTACTCGTGCCACTCGTCGTTATTGAGTAGCTAAACGTCGCAGGATTGTGCTCCAGTTACCTATACCAGCAAGGATACGACTTTCACGAACATCCAGCCTCGTGAATATCGCTTTTTAGTGGATGGAAATCGATTCCTGATTTTCCTACTCTATCCTTCCTCACGTTCCACCTCTGTCTCTTTACACTTTTTCAAGATTTCTCCTCTTTGTTTTCCGAAAGGGAACACACTTACCGCCGCCGACTGTCAACATTACCGCCGGATATTCGCTGAGAGCGATTTGATTAATTAAAAGCCCGGCGAACTAGGCTGACGCGTGCGCTTCGTGCAATTATACTTGGCGTTGTTGATGCTAACGCGCGGAACGACCGACAAATATTTATGCGTCCGCTGCGAGTCGATAATGTCCCGGGGTTTCTCGATCGCTGCGCGGAATTTTGGGTGTTCCTGTTTATCCCTGTTTGTTGCCTCCTGGGCAAATTTCGTCTTGTTCCGGTGTTCCGGGATATAACGTTCGGAACTATTTCTTTTTTCTCATATTTTCGAGCAACGTGTTGGCGCTTAGTTGCACCTCGGGGGCAATTATAAGTTTAATCGACGGGGTCCTTTGTTGGTCGAAAGTTCCCTGGTAGATTGGCAAGGCTGAGCGTCGAAATTCTCTCTGGTAACGTGACGGAGTTAGGTGAAGTCTTGGGGAACGTGGTCTTAGACGGTGCTACGTGGTATCAGAGACCTTAAATTTCGGCACGAACTTGGTAAAAATTGAAGGAAACTTTGGAATCTCATTTGTCAGGAAATACAATGTATCACTTGTAGTTTATCAGTGAAAACGAGTTGTAAACTTGACTTCTGTGATTGCTATGTGGCACTAGAGACTTTAAACTTAGTAAAAAAAGCCAGAAACTTAGTGAGAATTGATACAAATTTTGGAATCTGATTCGTCAGGAAATATGAAGTACCACTTGTACTTTATCGTTGAAAACGCGATGTAAATTTGATTTATACGAAACACTAGACATTTCTGTGTGGTACTAGAGACTTTAAACTTGGTAAAAATTAATATAAATTTTGAAATCTCATTTGTCTGGAAATGTGAAATATCACTTGTACTTTGTCGGTGAAAACGCGTTGTAAACTTGATTTCTACGAAACACTACACATTGCTTTGTGGTACTAGAGACTTTAAACTTAGTACAAAAAGGCCATAAACTTTGTAAAAATTGACATAAATTTTGAAATCTCATTTCTCTGGAAATATGAAATATCACTTGTAGTTTATTCGTGAAAAAGTGTTATAAATTTGAATTCTACGAAACACTAGACATTGCTGTGTGGTACTAGAGACTTTCAACTTGGTAAAAATTAATATAAATTTTGAAATCTCATTTGTCTGGAAATGTGAAATATCACTTGTACTTTGTCGGTGAAAACGCGTTGTAAACTTGATTTCTACGAAACACTAGACATTGCTGTGTGGTACTAGAGACTTTAAACTTAGTACAAAAAGGCCATAAACTTTGTAAAAATTGACATAAATTTTGAAATCTCATTTGTCTGGAAATGTGAAATATCACTTGTACTTTGTCGGTGAAAACGCGTTGTAAACTTGATTTCTACGAAACACTACACATTGCTTTGTGGTACTAGAGACTTTAAACTTAGTACAAAAAGGCCATAAACTTTGTAAAAATTGACATAAATTTTGAAATCTCATTTCTCTGGAAATATGAAATATCACTTGTAGTTTATTCGTGAAAAAGTGTTATAAATTTGAATTCTACGAAACACTAGACATTGCTACGAGGTACCAGAGACTCAAACTTTAGCCATAAACCTAGTAAAAGTTGACACAAATTTTAGAGTCTCGTTCGTTAGGAAATATAAAATATTACTTGTATTTCATCAATGAAAAAGTGTTTTCTATGGAACGACAACGATTACAGACGCTGAAAGATCTGGGCGAGCAAACGATCCAAACTCGCAAACACAGGCTGCGCTGGAGAACAAGCACAACATGGAGCAAAGAGAACAGTACTACGCGACGGTGAGGAAACCGGGCCAGCAATCGCCCTGTCGCGAGGTGAGCGCGCTGGAAAGAATTCCCGAATATTCCGAAGACATTTATCCGTACGCCACCTTCAATCTGCCCGAGCAGGAAAACCTGTCGGCGAACCCGATGCGACAGGCGTTCTACTACGAACGCAGCGAAACGATGCTGCAGGGCAATCAGGTACGAGTACTCAACACAAACACCCGTATAACACCTCGAAAAGAGAAAAAACATCTTTCGAAAGTACTACTTGTTCTTTGTATCGAGATGTATAGTCGGTGGAATAGGTATAACACACTCGTAAATTGGTCAAGAGTCGAAATAAACTTGTTCCGAGTGTTCTAACAAGGAATTGACAGAATTGTGAGGAGACAAGGATTCGAACTCTCAGTTAGGGCGGTATAATGTATAGTCGGTGGAAGAAATATAGCGAGATCGTAAAATCGGTCAGGTGTCAAAGGTCAGATATCATACTTTGAGTGTTCTAACAAGAAATTAACAAGGACCCGAACACTCAGTTAGTATAATGTATAGTCGGTGGAAGAAATATACAGCGAGTTCGCAAAATCAGTCAGAAATCAAAGGGAACGTGTTTCGAGTGTTCGAATAAAGAATTGACGAAATTTCATGCGGAGACAAGGATCCGAATTCAGGGTCTTATAATGTATAGTCGGTGGAAGAAATATAGCGCATTTATAAAATTAGTCAAGAGTCAAAGTAAACATGTCTCGAGTATACTCTCGAGGAATTGACAAAATTTTATGCGAAGACAAAGACTTCAATTCTGGATCGTACAATGTATAGTCGATGGAAGAAATATAGCGAGTTCGCAAAATCGGACAGGAGTCGAAGTAAACATATTTCGAGTGTTCTAACAAGAAATTGACAGGATTATGAGAAGATAAGTACCCAAATCCTCGGTGAAAACCGTATAATGTATAGTCGGTGTAATAAATATAGCGACATGCGACCATTTTATATTTTTCGATTAAGACTGAATCAAACCTGAGGCGTACTTCATCTAAGCTTTCAGGTCCTTATCTTCTCAAATTCCTATCGATACGCTCGAACGTGTAAACTTTGACGTATCACCGTCGCGCTGTATTTCTTCCATCGACTATACATACGCCACCCTTAGTCGTCAGTTACGATCCTCCTATCGTACAAACTCTAAAACAGAATACCATATCCCACCTACGGCTAGATCAAACTACACCACCACTTGACGCTTTAATTTACGACCTCGCTATATTTGTTCCACCGACTTTACTCCTTCCACATCTGTCTCATCTACAGGAAGTAATTTAATCGATCGAAAAACGACGTCTCTGGTCTCCTCTCTCTCTCTCTCTCACACACACCGTACACCATGTTTACGCGGGTAAAAGAAATGTATCTTCATCGACAGACGAGCAGACGAAACATACTATATATGTAACAGTGTGCACGATCGAGCGCGATAGAGAACGAGAGATCAGACTCGATGATGTATTGCTCGTGTACACGTACCCGGATACCCGGAGAGATCAAAGTAGCGTAGTCTCGATGGTTGCGTATAGATGTAAGACGACTTCCGTATGATGTATCGTATTCGAGCTTACGTTGGATTCTGGCTGAGACTTTGCTTCAGAGTAAATGTCTTTTCCTCTCTGTGGTTGGGAAAAACTTGTTACTAACCGTGTGTGCCTGTGTATGTGTATATCTCAATAGGGAATTCTCCTTTTAGAGACACGAACAAAGTGGTAGTTGCAATATTCTCTCCTTCTATTCGTTTCCTTCTATTACGATCATTACCTAAATCTCGCAATACCCGTACCGATATGGCAATCTAATCGTTCTGATAGTACGTATAATTATTCTGTAGAGCATAGATGACTTCTATACGTTGCAGTGCGACATGGACCAGTACACGAAGGTACGAGGAAGAGCGAGACGGAAGTCGAAGTCGTTCAAATCCGAGTCAGAGGAGTACGACACGTTGGGCTCGGACAGCGACACGGAAGTTGGTACCAGCAGTCGTACAGAGTCCTCAAATCATCTGGACGACTCTGGACCAGCGTCGATAATGACGCGATCACCAGGGCC
This sequence comes from Habropoda laboriosa, assembly GCF_001263275.1. Lineage (NCBI taxonomy): Eukaryota > Metazoa > Arthropoda > Insecta > Hymenoptera > Apidae > Habropoda > Habropoda laboriosa. The sequence goes on along the minus strand of NW_017100261.1, from coordinate 3,460,296 downwards.
GAACTCGATCGTACAGAGGGAGCAGCGACTAGCCCTGGTCCCGAGGCCGGTTCATCATAGTAAGTTAGTATTCGATTTTCTGTGTCGACGCCGGCAACAGCCTTTAAACAGCATCCAAGTCGCCACTAACGACTCACGTTTCTCGCATCAACGTGTCTCGCGTGCACCTTCCAGATGTGCTGTACCACACGCACGAATCAAGTACATCAACCGAGCCGTCACCAATTTCTGAGAGGAAGACCTTCCCGAGGCTCGAGAAGCAAAGGTACGATCGTTCGGTGGGGAATTTTTTCGATTTTTTTTTTTCATCTTGTGTCGTTTCTTTTCGCTGTTAACCCTTTCGTGCCAAAATTGCTATTTTTAACCCTTTCGTTTGGTGTCGACTATTTCCTTTCTCTCTGGCGTCGAGATTTTTTATCTTGCGTCGTTTCGTTCCGCTGTTAACCCTTTAGTGCCCAAATTATATTTAACCCTTTCATTCAGCGTCGACTATTTCGTTTCTCTCTGTGGCGTCCAGATTTTTATTCACGTTTGACAGAAGTAGATTTTCGAATGATGCTCGAGTTTTCGAGAATTATTATTCAAGCTTGAATATTAATTTAACCCTTTGCGCCTTGAGAATTGAAGAAGGTAACGTGGCTGTTTGAAGCCTTTTAGCGCACTTCTACCTTAATTTAATCCTTCATTTTGTCCTCTGCGCGCTTCCACCTTAATTCAATAAAAGAAATTCGAAAACGGAAGATTTTGCTGCTTTGGTGGAATGTCTACCATCTTCGAAGTGCGTTACTTACCAAAATCCGTCACAGCGAAAGGGTTGAGAATTCGTTATTTATCTAACGATCGTCACGTCTGTAATTGATACTAAATCGAGATCAATTTTTATTCTACTACTCGAGTGTCCTATGAAAGAGTTAACGCGTTTCGTGTCACGCGAGAATTCCAAGTTCTACTAGTTAAGAACGAAGTTAAAAAGTCACATAGAGATATTCAATTATAGGAAAATATCGAAACGGTTGAATTCTTGACACTTTAATCTCCCTTTGCACGTAGATTGCGTTGACTCGAAGGGTATCCTTTTTTCGCTTAATGAAAGTTCCACTTCCGAAAACTGTCGTGCACCATCGGAACGACACGGAACGTGTTAATGGCTACATATGTCTCTAAATGAGTTCTGTCACATGCAAGGTCTTTGGCAGGAAGCTCGAGGATTTGCTCGATGCAGCAAAAAAGCAGCTTTGATAAACATAGATCGATAAATCCATCGTTGCTGACTTATTTAATTTTCCAGTTTCTTCGACTTAACCTGTTAATTGGGTTCAGCTCTCAAACAGAAATTGAATTTCTCTGGTTCATAATCCAAAACGAGTAAAAATGATAACCACTCTTGTCTCATCTTGAAATAGGTAAAGTTTGGGAATCTTTTTCGTAGGTAACTTCTAAATGAAAAATTTCAGTTTTTTCAGAGGATATAAGTGCAACTTTCACTCATACCGATTTATACAGATTTTACCACCTCGCTGTATCGCTTCCACCGACTATACCTTCTTAATACAGACATAAGAGTACACTTCGAAATGAATAATTCTTCAATAAAAAAATTGCCTTCTAAATATTATTACTAAATTATACATGAATAATGTCTTCTATGTACTATTTAACCAATGACGAGTTAACTCATCCTCTCTAGAAAACAGGGAGCCTCAAAGTACAAAAAAATAAAGCTACATTCGTCATTATTACTAAATTATACATGAATAATGTCTTCTATGTACTATTTAACCAATGACGAGTTAACTCGTCCTCTCTAGAAAACAGGGAGCCTCAAAGTACAAAAAAATAAAGCTACATTCGTCAAGTAAATTTTAGTTTTCCGTCACAAAACGTATTAAATATAGACAAACAATGTCTTCTATATATTATTTAACCAATGACGAGTTAACTCGTCCTCTCTACTTAACAGGGAGCCTCAAAGTACAAAAAAATGAACCAACATTGATCGAGTAAATTTTAGTTCTCCGTCACAAAACATATTAAATATAAATAGACAATGTCTTCTGCGTACTATTTAATCAATGACGAGTTAACTCGACATCTCTACTTAACAGGGAGCCTCAAAGTACAAAAAACTGAACCAACATTGATCGAGTAAATTTTAGTTCTCCGTCACAAAACGTATTAAATATAGACAAACAATGCCTTCTATATATTATTTAACCGATGACGAGTTAACTCGACATCTCTACTTAACAAGGAGCCTCAAAGTACAAAAAACTGAACCAACATTGATCGAGTAAATTTTAGTTCTCCGTCACAAAACGTATTAAATATAGACAAACAATGCCTTCTATATATTATTTAACCGATGACGAGTTAACTCGTCCTCTCTACTCAACAGGGAGCCTCAAAGTACAAAAAACTGAACCAACATTGATCAAGTAAATTTTAGTTCTCCGTCACAAAACGTATTAAATATAGACAAACAATGTCTTCTGTGTACTATTTAATCAATGACGAGTTAACTCGACATCTCTACTTAACAGGGAGCCTCAAAGTACAAAAAAGTGAACCAAAATTCATGGAGTAAATTTTCGTCCTCAGTCACAAAACGTGATTCTAACGAACGTTGCAGGAATCAAGGAGCAACGCCCGACATTGGGATGGACGGTCGCGTGCCGGGGATCCTGCGCCCCGTGATGAAGCTCTCGGAATCCGGGATGCATTCGTATTCGAGGGGAGCATCGCCGAGTCAACCGTCGAGGCCTGGCTCCTGCGATCGGCTGGGGAAAGAGCCGAGCCCGAGGAAGTCCGTGGAGTCGTTGTGCCTGCTGGAGGAGCCAGGATCGTCCAGGATGGCAAGGAGGGAAGAGGATTGGGGCAGCGAGCTGTCTACATTGGAACTGAAACCGCCGACAGGTTTCACGGACGCGCACGAAACCAGCGAGGCCGAGTGCGACATCGACATGAAACTGAAGCTCCACAGGAAGAGGACGGGTTTTCCTTCTAACTCGCTCTCCAAATCACCCAAAGACTTCACTATCACTGTCTAAGTGTGTTAATCAAATATTCGACGAAGAAAAAAAAAAAACAAATAACGAAAGAATCGCAAACGCTAAGGAAACGATAAGAAAAAAAAAAAAAAAACATAAATAAACGGTATATCGCATAAGGGATTTTACAGAGACACGTTAAACACGTTTACATACACATACATTACGAAAACACAAGACACGTAAGAATAAATAAAGCTGCCAAAGCATGAGTGTTAATTCAAAAAAAAATAAAAGCGGAAAAAAAGGTAAAAAAAAAAAAGAAGTAATATGAAACGCAAAATGAAAAAATTTCCTCGCCGTTGAGATTGTCGGGATCCCCCAAGGCTTCTCTGTGGATGGATGACTGTCTTTCCGTGTAACTACCGTCGACGATCCATTTACAATAAAGAGGTATTTTTGTAAGAAAAACAGGAAAAAAACGATGGACTATGTCTGGATTCATTTATTTCGTCAACCTTCTCATTTGTAGTGTCGAAGATGTATAAAAAGTTACCTGATGAATTTTACTTAATTTTTTTCGTCTACTAAATCGTCAGGTGAATTTCGTTCGATTTCGAGTTTATATTTATTGATAACAGCTGTGGGCGTTTCGTTGGCGACAATCGAACAGATAGCGGTCACCGAAATTCCCACCGATCTGTGGCTTTTCCAATAGAACGATGATTCGTTAAAACGACAATACGCGGATATAGAGGCGGCCGTAAACGAGACGTCAATCAGCTTAATTGCCTACGCTTATCAGTTGAGCGTCAGCCGCGTTTCCGTGAGACAGAAATTCGATCCTGGAATAAATCTCAGACAGTAACTGCCGCGTTGTGCTGATCGATAAACGAGATACTTGAACGATGTTTAAACCCGTTTTATCCATTCCGCAAGATGACACTCCCATAGTTTACGACGTTAATTAAGCTTGATTAATCGCGTCAAGTTCACTTTGTTTCCCACAGAGATTACCAACGCGATAAAATCTATCGACTTTAATTAACCGTTGGTAAACCTTTACTATCACGTTTCTCTCAATGAAGATTACAACGAAACTTCCAGGAATCTGTGTCGTTGAGATAACGACAGTTGGTGGCGCTAGTTGTCCAACGACTACTGCAAACGCCATCTTTGGGTCGTTATCTTTTCCTCGTGTATTCCAGAAATTTTTGAAAACTCTTTGAAAATTCCACTGCTGATAATTATTACAGTACAACTGCCTAACTCCGACAATCGATTATTAATAAGTTATCATTTTAAAAATAAATATCTTCGAGAAAATTAAAAAATTTATAACAACACTTGACCTATATATATATATATTGATTCTCGAGTGAACGATAAGGGAAATGATAAACTCAAAGGATAATAATGATAAAAGCAACTGTTATCTGTTAATGCACTACGTGGCGTTATATCGAACCGTGCTGATCGACGCAATGAAAACTCACGATTATTTTTCGATAGTAAGAAGTGTATATTACTACAACATACTTATTGGGATATCGATTGCAACAATGATCGCATCGGAGAAAAGGGGTTGGGGGGAGCTTGGAGGGGCAGGGGGATTCGCTACTCTTCTACACGGCGGATACGTATACAACAAAGAAAAAACACACACATATTTAGCTGTGACAATAGTTTGTTCGCGTATCAATACGTGTCGTGTAGTCGCAATTTCATTTTTTTCTCATTTTTTCATTCTTTTTCTCGTTTTCTTTTTTCACCAGGATAGATTACAAGGAGATTGGTATTTAGAAAAAACGGAAACTACTTCTCCATATCTCGAATCGTGGTAGATCGTATCGAAGTCGGGTTGGAACCTAAATTCGCTGGTTACCATCCCGTTTTCTCGTCTATAAAATTATCGTAAAATATGTATATGGCAGTCAAACAATGTTTCGTTTCGTTGATCGTCTAAAAAAAGGGGCGTGGAATGTCTTTTAACGTTTCTTCGTCGTCATCGTCTTCTTCTTCATCTTCTTCTTCGTCTTCTTCTCCTTCTTCTTCTTCTTCTTCTTCTTCTTCTTCTTCTCTGCAGTTTCTTTTTGATTCTCCTTCGTTTTGCTGCTTCTTACACATTTGTTCTTTTTTTTTTTCGTTTTTTCTGTTTTTTTTTTCTTTATTATGTTCACGTAGTTTGTTTAAAAAATCCGCGTAAACGATTGGCAGATTGAGTCGTTGGCAATGTTTCCTTTTTTTCTTTTCGTTCGTTTGCGCAAAAATGGAAGAAAGAAAACCACTGAGGTTCACACGAGCGAGGACAATCGTCAAGAAATCTGAACGAGCGTCAGTTCGACACTTAACATTGAGTATTACGCAGGTAACTGGTTAACATTTATCTCAGTGTGTATACATCCATGCTAGCTTAGTATTTAATTGGTCAAGATACTGTTTAACGGTGAAAAGGACATACGTGTATCTCTTTATTTTTTTTTTTTTCCTTTTTGCTTCTTTCCGTGCAATTTATCTCGCGCTTTTTTCTTTCTCGTTTAGGGATCTCCGTCGTTCGGAGAACAACCGGAAGCTCGTACGATCGTGAAAAGTGAAACGCGTCGCCGGTATCGATCGTAAAAGCTGCCGATTCTTCTCTGAACTAATACGATCTTCCAAAATTTGCAAATTTGTTTGTACTATGTCGAATTGAAACGTATTGCGTGCTGAATCGTAACGCAACTGCAATTCGTTAAAACCCTCTGGCTGGCGAACGCGAAGAGAATTTCCATTTTGCGATTACTAATTAGAAAATGCTATCGTTTAGAAAAATCTAGAATGCTCGCGAACGACGTTCGCCAACTAGATACACGAAGACACACGATCCGGTGAAAAAGGAATTTTCCTCGTCGATGGTAAACACATTTTCACGATTCTGTTTCGCGTTTCTCTTCGTTTCTGTGCAGTTCCGTTACGACGTCGCCGTGCTAGCAGAAATAGCGTGCCATCGAAGAATTTCAACGGCTCAAGGAACGAGAAGGGTTTCTTTTTTTTTTTTCTGAGGTGGCCATCGTCCGCCGATTAGGCTAATTGTAATAGTGAAACGCGTAGTCGAAAGTCGTTTAACGCCACACTTCGATAGGGGGGCAAAAAAGCTTCTGGGTCTTTAATGTGTGTATGTATGTACGTATGTGTGTGTGTGTGTGTGTACATCTCTCTCTTGAATATGTTACCTCGTTTCTTTTTTTCTTTTTTTTTTTCGTTTTCTAGAGCCGCTACGCAACGTCGTCCGATCGTCGATTAGCTGAATGACAGTTAATGCTTGTTTATTTAGTGTACACGTGAAACATCATGGATACGTATATAAAGAGCTCTCTTATCGTAGGCCTGTGCGAATACTTGCATTCAAACGTCGCGCGTCGTCGATGCCGCGGAAAACATACTAACGCCGAAAGGAAACGATCGTTAATGGTACAATATAATCGTAAGAAAACACCGTCTTCCTATCGGTCGCGATTTCTTCTCTCATTCTATTCTTCTTTTCTCTTCTCTAATTCGTTCGTTCGCTCGTTCGTCGTATTGCAGTCTTACAGGTGGGTGTGACAAATTTTGTCAACACATACCCAGCGCGCGGATTCCTTAATTCGAGCGAATCTCAATTAAACAACGTTCGAGCCGATTAATTTTACACTTCTAACCGCTATTTAACCGTTTCTCTTTTTGCCCCGGATGATATTTTTCTTTTCTTCTTCTAACGACTAATTTTTCTCTCGGTCGAATGTACGATCAAAAAAGCGTTCGACTTTTCTCTACCACGTTTCTATCGCGTTCCGAACAAATTTCGCCGCCACTTTTCCTTTTCTCTCTCTCTCTCTCTCTCTACACACCACTCCTTCCTATTTAATCGTCACGCACGAGAATATATTTACTTGTGTTCGCCGATTTTCCGTAGGCCCTCGATACGCGCGTGCTTCACGCACGTTCGTTTACACACCTTTTTTTTCCTTATCGAACACTTATCTCCTATCATCGATGGCTGCGTCTGCAGTCCGTTCATCGCACAGTTCGGGAAATTCCACCGCGATTTTGTTCGATCCCGCCCCGTTCGACGTTCAATCGGTCATTTTGCAAACAAGAAACGTTACAACGGAACTACGCGTTGTATGAACAATGGTTAGAACAAAAGGAAAAGAACAATATTGAAGCGTTAAACAGTTTAATGGATAAAGACAAAAAATCAACTGGAGATTTTGAAGGGGAAAAAAAGAGAGAAGACCAACTTAGAGAGAGAGAGTGGGTAAAAAATGAACGGTGAAAGGAAACGAAACGATGGAATATAATGAATTACCAACGACATATTTAGGTTTTTCATAGTCCGCACTCCCCCAACCCACCCTCCTCTCGAGCAAACGAACAGCCGTAAACGCAGCCACGCGTTCATTTACATCCTTCTTTGTCCCTGCGTGGAAATAAAACCTCGAACGCATCGAGTACAGAGAAAGAACGAATTTGTTTTGGGAACGGTTGTGAGTCAACGCGTTCTTCCCGCGACAAACGTGAGAACGGAAAACGAAATGAACAAGGAAAAACGTGTGCGTCGTCGATTACGATTGTGTTATGCTGACTAGAGTCTAAATTATCCTTCTATACACACCTATCTCTCGTTATCCTCCCAATTAATTATGTATAATATTTATATATGTATAAACGATGCTTCGTCGATCGACTGGTGTGTCTCAGGCACAGAGAAATCGATCGATCCACGCGCATCCTCGTTGCACACTTTTACTCTTTCTCTCTCGCATACACGCTCTCTTAATCTCTCATGTGTTCATGTCGTTCTCTTGTATCCGTAATAGGTACACTCAGAATTTACGGTGCTTATCGTAAAATACAGTACAGATTCGCAGTTCGAGGACGTTCGATAGAGGTACCGAAATGGCGACCGTTGATGGAAAGGGTGAAAAGCGTGAATTCTCCCATTCGTCTCTTTCCCCTCGTGTTCTATCATCGAGACTGAGACTTGGAATGACGGTGTCCGCGCGATTAGCGAATTACCAAACTATCACACGGCTCAATTCTCGAGAGGACACCCACGATATATGAACAGATGGTGTGTTTATGTGTATGCGCGTACATGGACGGTTCCTCCATCGAGATATCTCTTATCGCCGGGCTCGAAGCGCGAAGTTACAATGTGTAGTCTTCGCTCATATCATAAATATCTGA
>NW_017100261.1:3446607-3451758 GCF_001263275.1 Habropoda laboriosa | reverse complement strand
ATTTATATTTATATATTTCTTTCTTTTTCTTGTCTCTCTTTATGTATACGATGCGTTTCATTCGTGTGATCCTTTTTCGCTCCGCTTAAGCAGTTAACAACAGTCAGTTCGTTTTCGGTAGTGTACTATTTTTCCTTTTTTTTCTCTTTCTCTCTCTTTACGCTAAAAGGGGGACGAGAGCTTGTTGGTGCACTCGTCGTACGTCGTGGATTTTCTATATGATTACCTATAGTGTGCAATTTGTCAGACTCTGTGCAAGGTGTGTGTATGTATGTGAAAGGGGATCGTGTGAGATGGGTAATGTGCTCGCCGTACAGACACGTCTTTGCACGGGTGAGCAACATTATTTCTTTTTCTTCTTCGCGTCTAATTATCCCTAATTACAGGCGGAACCGATATTACGTTAATTGTATCGCATATAATACAGACATCTTTTTAGCTCTTTCTCATCGTAGGGGGGGATTCGCTGGCTCAATCGGTCCAGAGGAATTCATCTACTTCGCGATGCCTTCCCTTCTTCGTCGTCGTCGTCTAAAAAGGAAGACATCGTGTTCTTTCTGTCCAGCTCGAGCCTCTCGTCTTTTCTATCATTTTTCGTTTTTCCTAGGTAACAGATCCAACGATCTCTCGTTCCTCCTCTATCGAGCGAACAGGTCAATTTCTACAACATTTCCCCGTGAAGTTCGTCTAAAAGTGAAAAAATTCAATGTGATTAAAGAATTCACGCTGTTGCCGCGAAGAAGGAGTAAGATCGGTCGTTGGTCCGTACACTTGTTACACAGAGACGCTTTTCCACTCGACGCTGGACGGTCGGCTCGGTTTCTCTGATTCGCTAGGAGCCCGCCATTTTTTTTTCCACGGCTCCAAGCGGTTACGCTCGCTTCTCTTTACCGGAATCGTCGACTGGGGGGGACGTTCCTTCGAACGTGTGTAACATCGTCTACGATCGAATTCGCCTAATAGAAAGTGTTTCCGATGGAAACACAGGTGGGGGAAAAGGTGAGCGCACGTCGAAGATCGAGAAATCGAACGTCGTCGCTGTCGCGTACAATTGTGATTCCCTATTTTCTTATCATCTTCTCCTCGAAATACGTTCGACACGCCTACTCCGCCTCCCACTTCCTCTCTCCTTCACCTCGTTATTATGTTTCTTAGCTTCGCTGACGTGTCCAAAAGTTAGCAAGAAATACAGCTGTTCGATACTCCGCCACTTTTCCCACCCCCATCACGAAACCGCAACAAATCTGCTTTCGTTTCGTGTTAGTATTTACCTCCTATCTTTCCGACACGCGAACTATACCTAAGTGTCTTAAATTTTACAGCCTTCCTTCGGAGTGTTCCTTTTTTTTTTTTTTCAATCAGGCGCCTCTCGGTTACGAAGCTGATCGCGGTTGTTTTGAAAGATTGTTGAGGGCGGAAGAGAAGGGTGTTGCGACGTCACTGAAGCACGCTGATTGGGTTCTTGGGAATTTCCAAATTACCCAGTCAGCGTGCAGATAGGAGAAGGAAGGGACGACCTGGGAGGAGCGTCGCTTCCTTCGACAGGAGGACTAGAATCACTGCGACATTAAGAAAACAGTAACATCGGACAGAACACATAGAACCACAGTTACAGTCGCAGTTAGAAAGCTCCACAGTCGCCACACTGTCCGAGCAAATTAGGCTAGATTGAAGTCTACGCGTTATTAGTCGAATAAATAAAGAACATAGTTAAGCTGAAAATGTGTCGTTTGTTCCGAGTCAGTATCATTGGGTGGTCCTTGGAGAAGAAACGTAGACGGCACTAGGAAGGGTGCAATATACCGGGTGTTCAAGTCCTCAACAAAGATCTTCGATGAAAATAGCGTGTCGAATGTTGAAACGATGATAGGTTTTCGTGTAAAAATGGGCTGTTTTTTTTTTTTCTTTCCTTTTGTTTCATCGCGTCGATCAGCCCGAAGGAAGAAGCATTTTTTTTCTCTTTTTATGTTTTTTTTTTCTTTTAAGTTAAGTAGGCTACATCGACATCGAGTTAAAAACCAATAACGAGTTTAAGGTCGTTCCGTTGTGGATTACGGTTACATACGTCTTATTAAACACGGACACGGTTACATACATGCACACACATATATATACTTCCTTTTTTTTTCGATTTTCTAGGTTTTCTCTTTTTCGCGTCTTTTTTTTAGGTTAAGTCTTTCGCGTCGTCGATTGGCAGTAAAAGGTAAAAACGAGAGAGAGACTCGATTGTTAGTTACAACGTATATAAGATCGTAGAAAAACACGTATAGAAGGTGTGGAATCGAAGGTGTCGCGGTGTCACACAGGCAGTTTTCGTTTACCGTATCACGTTAAATCTTATGTTCGACTTAGCGTACGTATTACAAGTGTATAATAAGAAGTCGTTAAGGTGAGAGAACAGTCTTCGTTTGGTTATAGTAGATTCGATGGAAATAAAAGATCGCGCGGCAAAAGAAAAAGAACTTCGCGGCACGAAAGAATCGGTACAACAGTATCGAATTGTATATTTTTTTCCATTTTTTTCTTCTATATTTTTCTGTTATACGTATCACAATGAAAGAGTCTCGTTTAATTGTACGACTTTAGACAGCTTTATTCTATAAAATTGCTCGTTCATGGTCGATACACACCGATCAATGTCAACAATCGATTGATAATCGATTGGAAATGAATTTTCGTTAATAATTATCGAACGTATCGGATTGTCGTCGCTGTAGCTTGTTTACTTCCGTTACCATGGTAACGCTGGAAATATGAACTACCGCGATGTTGTCTTACGATAAAAAAGAGAACGAATGTTTAACACGTGGTTGTACTCGTAGAACGTCACTTTTCCGCGGTTTTCCCTTAATTCAAATCTTACACGTTAGAGAAATTGGATTACGATATCGATTAATTAGAGACCTGGGGGACAGCAGACAGATCATGCACGCTCGCATTCTCTCCCTCTCTTTCTCTGCCAGGCATGACACGTTCGCAAAACAGGTTTGCTGCACGCTTGCCTATCGTTCAGCTATTTTTCTTTTTTTCCATCGAATGAAATTTTTCAGCAATCGTGTTTTTGTGTGTGACTCGCCACGGTTTTCTTACCATTCACCACCGATCACGATTCGAATCGTTTCAAAGCGTCCACGCGACTTTGATCCATGTTAGATTATTCCTCGCTCGGTTTCAATTGTTCCTTTTTCCCCTTCGATAAACACTTCGATTATTCGACATAACCTCGACAGAGTCGAATAGAGACGCACGCGACGTGTTTACGAACAACGCTTTCGATCCTCAATTCCTTGTGACATTGCATATTCGCTGCGGTGGATAGAGGAAAGAGGAGAGAAGTTACGTTCGAACGAAGCTTTCACGCTGTGAAAAACACACGTCGAGTTTAATCGGAATGGTCTTTCAGGCGAGTCGAGAAACGATGGTAAATAGACGTGTTCTATTGATAGATCGCAAACATGGCGGGCGACAGCGCGAATTCGATTGGTCGGTCCCCGGCTGAACGATAAAACCGTAGAAAGGGACTTAAAACGAAACGAGAGCGAATATAAACGATTCTTTGGTAAAGAAGTGGTCGTCGAATGATCCAACTTATGTAAACGTATTACACAGTACGTGTATCTATACGTGTGTGTATGCGTGTGTGTGTGCGTGCTGTGTAAAAGTGGTACGTGAGGTGAATGTGTACGCGGGTATGAGTGAGGTTATGTAAGTGTGCACGTATGTGTGTTAATGTGTCTATATACAAAAACGAGAAGTGTACACTTACACGATGAACAACGTGAAACGAAGGTCCAGAAGTGGCGTGCGTTAGCAAGTGGTTTTTGGCACCCAGCAACACCGGAAACGGGACCCCCAATTTTCCTTCTTTTTTTTTTTTTCGTTTTTTCACTATACCACGTGTACGCGTACCCTCGTTAATTCGTCGTACCTAGAAGCGTACGCATACACGTGCGCAAACTAACGGTGATTCGTTTATTTACACTAAAGGGTGCTTGAGTATCCACTTTAGGCTGATCCTAGGATCGAGTCGCCGTTCTTCCGTTTTGTGCGAAGACGTGTCCAATCTGGAACTCCTTGCGCTTGTGGCCTGCGTGCAGGGATCAGAGAAACAAAAAAGAAAGATACGTCTTATAAACACACTCGTCGCTCTAGTGACTACCTAACTCTTCTACCACTCGACGGTGTATACATATATTAGCAGGTTCTCAAGCTAAAGTCACTCGGACCTTGACCCACAAAAGTGGCACTTGAAACGTTTACCTATCTCGCTAACAAAAGTCTACAGCTTATGTTAAGTTAGGTCCTAAGTAATATACTACGTAAACTGTTTTCTTTTTAGAACAACGTTCTAGGCGGCTAATACGATTGTTTGCGAAGCTTGGAAGTGTTCCACGTGAATCTAGGTTATGTTCGTCGGGCAGAGTGAGAAATATTTAGGTAAAGCTATTCTCGCGAAAGAAAGGGGGACAACCGAATACGTCTAATGTGTGAAATTACTTACAGAATCAGGATTACACTTCGGGCAGTGAGGAACTCGATCGGTTACAGCGGCTCGGACCGGCTCGAGGAAACACTGCAACCGAAGATCGGCAGGCATCATTGAGGCAACATCTTGCAGCTGGTCTCCATACCTTCTGGTGGCACACGCATGCTGCCGTTCGTCACATAACCGTTCGCGTCAACGATCACAGAGACGCTGCCCGGATGATTGTGATAGCTCACGTTTCGATGGGTCATAACGATGTTCTTCTCATGCTCGTTCGCTGTGTGGCTGAACATGCAACTTTCGCTGCTTCTGCTGCTGCATGGCTCCATCGAATGGTCCACTCGAATCGGGATAGAGTAATCAGACATGGAGTTCACCTCCACTGTTGCGTATTCGCGAATCATCGTTGGTTTAGGTGAATAGTCAATCTGCATGTGTTGCATCGACGAGGTGGCAACGTCAGCTGGGTCCGTTATCGTGGACACATGGCCATTGGCCATTGAATAGAGATCTGGCTCTTCGTGACCTTTCGACGACTGCATGCTTTCCAGACATTGGTACAGCAACGCGTAGTCCTCCTTTTAAAGAGAAAATTAGCTCTTGCTGAAGATAGTGTACAGAGAAATCTTTGCGAAGAAGAAAATTATTGGTTAACGTAGATGGCA
>NW_017100261.1:3440799-3446555 GCF_001263275.1 Habropoda laboriosa | reverse complement strand
CGCTTCATGTATAACAGCTTCGCGTACATGTAGATATCGGCACTTTTTTCAAATTCCAGTTGCTTGTTCAGTGTCGTGAGTAGAATGAAAATGGCTGCCTCGACACCACCAAACCTGGAATAAGCGATAGTTATTTTTATCGTCGTTGTAGATTGATTTAATAGGAAAGAGTTTTAGAATGTTACCTGTCCATTACGACAATTGGGCCGTTTTGGTAGTCTCGATGTAAATCGTGAATTAGGGTCACGAGAGGTCGTGGATTGGTGTTGTGTGGCCAGAAACCAGGCTGAGATCGCGGTCCTTGGACGATTTTGGCACTCAATTCGTAATCGTCTTGCAGAGATCGGACCGCGACTTCACGTAGAATCATTCCACTCGCGGTTTCTTTAATTCCACAAGATCGTACGCGGAAGGTCTCCGATTCCAGATCCTTTCCCTCGGTTGGCCAAAATTCAGGGTATTCCTACGAATTAATTCAGCATTATTCAATACATAACAACAATGTTTCAACCTTGGAGATGAAGAAAAATCACTTACCTCGTCGCATTCGGTTAGCATAACTACGGTCTGCGCATTATAGTCCCACATCATCTGCCAGAATTCCATAATTGTATTTTCCATTGGATGTTGTGTGATGATGAACTCGCGATTACGATGGAAGCCTGCAATTTAACAAAAATTCAATCTTCTCTACGTTCCAAGTTACGTTTAGATCTAAAGCGATTCGAAACGACTATTTTTACCAGCAATCCACGTAGCGTTGATATAATCGCTCCCATCGATTCCGGGCTTCGGCGTCAAATGAACGCGCGCTGTTTCGATCGAGATCACATCTTGATTGCGATTCTTGTGAAGATTGCACGGTTTGATCGAGGACACCAAGTTGAACTCTTTCGGTTTCCACGAAGTCACCAACTATGTGTAGAAACCGATATAATAATTGTAAAGGTCGAATTAACATACGAAAGGAAACCTCGGATAGTATACATACATACTGTTTACACACTGTTATAGAAACAATACCTTGTACTGCGCTTCAAGGTTGTTCCACGCGTTAGTGTTGGCGTTATTAGGATTCAGCATGTCCTGAACATACTCTAGCAGATTGTTCGCCTCGATATTAGTTTCTCCACTCTCGATAGCCTCTTGCAAAGCGTGATGAATGAACACGTACTGTTCCTCTGTCTGTACCAAGAAGTTTCGCTGCGTGCGGATGTGTTTCAAGAATCCGAACACGTTCACTTCGTTCTTGCACTTGGCCTGCTTCAGCATAGCGTCGATCACGATATAGGTACCTGTGCGTCCAACACCAGCGCTGAAACACAAAAGCAATTATGACTCACACCTCTAGAATTGCTAAAACGTTTACGTTTAAAGTCGTCCGTTGTTTATTTACCTGCAATGAACGACGATTGGCCCTGCATCCGGAGGATTGGCATTGGAAGATTTCCGGATGAAACTGAGTACTGGTAAAGGATGTTCAGGAACTCCATGATCAGGCCAACCGGTGTAATGGTATTGCCAAATGATGCGTTCTCCCATATTTACTCCGTTCTTCCTTTTCTTAACCTGTGAATATATAAATAGCACAGATAACATTGGATCAAGACTGTACGAGTACACAACAGTGTTTTGTAAATACACCAACCTTTAGGTGACGAATTTGAAGGGTACGAATGGTATAAGTTGCCATAACATCTTCCCTGAGCAAAGTCACTTGAATGTAACAATTTTCGATGAAATTTCAAAGTATCGCCATAACACTCACGCGACCACGTTCAACGAGATTAGTGATCATAACGACGATCGATACTCTTTGTTCCCAAACCATACGCCAGAATCCATCGAAAGTTGGCGGCAACGGACCCTGTGTACCGATGTACGCTCGTGTGCGTTGCCATCCATCGATATAATTCGCGTTCACGTAATCGTGGCCTTTCTTGGGCGGGCCTCCGCCGCATGATAACAACTGCACTCGAGTGTGATCGTCTGTGAAAGGAAAATTTCACTCTCAACCTTCCGACTGATTGTTCCAACAAGTTATCAGGGAGAGAGAGAGAGAAGAAAATCGTGTTTTAAAATTCAATTGAAATCAACGTCGACCATTCCCAATTTTTAATTCCAATCCACTCGAATCTCCAATCACACGATCAAACGTCCTTTTCCCATTCAGTACGTTCAATTAAATCCTGAAAATCCGCGGATGGACGTCGCGGATTGTCCAGGTGAATCGTTCCTTCTCGCTCTTTCACTCTCTCTTGGTCATCGTTGATAGGCATTAACGAGCAGTGCCGCGAAGCATCTGTGACCTCATTGTCGAGTGGTGCCGGTCACTCGCATTAAAAGCGAACGAGAGCAGCTCGTTTAATCCGATAACACTGCTCGCAGCGAGTGCTCGCAGCATCGCGAATTTCGAGTCTGCCGGATCTCGTGTGTGCGCGCTTTCAAATGGAATTCGCGGCCGGCAGTTCTCCTCTTATCGGGAACAGGAACGCCGCTGATACGTTATCGGTGTAAAATCACGAAAGATTTTCATTCTTCGTTTTTCCAACTGCTCGGATACGCTCCGTGAAGGATCTTATCGCGTAAGGAGGAACGATACTCGCGGCCGTTTAATTCGACAAGATTATGTACGATATAGATAAACGAACGAAGAACGAAAGTTAGATTTAACGTTTATTATCCGACCTTCGGTTCGTTGTAATCCACGAAAATTTCTTGTAAAGTGAAACGGTCTTGTTGAATTAAGAAAAAAATTGTAAACACCGAAGGACGAGAAATGTGAGGGAAGAATATGATCGTATAGGATTCGCAGATAAATGGCGGAAGTGAGTTTGTCGAATTTAACGAAGTGACGAGACAATGTCTATTATCTAGGGGCGGCGAGAGAGTTTCGCGAATCAAACGAAAGTTAGTTGGTTCGAAATAGAAAGCGAGCGCGCGAGGGCAATTTCAGCTCCATTGGAGGCCGCTTCCACGCGAGGCCGAGCCACGATTGCGGACTTCCGATACGCACGATTACAATTGTCGCATTGTGCTATTCTGTCTCTATTCCGATGTACGTGAAACCTTCGTTAACTTACACACGTGTCCGCCTCTGCTCTGTTGAAACAAAGAGGGGAAAAAAGACGTCGAAAAGAGAAAACAAAGGAGAAAAAAAAAAAGGTTTCGTTGGTGTAGCTTAATCGATTCACAAAAGAATTCAATCGCGACTGCACGAGAGATAACGAACATTGTACCGGCGGTGCACGTACACACAGAAGCAGTTGGTCCGAATAAAATTAAACCTCGCGATATATCGCGGAGATGAAAGGGAAACTCGGTCAGAAATAGAAACTCGGTGTCTGTGTGCCTGGCGAAAGAAAAACAAGGGCTGCCTGTCGAATAAAAGCACACGTGCCTCGATGGAAATAATGTTTCTCCTTTTGTTTGGTCCACGAAAAAAAGATACCTCTCTAGAGAGACAGAGACTTTTCAGCGATGAATTTAGTAATAGAAAGCTTTTCTTACTCACACGCCAGAATGTTGAGGTATCGATTTTTCGCCTTGTTCTCCACGTATTGAGAGTTCTCCGCGGTGAACTTGCCGCTCTCCGACTGAATGAACTCGTACTCCTTGCTGAACCCAATGTCCCCGTCCGCGTGCAGGCTTGCAACATGTTGTACGAACTTCTGAATGGCGACCGCGGTCCGTTCTCCATCCTGTTCGCTGTTCTCCCATTCCTGAAGCGTGGGCACGCTGCGCGGCGGGTAATCGAGGAAGTAGTACGCGGTGTGGAAGCATTTCCTGAAAATTGGCCTCAGGCAAGGCCTGATGAGTTTCGCCATAAGCGGGCATTCGAAAAAAAAAAAAACGAACGAACGAAACGGAAAATCGAGCCTTGTAGAACGAGAACGAAAGGGACACAAAAAAAGAAAGAAACTACTTCACGAGAGGGTTTTTATCACGACCTGGAGATACCGACGAGTTCTTAAACGGAATTGTTGCGCTTATCGAAACGCCTTAGAGGCGGAAAACGCGACAAATTGAACGCAATAAAAAGACCGTCAAATGTTTCTCTCTTGTGTGTATATATACCGGTGTTTGCGATTCTGGAACGGTACCACACACACGGAGAAACCTATGGCGTTCTTTCCTGTTTATCCACGAATCTTCCAATGTTAACGGAAAAGAGAAGTTCTGTTGTACGCATAGGAGAAGGAAAATTTCTACTTTTATCTCTCTCTCTCTCTCGAGAACTCACAGTTCGGAGAACTTCTTCATCCCGTCGACGCGTTTCTCTTACTATCCATTCTATGCGTGCACAAAGTTTCCACGATCGGTTAGGAGCAAGAGAGGAATCGAGGCGAACGTTCCTCGAATAGACTACCAGAGCACAGACAGACAGAGAAGGTAGGCAGGTCGTCCGTGACCCAGAAAAGTATTCCTTCTTTTACGAATCGTTGCCCAGCGAGCGGTGGTAGCACGTTGCTATCACGGTTGAAACGGCCACGTCCTTCGGCATCTCTTCTTCTTCTTTGCGGAATCGAGACCAAGTTGAAAAAATACGGGATCGCACGTGCTCTTTGGCAAACGATAACCGCCTGGCAAGATCCCTTTCTCTCTACCACTCCTGGTGGAAAAACCGAGCAACGCGACAACGCACGCACCACGAAAACGGTTAACGCTCGACTGAGAAGCCTCCTCGTTACGTAGTCGTTGCTTCGCCGTTATCGCGAACGATAAGGGGTCAGAACTGTGAACACCGGGGAAGGAGAAAGGTTGCTGGAAGAAAGGGAAGTGTGTGTTGTGGAAACGACAAAGGAGAGAGGGAACCACCGAGTATACACAAACGAAAACGTTCCTGTTCTCCTTTGGCTGTTGTTATTTTCCTGTTGGATCGAGGAAACGAGGATAGATTGTCCGAATACCGAACGAAACAACCGAACAGAGTTTGTATAAATTCTCTGGCTGAGAGAATTGGAGAGAGGAGCGTACTGACCGCGCACTGTGCACCGACTGCGTACCTTTAAACGCTGCGTGACTGACTGCACACCGTGGATCGTTTGTAATTGCGCGATGACGAACGAATGCCTATTATCGCATGATGGAGGTATTGTATCTGCAAAGCTGAATGAGCGAACGAGAGACTGTGGGCGGCAATCACGTGAATGTTCGCCTCGGGAGGACGGGGATACACCTCCGATCTTAGGAATTCTTGCTCGAATAACCAATCGTTGAAACGTTCTTGCCTCTCCTCGTCGGGGACATTTTTTCGCGAAAGTAAGAGGGAATTTGGGATGAAACGAGGTAAAGAAACAATTGGTAAAAACCTTGCTGGAGCGATTTGAACTATCGCACGGAAACCTAGCAAAGCTATTTCTGAGAAATTTCTGAGAAATCAACTTCGTTCAATTCTAAAAATTTTCGTTAATCTACTCTCGCAATTTTTACTTTTTAGGTCGCCCAGGACCAGATGGCGAAATCTAGAAACCGCTCCATCGACACAGAAATCTCCAAATGAACGGTTCATTACGGCAAGCAAATTTCTAAATTAACGTTTAATCACGGCGCACAAATTTTACTGAAATTTCTCCAAAAACTAGGTCTGCCAGGCGTCGTAAATCCAGCCGCCTCGAAAAATCGTGCAAAATTTCGGCGACGCGAGATCTGTCGAAAGTAGGGACAGAGAGAATGAATTCAGATCCTCACTTCCACAGGACGAAGGACGTGATCATGAGCATCACCGCGAGACAAGCGCAGATCATTCCAGCGAT
>NW_017100261.1:3440283-3440767 GCF_001263275.1 Habropoda laboriosa | reverse complement strand
CAATAATGGCGGCGTCCTGTCGCAATCGCGAATACCGCGCACCTTCCGTGGAACGGAGCCTTCTCCGCGTATAATCTGCCGTTTGTCGATAGCGCTTCGCGTGCCTCCGCGCACCACGATCTCGTACACGCTGTTCATCGTCAGGTTCGGTATGATCATCTGTACAGATCAGAGAAGGTTTTATCGACGTTAATCTGGGGAGCCCTAAACCGTCGAGTTTCTACGTGATTGCGAGAATTGTACAGATCTCTCTCTCTCTCTCTCTCTCTTTGTAAACGCGTCGTGCTGCGTGACTCATCGTATAATTTCAATATGGAATTTCAACGAGATAAGGAAGTTGGTACGTTTCGTGCATTTCCGGCACGTCTACGCGCTCGATAAACGCCACTTTGCTCAAGGATGTTTTCACGTCACCTATACAACCGCGTACATGTACACTCGATACTCCGTTTGGAGAGAAAAAATTTTTATCACGAATACCGGG
>NW_017100261.1:3417138-3440208 GCF_001263275.1 Habropoda laboriosa | reverse complement strand
AAAACGAAGGAAACGAATAGCGTTTCCGGGTAATGACACCGTCGTGTTACGGTCCAGTAATTCTCTATTTTTTGCTGTTTTTCTTGCGTACCGCGTGAAACTAGGAGGTTTTGTAGAGAAAACAAGAGGAAACGAAGGTTAATTGGAGACGTGAGGTGAGAATTTTGTTGCGGAATTTTAGACGTACAGCGCTTTCGAGATGATTCTTCTCGGTCATCACTTCGATCTCCTCGTAATGGTTCTCGTTCTCGATCCAATAGTTGATGAAGTAATAGTCGATCGGGCCCCAAAACAGATTTGGCCTAGCCCATTGGATGTAGACGGAGTCGTGCGTTGGACAAGTGACGTTCAAGATCAGTGGGGCACTGGGTCCTGAAATATCTGTCCGACGGATGATGTGATCCGAAGGCTCGCCCTCGTTCTTCCACGTGTACGCCTTCACCCATATCTTGTACTCGGTGTTTGGTTCTGGAAAAAGAATTCTCCATAGTTAGAGCGAAGTTTAACCCTTCGACGTGTGATTTCTTTTTCTGATTGTGCGTCCAAGCGTCGGTTATTTACTGTTTCAGTACTGTGCTAACCCCTTGACGTATGATTTCTTTTCCCGACTGTGCATCTAAGGGTCGGTTATTTACTATTTTAGTGCAATATTGTGTAAGAAAGTGTAGCAGTCTTCAGTTTAATAAGTGAAATCAAAAATTAGAATTAAAATTAATTTTTCTTACCGACATGACTGCTTTTGTCAGATCTTGACCAAAATCTGTGGCTCGAGTCTTAATTAAATTTGCCAATCTTCAGTTTTGCAAATTAAATCGAAAATCGAGTCGGCAAGGGGTTAAGATCGAAATGAAATTTCTCGTGTAGGTAGGAGAAACATTTGTACCACAGTTCCCAAAAAAAGAAATTTTCTGAGAGACACATGCCTCGTTTTTGGTGGTATTAGGTCATACGGAAATTTGCGGCAGTTTGGAGATGTTAATTTTGAAGAAACTTGATTCCACTAAAATTGCACATTTGCACACTAAAATTGCATCTTTACTAATATTCTAGAACTGAATGTATTTGTTATTTAAAATAATTTCTTAACGCTCACGTCTTACACGTGCACAACTAATCCTCCAAAAAGTGTAATTTTGTTTAATTATTTTCTCTCACTTCGCATGTTGCGCTATCCTTTCTATAAGGGAAAAATAAATGGGAAACGTATTTCTATACACCTAGAAAGTAATTAAAAGTAAATAAAATTGATCGCTTTTGGCACGTTAAATTGAGAAAAATGTAAGCGTTAAGAGGTTAATCTCTTCGAAACTGTGGACGAGATATCCCGCGATCGAATGTCGTTCGTGCGACGCTTTTCATTAGAACGCGAGATATCTCGTGGGAAAATTCGGATGAAAATCAGTTCGTGAGTCATCTCGTCTGTAGATACGAAAGGGTTAATTTCGCGTTGATGAAAATTCGAATCTCTAAGAAAAAGAAACTGCTGAAAGGCGTTTTCAATATCCTCCTGCTTCCTAAATCGTTTTTGCGTAAGGAAGTTGTCAAGTGAGCGGAAAAAGTGAAAATCGGTCGAAGATAAATCAGAGCAATATAGGAAATGATGTAGAACTTCAATATCCAGTTGATACGATTTTTAAACAGTTATTGTTACTTTTCTGTTGACCAGGGCTTAAGTTTCTGTTGACTGGTTCCAGGAAACTGCACTTAATTTCGAAATAGACCACCAAACTGTGAGCATGATTTTCCCCCCGTATAAACTAGGCTCGAATCGGGGAGACTCATTTTGAGCTCACATTTTTAGATACGCAAAATTAACGCTCTCGTAATGCGTTATCAAAAGTGTATCTAACATCATTTTTATCATATTTTAACCCTTTCACGTAACATAAATAACAAACTATAGGTATTCAACGACAGTCACAAATTCTTTTGTTTCGATCCTATCGTTTCAAAATTATTTTCATTCATTTAAGATGGAAGTGCACAAGGACTAAAATTAAGGATTCAGGATCTCAGAAATTTCTGGACTAAAATTAGAATTTAGCCCTTTTAAGAATAAAGGGCGTTTCGACCATATCGTTTCAAAATTATTTTCATTCATTTAAGATGGAAGTGCACAAGGACTAAAATTAAGGATTCAGGATCTCAGAAATTTCGGGATTGAAATTAGAATTTAGCCCTTTTAAGAATAAAGGGCGTTTCGAAATTATTTTCACTGATCTAAGATGGAAATGCACAAGGACTAAAATTCAGGATCTCAGAAATTTCGGGATTAAAATTAGAATTTAGCCCTTTTAAGAATAAAGGGCGTTTCGAAATTATTTTCACTGATCTAAGATGGAAGTGCACAAGGACTAAAATTCAGGATCTCAGAAATTTCGGGATTAAAATTAGAATTTAGCCCTTTTAAGAATAAAGGGCGTTTCGAAATTATTTTCACTGATCTAAGATGGAAGTGTACAAAGGCTAAAATTAAGGATTCAGGATGTCAGAATGTACTCTGACTCGGAGTAAGGTGGGCGTAAAATTAGCTAAACGTTTCTACGTTTTCACAATAATATATTTTATTCAAAGTCTATATCCACGTTATTCGAGCGTCGTTCGCGAAAGTATATTCCAAGGGTCTCGGGAAGAGCGAGGACGCGTCGTCCTGCCGATCCCTGTCCACCCGTACGCGAACAGGCCCAGGGAGAGACCCAAAGGGGCGAGTCGTCCCCACAGAGCGCGCTGGGCCTGGCTTCAGGATGCTCGCTTCACCGTCTTCGGGACGGATTTTCTCACAAGTATCTCAGGAATTTCGGGATTAAAATTAGAATTTTGCCCTTTAAAAATAAAGAGCGTTTCGTCCATATTGTTTCGAAATTATTTTCACTGATCTAAGATGGAAGTGCAGAAGGGATTAAAACTGGAGTTTAATTTCAATTTAGTTATGTTTTCTCAGAACGAACAGCTTGAGACCGCGGGAATATTCCAGCTGACCTAGTAAAATATAATGATACAAAATGAAAAAAAACAGATGAAAAATAAAATATCGAGGTAGACGAGTAATATCGCGAGGTTATTGGACGTTGTTGCTGGTACAGCAGAATAGCACAGTAAGCAACAGTGTCGCAGACTGTGCGGCGCCGACTTTTCAGCCGGATATTTGGTTTCTCTATAGGAGAAACGACTCGAAGCAATTATTCTACGATCCCAACAACTCCGAGGATATTCTTTATCCGCCATTCTCTCCT
This sequence comes from Habropoda laboriosa, assembly GCF_001263275.1. Taxonomy (NCBI): domain Eukaryota; kingdom Metazoa; phylum Arthropoda; class Insecta; order Hymenoptera; family Apidae; genus Habropoda; species Habropoda laboriosa. Next base: position 3,436,975 of record NW_017100261.1, on the reverse strand, counting down.
CTACTATATTCTCGAGGATTTCCAACCGTGCTACGCGAACTATCTCTAGTAGTTCTGCAAAACCAGCCGAATATATCCTCCAATATCTCTTCCTATATCCCTTATCGATTTAGGAGAGAAGAAAAGAAAAAACCACCGTCGCAAGAGGGGAGCAGAATCTCTGTCGCTGGTGAGATCGAGTTCGTACTTTATTGCACGAATCCTAGATTACACAGCGCTGGGTTTATCTAACAATGCATTCACCTGCAGTCATCGAGCTCGAACGCATAACTCAGCTCGCTGATAAGAATTTCCGGTTTATCATCGCGTAGAAACGCGCCGACGACGGCCGGTCTCTAGTTTCCCTTTACACGAACGGATAATTCTCGAAACAGATATTACACGAGGTATGTTTGCTTAGTTTTCAACGCCCTAACCCTCTCCTCCTCTGTTCTAATAAGAAGAAAGAGGGGGGGAAGGATCGAGAGGCAGGTCCATTTCCGGTAACTCACCCAGTTCCTTTAAAAGGAATTCGATGACAGGTCCATCGTACTCGTCGGTTCTGTACATCTGAACACCGGTGTAGTTGGAATGCATGTAGTAGATGCGATAACCGGAAATGACCCCATTGGCACAATCCGGCTCGGCCCATGACAATTCGATGGTGGTGGAGGTGATGCCATGGGACGAGAGATTCAACGGTTTCGTTGGCACTGCAATCAGAAAAATCGAGAATTTTAGTGAAAAAAGAATTTCGGGAAATATTATATTTGACGATGGTGGCAAATTTGTGGTGGATTTATTACGATGATTTCTTACAGCTCGTTCTTCTTAACTCGATAAACGCCATGTGACTTGGAAGTCAGGTATCCATTTATCTATATTTTATAGTCTCGTTTTATTTATTTGTTGTACTATTGTATTATTACCAGTCAATTCTTTAATAACAATTACAATTTTAAATATTTGTAATTATTACATTTCTTATATTTATTTTTGCTTCTCTCGTCAAAATGTAAAAAGAATCAACCGGAATTTTTCTTCTCATGAATAAAGAAAAATCAGGTTCCAGAGGGTTAACACTGCAATTCTAAAACTCTCTCCTGCTTTTCCTTTTCTTTGTACGAAGTAAGTGGGATGACCGATAGACAATCGTATCACCAATTGGAGAGTAATGATGTAGACGATTTGAGGTTGCAGTGGGCAAAATTTTCAAAAAACCACTGATATTTGACAGTTCTAAAACTCTCTGATTCGTGACAGATTCTCGATATTGTACAGTAGAACCTCGTATAACGCGATCAAAAAATCGCTACTGCCCCCGTATAACGCGATTTTTACCTGTTTCTATTTTCACTTCAAGTTATTCTATACGTGCTCGTACATCGAAGAACATTTTACGTTTCTATCGTTTCGAAATGAAATAACATACACGTTATTTTCAGTTACATAAAAACGAAACTTTTCATTAAATTCTAACATTTAGAAATTTGCGTAACGCGGAACGCACCTCCTGCGTTACAGTGTCTTCTACTGTATACGAATTTTCTCTCTCCACGGTAGATCCAATAAGTGATCGCATTGATCATAATTTTAGCGGCGATATTGAACATTCGACGATCGAGATCTGACAATTTTCATGCTTCTCCCACGCACGCTGCGATAACGATTAAGTAATTAAAGTTTAAGCGAATTGTTGTAATTATCACGAGTTGCTTCCATCAATGACTGAAGAGCGTGAAAGACACCCCTTCGGAGAGACGGTGGAAAGCGAGGATTTTTCGGTGCTCGAGGTGGAGCACCGCTCGAGAACGCGCGACTCCGTAAACTATTTTTCGGTCGATGCACTCACGTCGGCGTGTCGCGTTTTTCCTCTTTTTCGTCGGCCCACGGCTCGTCATCTTCCAAGGTGGCTTTCCAATTTCCCGCGTACAAAGACGAGAGGCTAGCTTGCGACGGCCGAAGTCTGAATAATTAATTTCGCCTCGAGTGTCTTCTCAGACCCCTCGCGCGTCGCCACGAGTAACTCTATAGACACCATTCACTTTTCGTACCAACCACCGCAACCTCTAACATCGTCTCTTCTCTTCCCTCCTACTGAAATACCTTATCTTACACCGCTAGCAAGAAAGAAAAAGAAGTTTTATCGTAACGATAGAGCGCGTCGTTTCGATACTCTTCTTTCGCCGGCGAAAAGTCTGCTTCTATCGGGGGGGAAGAAACGAATCGAAACGATCTGTACGGCTTCGCGATTGAATTTCGCGAAGTTTCAGCAACAAGCTGGCGCAAGGGGATGTCTCCGTCGTATTTCGTAACGAATCGAGTTCGAAAGGAGCGCGTTAAAATATTGCTATTTTCGTGAAACGAAAAATTCACGCGGGATATTTGAATAAGTGCAGATATGAAAAAGTAGGTTTCATCTTTATTTTCTTCGGATATTGATCCAAGTCAAAAATAATTCTTGAGAAAATTTGGAGGTTAATTAATTGAAGAGCGATGGAGGCGAATGCGTTGGTTGCTGTTCTCGTGTACCAGCGATCTTACGGTGTTTAGTTAATTTATTTAAGATTTTCTCAAGAATTATTTAGAGTTCAACTCTTTGCGGTCGAACCTCGGGATATTCCCGGCAAGGCGTTTTTACCTTCTAAACGCTCTCTGGTCTGCAGAAACGGGGGAAGGAAATAATAATATGCACATAGCTTGAACAAAATCATTTGAATAACACTTATACGTTTTTAGACAATAATTGACTGAACGCGCGCTACCAAAAAATTATTCCGACCAGTACGACTACCATGCCTGTGGAAAATACGACCGCAAGGAGTTAACACGTTGACTGCCACGCCGAAATCACATGTTTTGCTCAGGACGCCACGAAAGTATTTTTATTATTCTAAGCATGTGATGGCAAAATAATAATAAATACGGTTATACAAGACAACATTCTTACCCATTTCTGGTGGTCACGGGTGACCACTTGGTGCACTCGGTGACACTTGATAATTATTTTCGAATATTTATTTACACCAGGGCCGTCAAATATACCTATCCGAAGAAAATTACAACGTGAGATGCGAGAAAAGGAAGGGCCAGCATACCTGGTGCGAAAATTTTGCAAGTTTTGGAACAAAGATTGCTAAAAATCGGAGCAAAATGGTTACCACATACTGCCCAGATTGTATCGATCAGCCGCATCTATGTTTGAAATGCTTTAATACGATACACCGGTAGATAGAAGATTTGATAAAATGAATCTCTCATTTTTGATTCTCTAGTAAAAATTTTTAATCGCTGAATAGTGCACATTTCATTTCAAAGTATTCTCTAATCAGCGACGATGTTCAAAATTCATCAACTGTCAATGTTCGTTCAACTTTTACAATTGTAAACATTTGAAGCACTCCGGTCACCGATGACCACCGTGGCAGTCAACGTGTTAATGTCTGAAGGAGATGAAGATTACAGATTACTGGACTGCCATTTTCTCATATTTGTAATTATTTTTCACAACTTTCCCTTAAATGTCCTGCATGAATTTTTCTTTTCCACGACGTGGCCAAAAGTGGCCATCTTTCACATCCTTAAAAATGATGAACATACTGAGAAAAGTAAACATATACAGGAGAATATTAACCATCCCTTTAATCTAGCTGAACGCCCATATTCTCTTCTTTTTTTTTTTTTGGGTTGCTAAAATCTTATCGTAGAGTATAAAAATGCTAATCCACTAATCTTCCTTTGCAATCAGATTCCACAGACACCGCGTATCTATCACAATAAGCGTGACATTTTATCGAAATTTTCCCTCGATGCAGCGTAATTCGGCGGTGTTTCCGATTTCAAACGACACACCGGGAAAACCGATATCCAGCATGCACCAAACGGACTTCGATAACGCCTTCCAATGCGTCTGTGTAACGCAATACTCCTACGCGAACGAAACGTTACTTTTCTGGACGTTAAGCGTTCACGACACGACGCAGCGGCGATTTCAACGGGCGACCGACCGCGAAAGTGACCATTTCTGCGGTGTCGAAGTGTTAAAGTTTCTTCGATCCGCAACGAAAATCTCGCGCCTCGATCGTTGCGTGATCACGGTTCTACAGTTGTGAAATCGCGCCACGCTCGTGTGAACCGGCCCTAAAAGCGACACCAAACACGGCCGCCGCCGCTAGGCGCCAATTAAACGTGAAAATGAACTGGTATCGATGGAAAGAAAAAGCGATCGGGTGAAATTTCTAGGCGCCTTCGGTTACCCGGAGTACCGATGCGTACAAGTTGGACGTAGTTTTATCAACTTCGTTCAATTGAAATTCATCGGCGAACGTTTCTCCTTTTGAACAGTTAGTTTTACCATTTGGTGATTCTGTGTCGAACTTCTTCCACCTTTATTCTTTTCTTTATCCTTTTTTTTTTTTTAATGTTACTCTATGGAACGCCGTTTAACATCTGAAATTTTGCTTCGTCTGAAGGAATAACGATACCTGCCAACGGGAATTAATTAACCGAGTTCGTGAAATGTAAACTCGAGTAGTAAAAACTTTAGCAATTTTTGTTTTAGGGGTATGCCTAAAAAGGTGAAGCAAGCTTAAATGGTCGTTAAAAAATTAACATAGCAAAAAAATGATTCTGCCTGAAAGCTGGTAATATTTTGCTAAAAAGTGTAATTTAAATCAGATGACACTTTCTGTACGAATGTAACGGGTGGCCTATGAACGGCATTTTTTATTTCGCTACTTGAATAATATTTATATTTTATAATTAAGGTGTGTCGACTCTCTAATTAATTGCCAAATCTCGCAAATTTTGGGAGATTCGTCCGGAATGAAGTAATTAATTTCCGTCAAGTGGGATAAAATGGGACAGAACATCGTCCATTGCGGAAGAAAAGAACACTTGTATAGTGAAATTATTGGTGAATACATTAAACGCTGGTCAACTTAAAAAGTGAACCAAAAAATGTATTTTAGCGTATATTAACCTCCAAACTGTGTTCACTTTTTCAACAGAAATTGAATCTCTCTAGTTTATAATTAAAAACGAGTAAGAATCATAACCAATTACATCCTCTTCCTTCGTGCAACTGTGAATTTGACGTCTTTTGCGTCCAACACAAGCATACCAGTACAATGAACCCCTTAACCCACGATTTTTCTTCTGACTGTGCATCTAAACGTCAGCCATTTAGTTTCAGTACTGTATCAGGTAACAAAAGCTAATCAATTGCAGATTAATTACATTCGGTAATCCTCACCTCTTCCAAAATGAATTTTTCTCAATAATGTAACTATCTTTGTCAAACCTTGACCAGAATCTCTGCCACGAGTATGACAATTTATCAGGTAACGAAAGCTAATGAATTACAGATTAATTAGACTTAGTAATCCCGAGGCTTCGAAATTAAAACGAAACTAAAAATTAAAATTAATTTTTCCCAATAACAACAATCGTTGTCAAACCTTGACTCGTTGTTGCGAGTAAAATGGTCCAAAATGAACAATCTCTGAATAAACAACTGATTATCTCCTAATTACCCCCTAACAAACGACGAGTTAACTCGTCTTCCACACAGGTAATTACGCTAATTTCCAAAAACTTCCCGCTACTTATTTCCCCAATGCAACGATTCGCAATTTAAACAGAATCCTCCAAACGTACACGCACGAAGTTCCCGCGTCTCGTGTTCATCCCCATGTCGCGTGCGACAACTTTTCCGTGCCGTTTCGTCGCAAAAGCGTCTCGCGACGCGTCTCGTTTCACTCTCCACCGCCCCTCGAACACGAGGCTTTTCTTCAGCGTGAAAAACCAAGCTCGACGAAGAGAGAGAACAGAGACTGCCTCTCTCCGCCATTCGTATTCACCGTGCGTTTCGCGGAGGGTGGAGAAGGTGCGGGGGACAATCGTGCGCGAAAACCTTTAGAACTCGCAGCCGAACCGTGTGCCGTCGTATCGCGGCAACTCACACGACTAGCGAAAAAAAGAAAAAAGAAACGAACAGGCAAGGTCGACCGCGAGATTCGTTCTCCTACATCGACTCCAGAGGAACAACGTCATCGTAGAGAAAGGAGAGAGAGAAGAAACTGGCTGCTGCTGCCTCGATTACGTCGAGGACTTTTCCGGGTTCGCGGGAAAACCTCTTCCCTCGTTTCCTCGCCTTTATCAAAAGCCGCCTTTATCTCGGCGCAACTCGATCGAATAACGCGCTACCAGGCACAGATGAATCGGCTCGTTGCTGTCCTTTTAGGTCTGAGATAGCAGGATGCGTTCTCTCTTCTTTGATTTACCGCGATTCGAACAGAGAGACGAAATTACACGTTGCGTTCAAAGTTGCACGGGAGAGATAATGATGATGAATGGTAAGACGCTTGGTCCAGTTTTCTCGAATGTAGATACAGGCATTACTTTCTTTCGCACTTCGATGCAATTCACCGCGCTTCGCTCGTATTCACCGGTTTTCATGGTAAATATTTTCTGTACAATACTGAGTGAACGATTCACTCCGAATCATCTCGGCGTTGGAGAAAATAGCTCGGTGAAACTGAAGGATCGTATCGAGATTGTCACGATACCTTGTGTACCATCGTTATCAGACTGTGAACGAATTTTAATTGCAGCGTCTTTTCAATCTCTGCCTACTTTCCAACCTTCGATCTCATAAAATGGTTCATTGATCGTAATGTTTAATAAATTCCATATCGCTCAAGTTCCCTGTTGCTGGAACAGTCGACGCAGAAGCAGGTTCGCGATGCGTAAGAGAGGAACAGGCGAAAGTGGCTTTATTAGGATCGGTTCGCAATGAGTAACGGTGGTCTAGTGAAAGGAACTGTTGATAAGAAAACCGTCGGCTACCCGTTTCGTCGTTGCCGCGGCTCTCTCGTTTCCTGAACAGCAAGTTTATGAACTTGAGAGCGTTATTTTTCCAATCGGACGGCGCCGTTCCTGGTAGATTTCGTCCTCGAACCGGTGCTTGGAAGGAAAAACGTTCACCGTCTTTTAACGCGTTTCACGTTCAGTGACTCATGCCGCACCTCGAGAATTCTTTTCGAAGGATACTTGTTATCCTAGCTGAAAGACTACCGTATCGCACGGGATATGGAAATAAAAGTTGGAAACATGCTTGTTTCGTAATTTTCGATGGTATCTCGTTGCACCTTTTTTTTTTTTCTCGTTATTTTTCTTTCTTCCAAAGCTGATACCCTCGTTTGAGAAAGACACAAGGATCGTGGATACAGGCAAGAGAGGTGTGCGTTGTATACACGCAATCGACAGGTTACGATCGTGATTCATTGGAAAGAAAAGTGCACCGTCAGTTTGAATTGCATCACGATCTCCTCTCCCGAGCTCGAAAATTCCACAACGACACGAGAGGCGTTGTTAACTATAATTCACGTCATCGACGACATCGTTGAAGCGTCCCTCGACCACACTTTCGAGCAAGGTGACTCTGACACAGGGCGAGGAGAGGCCATTAAGGGGCCATTAATTCAAGATACGCGTCCTTCGCGATGGGTATTAGCAAACTATAGCCGGCTAGACATTTTCGAGCATGCGAATTAGTGACCTTCGCGTACTTTCCTTCGTCGATCCTGGGCGTAAAAATAAGACGGGTGATGTTTGCGGATAACGTGATTCGACTTTCAAAAATCGTGAAAATAAAAAAAAAGACGAACGAAAAGGAGAGGAAACGTGGAGTTGTGTACACGCGACACTGTAGAATTTGCATAATTTTATACCTGACCAACGTCGTGAGATCAGCAAGAGTTGTGTTGTGAGGATTGTACGCGGAACATGTTCGATATTTGTATAGTTGGTGGAAGCGATATAGCGAGGTTGTAAATTAAAGCATTGAGGAGTTTAGACTATCTCTGAGAATTGGAAAAATTCTTGAATTGATAGTTTATACTTTAAAAAACGTAAATGTACGAAGCAAAGGTTCGGCGATGTGACTGTAGCGTCGCCATTATGCAGAGAGATTAAATGCAAAAATACTTTTATATTCTTTAAGGGTAATACAATAAAGCCCTTATGAAAAATTTTCGATTGAATCAATTATTTTCTTAAAAGAAAAATGCCAAATTTAAGTATCATTTTCCCCTTTAAATGACGACACCGAATGACGTAGCCACACCCAGGGTCATTATTTGTAAATTTTTTAAATATATTACAACGGCAAAATCAATTCCGAGTTGACATCAAACGAAACTTCTTATCTCCCTCAAACTGCTGTTTCACCGTTCGTATTAGAGGTCTAACTATGGGCTACCACTTTTATTTCAGGATTTATTGTCAAACCTGCAGATGATTTTTAAGATACAACAATTGAATATATATATCAATAACATATTTACCATATGATGCGAAATCAAAATAAGCTAAACAAAAGCAACGTATGTCGCAAATTATACAAAAATCTTCATTTTTAAAAAGGTGTTCTAAATATGGACCACTCGTAAAATAACCAAAATGAAAGGTAAGAACTGTATATTTTCAGGTTGAAGTATAAAAACGTAACTTAAACATAAATGCCATTTTCAATAGGCCCAAGCACTTAACGTATACAATCCTTCCACTAGCCCATATTTAGACCTCCTCTACGTACATATTCACACCTATCTAATCTTCTATCCTCGCTCTATCGCTTCCACCAACTGTACATAGGTATCGCGCGTCTCGTCGGTGACGACGATTCGAGACGGCACACTTGCGAAACCAGACCGAAACGACAAGGAAGAAAAGCGTTTAATATAAATCCAGACTGGTCGACTTTTCACGAAGCGGAAACGCGACTCGCTTCCTGGCGGTGGGAGATCGCGAGGATCGAGTGACGATCCGCCCGAGAGGCAGCCGTGTCGTCGCTTCCTCCCGCGGCGAGAACTAGTTTCGTGGCCACGCATCGGAACCTGATCGTGACCAGAAGAAACGCAACGCGATGTTTTCATGCCTTTATGACAACGTACACGCCCGCGGATCCGCGTTCAACCGCTTACGTAACGCACGGCACCGGCGCGGCGGTAAGGTGCGTTTCAGGAGAACGAGAACTGGAGGAAGAGGAGGCGGAGGTAAGAGAGAAGGAGCTCTCTGCGGTGGTGGATCGAGAGCGGGATAACGAGTGAACCTGTGCAGCGTTTAACCGGACAGGCCGAGTGGATTCCGCGAGAGAAATGTAATACACGAGCGCTGCACCTTGTTCCTCGGAATCGAGACGGAAAAGGAAATGAGTCGCGAGCGAGCGCCGCTGCACGCGACTGGAAAATCTTTCTCGTAGAACAGGGAACGGCGTGCGTGGCGATTATCGAACCACAAGCTGATCGTGTGAGGGAAATTTTTCAATCTTCTGCATGTACTGCGCTCACGAATGGGCTTAGTTAATAGGGTACAGTCGGTGGAAGAAATATAGCGAGGTCGGAAATTTAAATATTCTGAAGAGGTTAGACGTGGATATTTTGTCAGATGATAAGAAATTTAGAGAAAACTTTTTTGAAAATATTTTTCAATTTCTACTTCTAGCTTGATATTGCTTGGTATAGGAGATAAAAACGGTAAGTAACAGTACTAAACGTAATTGTGTAATTCTGAAGAGGTTAGACGTGAATATTTTATCAGATGATTAGAAATTTAGAGAAATTTTTTTGGAATTCTTTTTATATCTACTTCTGGCGATGCAATTTTTAAAAATAAGCATAAACAGATGTGGAGATGAGATATTGCTTGAGGTGAAGGACTGCAAAGACCTTTCTACCTAATAAACAAGTTCTTTTTTTGTATTAACCTTTTCGCTGCGGCAGATTTTAGTATAGTCGGAGGAAGAAATATAGTGAGGTCGTAAATTGAAACATTAAGTAACAGTATTAAACGTAATTGTCTCATTCTGAAGAGATTAGACGTAAATATTCTATCAAATGATTAGAAATTTAGAGAAATTTTTTTTTATATTTTACAATTTCTACTTCTAGCAATATAATTTTTAAAAATAAGCACAAAAAGATGTAGAACTATTGCTCGAGATGAAGGACTGCAAAGACCTCTCTACCTAATAAACAAGTTCATCCTTCATATTAACCCTTTCACTGCGGCAGATTTTAGTACAGTCGGTGGAAGAAATATGACGGTCGTAAAGTAAGGTATTAAGTAGCGGCACCGATTGATGCAGTAACACCCAGGGTGGAACGCGGCATTTTTCGTTTTTCAATTACAACTGAATCAAAGCTGAGGCACATACTTCGTACAGTCCCGACTGAGCTTTCCAAACCTTATCTTCCCACGTTTACGTCGGTATGCTCCAACGTGTAAACTTTGACGCCAAACCGCTATATCTTTTCTTCCGTCGACTATACTTACCGCGAGTAATGGTAAATAATTACCACAGCGTAAAATAATTACCACCGTAAGGTACTTACTACAGATCGGTCGATTAATTTAGTCTCTACTTTAGCATCAAGGTGATGCAGTTGGTTCGAGGAATTGGAAAAATGACACGCGTCGCAATTACGTCGAACGGTGACGTTTAAGAGACGGATTTTTCCCCACGAATATTAAATTTACAACTCGTACATCCTGCGCAATACCGACATCGATAAATTCTCCAGCGTTAAGCGTATCCATAAATTTCCCCCCACTCCTGCAGCTCACGGGACGGCGAACCGTAATGGGCGAGAGGGGGGGGTGGAGGGTGGCGGGGAGGGGGGTAGTTCATTAAAAAGTCACCAATAATAAAGCATCCTACGGAGAGATTTTATTTGTCGGAGCATTACTTTGTCCCGGTTTATTTATCGCCGTCGGGGAATCGCTTCAGGATCAGCGGTGCCGGCAATTAATCGAATAAATTACGAGTGCCTTTTGCGCCTCTTTCTGTCTGCCACGTCCGGACGGCTTTTGATACTTCCTGCTTTACGCTGCCGGTCTACGAGAAATACGCTACTCGGAACAGTTAAAGAATTGCATTAGCCCTGTTGCGATACGGTTTGTAACTCTTTTCACGAATAGGTTTAAGAAGGCGTGTAGTAATCTTAAAAGAGAACCTTACAAAAGAATAAATACAACTTTTATTTTTATCCGTGTATCGTCGTATTGCTACATTTTCTCTTCCACCTTTGCGAATACCACGGAACAACAATGTGAAAATACAAAAGAAAGTAAAGAAATCGAGTTTATTTTTTTCTCGAAAACAAGCTCTCGTATGATCGTTATCATCGTCGTCGCAGAATGACTGGGATTTTTACCTCGATAAATGTCGCTGTCGTTCTCTGTAGAACAGACGGGCACCGTGTAGGTGGTCTGCTCGTAGGTCTGCTGCTCGTCCGTATACGGTATAGGATCCGCGGACGCGAACAGTATCCGCAAGATGACAGCCACTGCGGCCGCTAGTTGAGCGGCACTGGCTATCCTGGCCCACGACATTTTCGTTTTGCAGCTGCAGCTGTGAAGCGCGGCGTGGCGTGGCGCGGCGTGGTGTGTCCGGGCACGACACGGCACGGCACACGGCGTGGCTCGCTTCGCTCGCTCTCCACCGGGCTATTTCACGAATTCGTCCATCCTTGTTATTCTGGCCGGCGTTCTCATCGCGGTCGTTTCACCCTCGGGACGGCACTTTGCGCGGACACGCACACCAACGACGTCAACGACAACAATAACACACGACAGAATGGTCCGCGAAAGTTCATAGCTGTTTCTGTATATACATGTGTATCTATGTGTATTTACCAACGCGAGATTAAATCGTGGTGGACCCGTGGTCCACGGGGAAGAAACAGAGTTTCCGTCGTCTCATCGCTTCTTGTGATCTTCGGATGGGAACGCAACTATATATGCATATAGAGTCTGTAGATCAAATCGCTACCGTTTCTATCGACACAGTGGGAAGAGATAAGCTCACCACCACCACCACCAACGGTGGACGATCATTTTCCAAATGCGTGATCTCGTCTCAATGTGCGGTTACGAGGGCGCACAAGGATGGCACGGGAAAAGCGATCGGTCAGATCGATTGGATGGTGTGTCCCTTGGTTGCCTGAAGGAATAGGAAATTGCCGAGGCGTATCGGACAGTGAGGATCGAAGTTAACGAAGCAGTGATTGTGTTCGCGCTGCATCCTCGCAGCCCGATACGCCGCTGCGCGTCGCGTATACACGTTCGCGCAACGTGACTGGAATATTAACGTGGCTCGAGATCGAACTAGCTAGCCCAATTTGGTTTCCTCCCGACAGACTTGCTCTTTCTCTTGTTATTCTTCCTTTTTATCTCTTGTTTCTTTACCGTGAGAGATATCAGGGAGTGCGTTAGAGTGAAAAAGAGGGGGGGGAGTAAATTCGATCGACGCCGGTTCTCGGCTCGCGCACGTTGTCCTAATTGCGTCGTCGAGTGCCTCAATTAGTCGGAATTATGACCTCGATTGTTTCTCGTCGTGCTGTACACACCGACGGGAGACAGCAACAGCGCCGGTAGCAACAGAGCAGAGACGGTCGGCTGCCGGCAGCAACGAGCGCATCAGGTTCGCCGGTCGAGCAGCAATAATTACACGGCCCCTCTGGAACGTTTTAAAGCGGCTTCCCCTTATATTTTTAGTGCGTCAAGACCAGGGGGACACACGGCCGTGTACGCCTCCACGGCGACATTTGTTTCGAGCTTTCACAAAAAAAAAAAGAAAAAAAGAAGAGTCGTTGAAATGTACGTTCGCCAAACGGTCGGTAAAAAAGTGCATTTTTCGGTCGTGTATCTTTTTACCCATCGATACGGTTCCGTCTTGTGCAGCGATCGAGAATTAACGTGTAGAAAGTCGTGGAATAGTTTTGTGCGAAAAGATCGACTCGAAAGATGTTGATTGTAAGAGAATTTCCTTACGCCTGGGAAAAGCGGCTGGCTCGAGACAAAGGGGAATTGTTTACGTTCGATTTAGGTAGGAGCAAACGGACGGCTCGCAATTATGACTCAACGATTGCGATATTAACCGCAAGTTAGCCGAGAACCGGCCGCAACGGCGCTGCACGCGTGCACGGGCACACCGCGAGCCTTGACATTTATACGTCATGGAGAAACTCCGCGTCCTATGTGCATCCTAGTTGCGCTCAATGCTAAAAAGAAACTAACGGCCAACTTGAACGGGCCTAGTAGGTGAGCGGATAAACGCGGAAAAACGTTTCCGGCGATCTCGGATGAAAATTCAAGTTCCGCCAGTAAAAGGATGACTCACTCGTGTGCGACGCCTCGACGTGTGTACCTATATAGGGTGTATCACAATGTGTGGGCACCGGTTCAAGGGTAGACTGGAGACATTAAAGTAATGAAAACAGATTTGCATAATCGTGTGTCCTATCTGACCCTGTCTGTAAATCATTAGTCGTTACGCGAAGTATATTTTTTTTTCTTTTTTCTTTTTATGGAACTACTTTCGATAACTATCGTACAGCTTCGTGTGGACTGGAAATGATACGTAGAATATTACGAAATAATGTGTACAAAGTGGTTTTGAAGGTTATGTTTAAGGTACCAAGAATTATTTGCCAACGGTTGATTAAATCTTTTCTATCGTTTTTACGCGCTCGATCGCAAAAACAGTTTCCTTTCATTCCGATATATGTGTTGTGTTCAGAAGAGTTAAAAAGGGCGTTGAGTGTAAACGTTGCGATTCTAGTGCAACGATCAGTAACCTATCGACGATTTCCTGGCCACTTCCGTTTCGCGAGGAAGACGTCAGAGACCGGCGGCGGCCGACAGAGAGAGAGACGGACGCCGTTTCCGATTCCAATATCCTTTCGCGACAAGAAATCTTCAATTTCGCGACGGAAAACGTGAGCGACCGGCCCTCCTTGGATCGACCGGCATTATGCAGCGGTGCATTTGCATAGGTCGCTCGCACTGATGACATCGTGTCGCGTGGGATCGCGGCGATCGACCACAGCAGAAAACGAATCGATTCGTTTCGCGCGTGAGACGTCGGTTTTCAGCCAGACGGATTCGAGGGCGAAGGGTGTTGCCTTTTGTCGTCAATGGCACTCGTCCTATCCTCACACTACACCGGCGGCACGTTCGATTTTTCGCCACGCGCCGTTTGAATTTTTCCCGGGAGAAAATCGTCGGGACGAGGTTACGTTCCATTACACATAACGACGAAGGTCGAGCAAAGTAGTCTACGTAGACAATATGCTATATTTGCGGATACACCGCGGGAATAAATTATCAAAGCGGATGACATTGACATGTATTTCATGCAAAACGTTCTGTAGACAAGTTATTTCTTACTTATGTAGCCATGATTCTGTACGTGTTCCAGAAAAAAATAAGCATGCATTCGGAATACCTTTGTATCGCGCGGTGTCGATGCACTTTTAGGAAAACAACACGAAAACAATCGTGTGTTTTACGAATGAACAGGGTGTAGTTAGGGAAAGTACGGATGAATCGGGAGAAATTACACGGACAGAAAGAGAATTGAATCCCCTCGGAGGATACATTCGCGTCGCCAATTTAATACACCGTTTCAACGTCGTTTTGGCACGGTGCGAGGAACCCTTCACGCCATATCGACCCTTCAACCTCGAGCCACGATTCCGCCCACGTCGAACTCGCACCGGGACCACGTACCGGCTCGATCATTACTACACCGATCCCCAGCCTTTCGGGATATCCACGTTCTGAGCCGGAGAAAAGATAAAAGCAACAACGGTGCACGATGTGCGGTGTGCGTGGATCACTGAAAACTTTCTCACACTAGGCGTCACTGGCACTGGAGAGGCGTCGTTCGCGCGGCGAATCAAACGCCATTTCGAATCGGTTCGCGCACGGAGGATCCACGGGTAATCTCATGAAACATACACGGATCCGGCCGCGAGAGAATCGAGGATCAGAGATCCTCCCCGGGACGAACAAACGCAGCACCGTTGCGCTCCTACGAAAGTGACAAAACGCACTGCTCTCCGGCGAGGAACACGAACACACTGGTACGCAGACGGCTAGCTTTCCCACGACCACCAATACACAACGTTCTCGCGCGTACAGTAAACCGTGACTTCGGCTCTGCACGCTCGCTCCTCCGACTTGCTTCCAGTCGGGAAGAGAACAGACAGACAGACAGACAGAAACGGGAGAGGGAGAGAAACTCACGCTGCCGTACAAACACACGCTCGCCTCGTCTCTCTGTGCAAAACGTGTACCTACGATGGGGGATGGAGCGAGAGGGAGAATGTATGGAAGCACGCGCGCGCTCGTACACACCGACAGGCATACACACGGCTTCTGACAAGCCGGCATACACGTGCGCTAGGAAATGTGCGTGAGAGAAAGAAAGGCAGAAAGTGGGAGGGAGTACGAAGGAGAGAAAGAGAGGGGGATGTAGAGAAACACGTTACACAGTTGCACGCGAGAAGGCGCGACGTCGGTGAATTTCTATCCGTGTGTGTGTGATTATATGTGTAGCGTCGCGTTTGCAACGCGTTTCCCTCGGTTGTTCTCGCTTATCGCGTCTTCTTCACGCCGAGACGAGAGGCGACTTTGTCGTGTCGCGTTCACCACGTACCCCGGGTACTCTTCTCGAGGAGGCACCGCACGTTGGAGTGAAAAATCGCGGAAAATCGATCGTGGAACGAAGAGGCGCGCCGGTGGCGACGACCGAAACGCCATGCCAGCCCCCTCTTCGCTTCCCTGTCTCACTTTGTTTCTCCCTCTTCCCTAGTTCACCGTCCTCGTCCGTCTTTGTGTCTCTATATCTTTGTATATCCATCTTCGTCTTCCTTTCTCTCTGTTCATTTACCTCCCTGTTTATCCACCGACGTTTCCCTCTGTCTCTCTTCATCTCTCACGCAGACCATGCTTCCCCTCTTTCTCTTTATTTTTCTGCTCCTACTCCCTTACACAGACCTTTCTTTCTCTCGCTTGCATCGTCTCTGTCTGTTCTTGTTACTCGTCGCTCTACCGATTCTTCTCGCGTTGTCTCTGTTGCCCGCGGTCTCTGTCCTACGCCAACGTATGGATTTTCAGGGAATTTGAGACGGGAAAATTCGCGCGAACGATCGTACGATCGTGACCAAGAGCAACGACGAAGGAGAATCGGCGTCGACGAGGATACTCGAGCAGTCTATGACTCACGAAACGACGACGACAGGTCACTGAAAAACGCGCGGACGGCCATGAAAATCCCGACCATGCCCTCTCTCGAGAGCGAAGCGCCGACGATGGCACATACAGTGACAGCGGCACACGGACGTGGAGAAGAGCAGCTGGAAACCTGCTGGCAACCAGGCTTTCAGGGACGTAGAATTCGATCTTCGTACCACGTGGCCCCGTAACTGTCATTGTCGGGAACGTGATTCGAGTGCAGAGTATCCGGAGATCTTTCAGCGGCCGATAAGAATCTCCGGCGTGGTTTTTCAGCAGTATCATTAGAGCGCCATCGGCGCCACGATCGTCATATCGATTTTCGAGCAGATGTCGCTCTGCATCTATGCGCGTTTCTTTCGAATTACCGATGTTATCGAAGAATTTTACGATAGTTGAAGATTTTGCGATAATCTCACGGAATATTATGTAAAATAGTAGGTGCACTTTTTATTTCTCTTTGTTCCATATTTTTACCTCAGTTACGTATACATATGTATGTATAACAAGGAATTACGAAGAACAAAGAGATAATATAGCAGTCAACAGGATTTCGATAATGTATTCGGTAATTACGTATCAGCGGATATGACTACAGTTGAAATTGATAAGGCTGCTTGGTCATGTCGTTAATGGACGAAAACGTCTTTGTTTGCTTTACACGAGATTGAAATAGATTGCTTCACGGTGGATTTGGCGTAAAGCGGTCCGAGAGCTAAAATTCAACGGGAGCAAATGTGGCCCGTGACAGCCACGAGGAAAAGGGGCATAGTTGAAGACCGTAGAGGGGCAAAGTTGAAGACGTACGGAAATCAGGGGCGTAGTTAGAAACGAATGGACCATTAGGAGTAACGTAAAGGGGTCCGATCGTGACCGAAACAGCAGCAATTTACATAAACTTTCCGGAACGTGACATTTACGTTCGTGTCCCACGAAGAAGCAACTTACGTATAGTAAATTGAAGCGATATCGATTACGTCAATTATAAAAAGATTACACGGTATCTCGTGAACGTTAACGAGCCTTATCTGCGCCCCGTGTAATCGTTGTACTCCGTTAATAGAAAGTACTAAAATGCACTGGTTTAAAGTGTATAATTAAATTATTCACTCTTTAGACGTATACTTAGCGAGTGTCGTAAAATGACACGATGGAACACTTTCATTATACTATACGTGATGTAACTTTTTACGTGAAAAAGATAAAAAAAATGTTACGATCTTGATACGAATATCATAAACCACGTGCAGGAATCGATCAATTCTTATCACACGGTCGTAAAGCAAAAACTCGGTGACATCTAGGTAAAAGGACCAATCCAATTTCACGATATTCTCGTTTATTTCTCCCTAATGACATTTTAGACTTTTTCCTCTTATTTCGCCACTGTTTCGTTAAATTTTTAAATCTCCAGGGTCTTTCATACTACCTTTTCAATACCGGGTATCTCAGATCCATTTGACTTTATACGATCGTTGGTAAGTCTACAGTCTTACAGGGATCTTCTCTGTTGAACCCAGTTAAAGTAGGTACCCTGGAAGTTTCGTTTATCGACCGAAGATACGTGAAAACTTTCAGGTGTCCTGTTTTATCGATCGATTCTCTTTTAAGGCGCCAAGTTATGAATGTGTTAAAAGGTGAATGGTTACACTTTTTCTCTCTTTGCCGGAGATTCAATCGGAATGCGTAAAAAATTTATTACACTCACCTCCATCGTCGGTCATTACAGAGACGGTAGTCGCAGGGCCGTGCCCATCCGGGTTGAACACTTGCAACGAAACCAAATATTGAGTGTACGCTTGTAGATTTCGTATCGTGTGATTCTGTAACGAAACAAAGAAAAACGCGGGAAATTTAAAAAAGTTTTATTTCGTATCGCGTGATTCTGTAACGAAACAAAGAAAAAACGCGCGAAATTTAAAAACGTTTTATATACTAGCACAGAGAATAAATAATAAAATACAAAAATAGAGTTTCTTACGTCACTTACGTCAACGGCTTGATTTCGAATGTACACTTCTTTCTCCGCCAGATACGGTTTGTCCCGCGGCTTGTATCCGATCCTATAGCCAAGGAATTCGCCGTGAATGGTGTCAGAGCTGGGCGCCTTCCATGCCAAATAAATGGACGTCGCGGACGTGTTGTGAGCGCTGGTAATTATGGGCTTCCCCGTCGGCACTGAAACGAAAAAAATAACACATCGAGCGAGTCAGCAGGTTTTCGCGCAAACATATCGCCGGAGAGCTATCGAGATTTTCGCATCGACGTATTTATCGAGTATCATAAAAACAACCCCCTGAATCGGATGTTTACCGTTCGACGATTTTCATTAGTACATATTTTCGCGAATTCGTCTGTTTGCCTGATCGGCTCAAATCGACTCTCTAACAAGAGGAAAAAAATAATGTATATAATATATCGTTTCGAACATCGTTCTATGCCCCGACAAATATCTAGGCGAGACTCGATACTCGGTATATCCCTTTCAAAACGACGATCCCGTTAATCCTATTTTCGTCGTCAATTTTCAATAGCGAAAACACTGATTTTAGTTTATTAGTGCTTGAAATCCTAACCGTCGGTCGACAAAGCTGGGTCATTTGTGACCCGTGTTACTCGTGAAATTTTTGAGAAATTGAAAATTATTACAGAAACGGTGGCAGCTCGAAGAGGAAGAACCTCTTTCTACCAAACAAATCTATTTCGAACGTTTCTCCAAAATGAAATAATTCACATATCCAAAAAATCGTACGTCACTTTGTAGATAATACATTTCCATTTGCAAATCAAAGAGAATTTATTTCATACGTTCCAATACTTATCGACGATAGCTGCCAGCAATCGATGTTCCAGCAGAAGAAGCTTCGCAATAACTCCTCCGTTACGTGACATTTCAACTTTCCAAAAATCCGAGAGTAAAATAGAACGTTACATTTCAATCCTCCGGCAAAAAATTGAAACTTTCCCCTCGATAGTTACTCGAAAAAAATTCGCAAACTTCTACCTCCTTTCGCACGCCTAAGGGTGATGCATCCCTTGCAAAGTACGTCTCAAAGGTATCGAACATCGTGCCCCGATCTTTCGCGCGACAACACTGGGAAACATCGATAATCTTCTCGATTGAAAAGCGCCGTTCTTTCGAATCGGTTCGCAAAGGATAACACGGAAGGGTGGGCGCATAAAGCACGGAAACACAGGCTCGACAACGAGTACCATCGAAGTTTCATTTCTATCGGGGCAAAAACATATTCGCGATGATTGTTTGACGATCCGCTCGCAATAAATATTAGCCGGATCCCATTTATTTTCCAGCCTTGGTCGTCGTCGTGGAATAAAATTCAAACGTGCACGCTTAATCGCATTTCCCATTATTCCCGTGCTCGGCCTCCCTCCGCGCCTTTCCCCCCTTCTTTCACCAGTTCATCCCGTTGATCCCAGATATATACACGTACATTTCAATGGACCACCCTCCTCCTCCTGCCTCCACCCTCTGCCACTCTGTACTACCCCTTTCTCGCGTAATATTTTCGACAATTGATAGCTCTCGACTCGTTTAAAGCTCGGTGCCAGTGTAATTTAATACTTTTTGCACAATCGAATTTCCGTTGATCGGGGACGCGATGTCGTTGCACGCGAAAAATAATCGCAATTACCCCTTCTCGAAGAAATGCGACATGATCTCGGGGTTATTTCGTGTCGTCCATTACTCTCTCTCTCTCTGGCTCTCCTTTTCTTTTTTTTCTCTTTTTCTCCCTCTTTCTCCCTCTTTCCC
>NW_017100261.1:3415659-3416882 GCF_001263275.1 Habropoda laboriosa | reverse complement strand
CCTCTCTTTTTCTCTCTCTCTCTCTCCCTTTTTTCTCTGTTTCCCTCTGTTTCTCTCTCTTCCTCGCTCTGTCCCTGCCCTCCGTGCTCCCTCCCCCTTTTATTTGTCACAAATGCCTGGAAGAATTTATCGAGCGTCGCGGTCGCGGAAACGCAGAATGAAATGGAAGCAGAATTTCCATGTTGAACCGCAATTTCACCTTTTTCCTACCTACGTGGTGTATTCGAGGGCTCGTAGTTTAATATATATCCTCCTTGAAATTCCTCCTCGTAGTACTTTGTACTCTTCCACTTCTCGGATACTTCATAAGCACACGTTATTTCATTACTTTCCTGCGCTCTGTGCCACCCAACCACGGCGGTGCAGCGCCCGGCTTCAACTCGCGCGACTCTTATCCCCTTACTTTCACGTCGTGTAACAACGAAGTACACCTTTTGGCCAACAGTTTCTTGCAATAACGCCGGAGCACAACCGTGGAATTCAAAGGTTCAATCGACTTGACGAATGTCTTTCGCGAACTAACCTCCTACCGAGTTCCCGGAAAAACGGTCCGTATAGGTACCGCCCTTGAAAAGAACACTCGTTAGAGAATTGTTCTAGAATTGCACGTGTATAAACGTGTTCACATTGAACAATTCGGTAGGTTGACTTGTTAAACAGTTTTTTATCTTAAACCTTGCGATCCTATGTCTGGGTCATTAGAGACCCGCTGGCTTTGTGACCATCGTCGAACTTCATAGCATTTCGTTACTCTTTCGAGAAGACAGACGTGCAGCGAATGAAAAATTGTCAGCATGCGTTCGAGAATACTTTCTGTCTTTTCTGAAACTTTCGCGTTTTCGAGGTTAAAATCTTTCCTTTTCTTGAATTTAGAGAAATTGAAAGAAAATTGAAAGAAAGAATGATAGAAATATAGAATAAGCATGATTTACTTATAAAAAGTACAAATTTTTAATTAATTTACGGTATCCCTAATATTCTTATAAATATATCACTTATTGTTACACACCTCAATTGTCTACACTCAGATAAAGTAAACGTACTCAAAGAAATCCGAGCCTACATCGGTGAGAAATTCGTGTGGGTCAGAAAAGACCCAGACACCGAATTCTACGACCCGTACCTTGAGGATTAACGAGCAACGAAATCGTGGCGCGCGACTACATTAGAAGTCTGATCTCAGGGGCGTTCGTACGGGAGTTCACGACCCCGAGCAACCCGAG
>NW_017100261.1:3405137-3415583 GCF_001263275.1 Habropoda laboriosa | reverse complement strand
CCTCCGGGATGAGCCCCTCCCTCCTCGAACATCTCGAGGGAGGAGTCCGGCGTGGGGTGGGTCCGGTTGTGTTCGTAAGAGATCCCGGGCCCACCCCCGGAGTGCCGAGGATGGCCACCGTGGGGTTTTAGCCGGTAAGAGTCCGGCACTACTCCGCCCCCCTCCCCCGGGGGGCGGGGCGTCCATGAGGATTTCCCCACGTAAAAAAAAAAAAAACATCAGAAGTCTCGTCGTATATAATTAAATGCTGTCCAATTCGCGGAATCGTGTGTGTTATCGCGTGTCAATATTCACGGAGTGAAAGTTCGCCAACTTCAATTCTGTGGTTCTATGCTTCCCAAGGTACGTGAGTACATGGAAATCGTGGATATAATTCCAGGGCAGCGTCACGTGTCGGTGGACGGTGGACCGAGAATTTCCGGCGAAGAGCCACACTAATCGTTTGTCGACGATGATTGCCGCGAAAATAAAGCGTCTGCGAGCAAGCACGAAAGTCAAGGGGTAATTAATGAACGGTAGTATCGTGACCGAGATACCGAACGAACGTTTCGATGAATAATTACCGTCGACAGGGATTAGACGGCTAGTTGACGGAGAAACAGACAAATTGCACCGGTTATTATTTCGGGAAGTCAGAGAAATGTGTGTCAGATGAGGAAAATTGAACGATATTATATGCGGATCGTATTAATTCAATGAAATATTATTTTACCTGTGATAGAATTTCTCTGCGTATTTAGTCTGGAACAAGAATTACACGAACGGAGAATATTTGAGGTAGAACAGTGCTGTCCGGTCATTGCCCGCACGGGCAGCGTATCAAACCGGCGGGCAACAAGTAATTCATTCAAAGCCAACGAGATTCTGTCGCGATGGTATTCGCAAGCCGCGAGAAAAATGGCAAAATGTCTTAAAAAATAATGGAAATTATTTCAACGATTGATCTGTGTTCATTTTTTCTTAAATAATACTTTGACTCTGTGGATTTGGTTTCATGAATGTGTTGTGAACGATGGCGTGAATGTCGTGTGTTTGTTTTGTATATAGGTAGACATTCTGGGAGTCGGTGTGATCTATAGCTGATGCTCGAAAAGGCTTGAGATTGGCGAAGCGGGCAGTGAGTTAGATGGAATGGGAGAGTAAACAGTAGAGCAGCGTGGTTGATGAAAACAATAAGAGAGTGAGAATAAGTGAGTTATGATAAGAGTGCATTGTGGGAGAGTAAACAGTAGAGCAGCGTGGTTGATGAAAACAATAAGAGAGTGAGAATAAGTGAGATATGATAAGAGTGCATTGTTCGGCTGATCAATATTCCCATTAATGCATTGTTATCTTCGTTGTGCAATTGTCCTTATTAAATACACATGTGTTAAAAAACTCCGACCACGTGTTATTTACCCACAGACTCTACCCAAAAGTCGGAAAGAATCCATTTCTACGCCTAATAGTAACCATCGCCCGTTTTGAGAAGGAGAATTATGTTTCGAAGATTTGAAACACAAGTGTCTTTCTCCCATTCCACTTTAACCCTTTGCACTCGAGTGGCGACTGAGAAGCGACATGATTGTCTACCACTTGGTAAAAAATTAATTTCACCGGACAAAAGGTCTATGGGCCTCTCGCAAGTGTCTAAGCAGCGAAATGGTTTGAAAGAACCAATCTTTAATGAACTGTTGCAAGATCTTGTATAATATAATATAAAAATACATGAAATACGTATGTAACATCATTAGCCCGCAATTTTGCCCTCATCTGCCCACGGGCATCGGCGGGCGCCCTTGCCCGCCCGAAGGGCTGCTAATGGGCACCGAGCTGGAACGATAAAAGAGCGAAAGAAGAGTGTTCGATACTGATTCGCAGATTAATTTTAACCAATACGGGAATTACTGTATCGAGCAAGACTCGCGTGGAACGATATCAAGTGCATCTGTACAGCTTTATTTTCCATTAAACACATCTCGTTGAAAATTACACCTGGCCAGTGTGAATCACGCGAACCACCAAACCCCCACAATTATTATTTAATTTTCACGTTGATATACGCTGTTACGTGGCACGGGGTGTTGGGGAATAAAAACGCGAGGACGAAGGTGAAGTAGAGAAGGTTACGTCACGGGTAATTACGAGTCCATAAAGGTAATCGATGACCTACGGCTCAAAGCGCCCATTCAAGGGGGAGCATTAATTACAGGAGGAACCATTCAACGGCGTTGGTTCTCGCGCGCGTTGAGAACACGCAGGAATTCACGATTATTTTCCACCACTTAATTTCTCCCGCGGAGGCGAACTTTACTAAAGCGCGGTCGTCTTACTTTCTATTTACACGCGAACCGCGCGCCACGGCAAGTATACCGGGGCGATAATTTTTACCGGATAGCCCCGGTGATCGCTGTTTTTATTTCGATGTTCCTCTGTCGCGTAATTATTCATAAGCCTCTGGACAATGTTCCGTTTCATCGTCTCACGCGGATATTAATTACGCAGCCGTTAACTCTCGCTCGCGATGTTACCTTTTTCCGTGGATCCCGGCCTCCGTTGGGCTTTTGTTACTTTCGTCGTGCAATTAACGTCCGCGGCGGGCATTAATAACCTGCGAGACGACTCCTGTAATTAACATCGCGTGCAGATAGCTCTCGAGTATGAACAAACTTCGATTAATTGCGATTTAAATTTTTCGCGACCGCGTGAGCGCATACAGCGATTGAGGTTGCTGTATATGTAGAATTTTTGCTCAGGTTCTTTGACTCAACCCCTTAACATATAGCAACGCGTCAGACTCGTGACAGAGATTTTGGTCAATATGTGAGAAAGATAATTCTATCGGTAAGGAAAATAAATTGCAATCCTAACTTTCGTTTGGACTTGCAAAACTGAGGAGTACTAAATATAATTAATCTGTAACAGATTAACTTTCGTTACCTGATGCAGTACTGAGACAGAAAATGGCTGACGCTTAGATGCACGGTGAGAAAAGAAATCATAGCTTAAGGGGTTAATACGGTATTAAGCTTCTGTAGTTTTGTGCTCCGTAGTATTATTTCCGTATTGATAAAAATTAACCTGCAACAGTGAACGACTAAGGCGCAGACAAATTTTAACCTCTTAATTACGTCTAAAGTTTTCGCGGTGCTGTATCTCTGCACGGCACGGTTTGACGCGGAAAACGCGTAAGTAACGTAGTACTGCGACTTGTCTCTGGTGATGCTTTTCACTGTGAAATTACATCGGAACAGAGATTATAGATGAATAAGTAATAATTTATTTATTCGCGAAAGTCACTATATGGCGTTCAGTAGCCAAGAGGTGAACCCTTTGCACTCGAAGGCCTTTTTTTCTATAAGTAAGTAGCAAAATTTAATGTAATTTTTTAAAATTAACGTAGAAATAAACGAATATAACTATCTTACTTCAGTATTGGTGTAGTGTATTTTTATTAGAAGCTGGTTCTTTCAAAGTATTTCACTGCTGAGGTCTTTGAACGTGTAGTGAACAATTCACGGTGGTCCATAGACTTGCTGTCTTGGAAAATATCATCCTGAGAGTTGCCTCTAATGGTACGTATAGTATCGCTTCTTAGTCGCCTCTCGAGTGCAAAGGGTTAAATATACTGCAACGAAGGAATCTTTTATCTCCGAATTACGTATATTTTAACGCCTAACAGATTTCACAACCTCGCAGTATCGCTTCCACCAACCACACCAATCCCAAAACACTCCTCTTTCTCACATTCATCGTTCCAGCTCGAGTACATATTCTCCATTCACGCCACTCTCGTTCTACTCTGAACACGCACAGAAATACTACCGTAGACATTTCAGTCGTTGTATTTTGGAGTTTATTAACTCAATTGGTTATTCTTTCTGGTTAATAAACGATCGTTTTATTATCCCGTGAACGGTGACCGTCATTTCACCGGCAACAAACGTAACTCAATTAACGAAACAAGCGGGATTATTAACGCGCAGCCGGAGACATTGTGGCGGGTCAGGTATTAAGGGGGATACGCGGGGAAACGCGATAAGTCTTTCACACGATTCCGGGCCGCGCCGAGGTAATTCAGCCCCGTAATAAATGCGAGCCGTGTGCGTTTTTACCGTCGCTAAATCTGCGTTAAGTTATTATGATCCTGGTCTGGGGCCGCGTTTATGACGACCACCGTTCCCGCGACGATAAAAGCACGCGACGTCGATTCACTTCTTCTACTCTATTCCTACTCCTTTCAGCATTTTTCAAATTTTCCGCCAAATCTCCCACGCTTTTTCTCCATTCCCAGTTATCAACGAAAAATTTTAAAAAACACAGAAAAAGCTATCTATAAAGCACGTTTCACCTCGGCAAAAAAGAAGAGAAAAAAGAGGCTAATTCAATATCCCCCTCCTTTTAGATCATAAAGAGCGACGCCATGTTTGCTGGCGATCCTATAAACTAAATAGACGCGGCGGTCGCTGTACGATATTCGAGCAATAAAAACGCCGCCACTTCGCGAATTACACCTTTCACGTCTCACATCGAGGCGTAAAAACGAAGAAAACGCCTGATGGAGAGGGCGGCCAGGCCGTAGTAACCGTGGTGGTGTGGCGGAAGAGTGGTTTCAGGCGGCGCAGAAATTTCCTCCGATCCCTTATCAGGCTCCGAAGGGAAATAAAAGCTCGCGACTCGCAGCCCTACCATCGGCGCGTTTCAAACTTCATAACTCAGCACTGAGCGCGATTACCTCAGCGTTTCGAAGCACGAGAGAGAGAGAGAGAGAGATGGAGGATGTTACAGAGGAATTAGCCGTAGCGCCACGAATCCTGCAATTTTCGCGCGAATCAGCCCCGGGAAAAGGGTACCAGAGAACTCGCGCTTATACGTATAGCCCGCGACACGGCTGTCCCGATGGCTAATTGGTGGCTCTGTTACGCCATATATTTATGGGGGGACAGGCGAACGACCTCCGGAAACAGGAACGAGAGTCGCTGTACGTATTGGTCCGGAGGTAAAGTGGTAGGAGAAGTTTCGTTGGTGCCCTATTGATCTGGGTGAGACAGAGAGGAACTCTAGAGGGGTGTAGGTTGTCGAGGGCGACTGGTTAAGAGGAAAGGAGAGAGAGAGAGAGAGAAAGGGCAGCGTTTCATTTAAGCCACCCCCGTGGATTCCTGTACCACAGCCAGAAACGTTCGGTAGGCATCGTGCTCTCGTTCGTTTATATTACATGTATATGTAGGTGGGTGCATACTCAGGGTCGTGAGTTAGAATATGCCTGCGATAAATCCAGCGAACGGACCCGATGTTGACGCATTATCGGCTAATCGTCCGTTCAATTTCGTTCGTTTCGCAGTGGTTAATGAGCGGTTACTGTTAGGTTAAGGTGTTTGAGCGATGGTTTGGAAAGGTGGCGGTGGTTGTGAATTAATTTTAGCGCGAGGCTTTCATTGAGGAAAGTGTGGAGTAGTGGACTCTGGAAACTTTTGCGTGTTGACGCTTTTTATCTGCACTTCTACCGTCTACGCGGGTACAAAGAAAAGAAAAGTCTGACAAGGGCGGCGATTAGTGTTGTAGTGACGAGACGCTAAGGAATAAACGTTGGGAAATTTAGATCTTGGACTTTCTGTTGGATTTAGGTGATAAAATAAAAACTGGTATTTCAATTATAAGCTATTGTTTATTTTTATACGCGACGAAGGCAGTTCACTTCGCAATGATAAGAGCCACGCTGCACACACACTCATTTCTCGCAGTAATCCAACACTTTCTATATTTTAGAAATCTTAGAAATCCTTTCGTAAACTTTACTCCGTGGGAGAATTGAAACAGAATGAAGTCTCTGTTAGCTTTTCTTTATAACCGTGTTAGGTATTGAGAATACCTGATTCGAACTGGGTGGGTACGTATCGTTAGAGGATAAACGGATAAGGAGAGAGAGAGAGAAAAAAGAGAAAGTCTCGTAGCATCTCATTAACAACTGCAAAGGGGTGGAACGTTTACCGGCTGCGAAATTAATTATTCTCTGAAGGCGTATCTATTTGCGCGAAGAGATAGGAGTTCGCTCCCGGTCGGCGAAGATCAAAGAGGCCTGGCGCCTGGAAAACTCGCAGAAACGTTATTAAAAAGAAAACGGGAAGAAAAAGAAAAACACGTAAACACAAATACGGTTAACTTTAATCCGGGGGTTCTTATGAAAATCTTCCCGCTGAAATAACGAAGAGCCGCCTCGTGATAAAGTGTACCGACGTTAACGTCGTGTCTACATTATCGTCTCTCTCTCTCTCGATCTCCGCTATTTACCAGTTTATCGTTAATCGACGAGCGACAACCACGCATATTCATGTCTATTAATTGACCGTTTATTAACCTGATAACTGTCATTGTCTCGTTATTACGGGTAGAGACCAATTGCCACCTCTACTCGAAGCTTTTTCATCCAACTGTCCGTAAACGTTATGTTCGAATGGGTTACTTGCCGTTGTGTGGAAAATAAAATGGGTACACTGAACGCGACACCAGATATTCTACCGTTGACGCGATGCATCATCCTATTGATCCTCCATCGAACCACCACTTGCTCTTCCACACCATCTGCCCGGAGCGATTAACCGATTTCCCAAATTAATTTCACCTCTCTACCCTTTCGCTCTCTCCTCGTCTCGACTCCCTTTCTCTTCCCTCTGGTGGTTCTCTCTCTTTCTCTCCCCCTACTCCTCTGGTATCTCTTTGCCCTCTCTTCCTCTGGACTATGTTTTCCTCTCTCTGGACTCTCATTCTTCCCTCTCTCTCTCTCTCTGGACTCTGTCTCCCTCTCTTTGAATTATCTTTCTCCCCCTCTTTCCTTCTGGTCTCTGACTCCCTTTCTCCTCTTTCTCTCTGGACTCTGTCTCTCTCTCTTCTCTCTCACTTTGGATTCTCTCTCCTCCTAAACTCTCTCTCTCTCCTCTCTCACTCTGAATCCTCTCTCTTTCTCCTCTTTCTCTCTGGACTCAGTCTCTCTCTCTTCTCTCTCACTCTGGATTCTCTCTCCTCCTAAACTCTCTCTCTCTCCTCTCTCACTCTGAATCCTCTCTCTTTCTCCTCTTTCTCTCTGGACTCTGTCTCTCTCTCTTCTCTCTCACTCTAGATTCTCTCTCCTCCTAAACTCTCTCTCTCTCCTCTCTCACTCTGAATCCTCTCTCTTTCTCTTCCTCCCTCTGGTCTCTCTCTCTCTCTCTCCTCTCTCACTCCGACACTCTCTCTCTTTTCTCTTTCACTCTGAACCGTCTCTCCTTCCCTCCCTCTCTCTCTCTCTACAATATATCGAATCGCGTGTATCATAGACGAAAACAACGACCGCATCCATACATTAACAATCATCGCTCCAGTGTTAAAAGGTCACGTTCTCGGTATTCTTCGACTAATCAGTCTATTACACGAGTATCCTCGATAACACCGATTGATCAAGGTCGACACGGAACAGAGGGGAAAATTTGGCCCCGTAATCGGATTTCATCGAACGAATCGAACCGACCACTCTTCATCCACCCAAGCAACGGTATTTATTTATTTATCCATCGATACGATCGATACCGTGGGGAACTTCGTCGAGGCTGGGTTTGCTTTTGCTTTTCTCGCGGCCATGTGCAACCTCACGGATTTTCCTTTTCGTCGAGCGGTTTCTGAAAAATTCATTCGTCTCGTCGCGAGCTAGAGCCGCTCCTGCTGTCACGGTTGACGTATTACTCGTCGCTAGCTATCGCGCAAAGGTTTGTCATCCCGTTTCAAACGCCGCAACGGTTACGTGCAGGCCCAGAAAGACTTCATCGATCTTCAGATAGGATGTCACATCGCGATTCGTACACGCGGAATCGAATTACGCCTCTTGAATTACTCATACGACTCCCTACCGAGAGAGCCCGTGTACGAACCTAACGATCCAAGTAGAAAGGGTCTGCCGATAGTCAGACACAGGGCTGATCGTGCAAGTTACCACGGTAGACGAGGATCGTTTTACCGATCGTTATTACGTTTCTCCATATTCGAAGTTTCAGTCAAGATTCTTTTTTTTATCTTTTTGGGTAGTTTGGATAATTTGCATAATTTTTCTCATTTGTTTATCCATTCCTTACCACATTTATATTTCCTCTTGTCATTCATGTTTTACATAATACTTTTTCTCTATCTTTTTACCTCCGTGGGTAGTTATATTTTGCCCTTCGAGGCATAGAAATTAGTTGCATAATTTTTCACACTCATATTTCTTCTTGTCATTCATTTCTAAATGTTCTTTCTTTCATTCTTTATCTCCTTTGGTAGTTATACTTTGCTCTTGGATGCATAGAAATTGGCTGCATAATTTTTCTCACATACTTAGCGTTTCTCAGTCCATTCGTTACCACTCTCATATTTCTTCTTGTCATTCATCCAGGGTGTATGTTGGAAAATTGACGGGGATCTCGTTCGATTGAGCTTCCCATTGGAGCTTTCAGGTGTTTAACACTTTAACGCTTATACTCGTGTCTTACACGTGCACAACTAATCCTCGAAGAAGTGCAATTTTGTTTAATTACCTTCTTTTGCTTTTCATATTGCGCTACTTTTCCTATTCTATAGCAAAAGTGTGAATCACAGTTATAAATGAATAGCTAACTTATTTCTCAAATTGATTACTTTTTGTTATATTTAGTTGTTATATTTATTAAACTATTCTTTATTCTTTATGAGATGACATACAATGCACTACGTGAGATTTCAGACTGACTCGTTTAGGCGAGCCACGCGGCCACAGGCCCTAAAACAAAAGACCGCGACTATTTTGCCGCTGCCTGTCCTCAGATGTCATTGCTTGCTCGATAGAGAGAAATATGAGCGTTAAGGGGTTAATCTTTCAACTGGGAAGCTAACTTGCCAAAAATGCCTTCTGTGCGCGCGGCATTAAATGAATTACGACGTTCTGTTCTTAGACCTTAGAAAAATAAACGATGTATCAGGTTTAAATTTACGTGTGTCATTTTCGAAGTTCCATGACGAGTTAACTCATCATCCCCAGTTAAAGAGTTGACACGTTGAATGCCGCGTATACAGTAAAATCATCATACAATCAATGACCCATATCGCTGTTGATAAATAACATATCTAATTCACGCAATAACGTGGGTCATCGCAGCCTCTCTGGAAAGTCAGACGAAATTGCCCCAGCACTCAACGCGTTAAGGGATATTTAACTATTCAAAATCCCCGAAAAACCTTTCTGCTTCACGCTCTAAACACATTTGTACCATTCACAACTCGTGCAAGACGAGAAACAACTCTGCGTCGAACCCCAACGGAGGTTTTCACTTCGACGTACACAATTTCCAAGTTCCGTCCTTTTTTCCTTCTTTCTCTCTCTTTTTTTTTTCGTTAAACGTCGGAATTTTCAACGCGTCAATGTTTTGCTTGATCGCGCAGTTATTGTTGACGGTTGCCGTGAAAACGGCGTTTAAACGTCGCTTCCGATCGCGAGTATCGGAAAACAGAGAGGAGGAAATACAAGGAGAAACAAAACGGGTCCGGGGCAAGCAATATCGTGAAACGAATATAATCGTACTCGGTTTAACAACTCGTAACGCTCCTATATACCTGTTTCTTTACTTTTTTTCCATTCTTTGTTTTTCAGTCACTAGTCCTAATATTCGGACACTATTTAGAACAGTGTAAATTTTTTAAAATTTGACCTAACGATTTGAGTTTCTTTGGAGAAGTTAGAGGGATTGGTGTACTAGATGACGTGTGGAAAAACTTTTGAGAAAATTGCAATTTGTGGAAATCGCGAAGAAAATTGTAGAGATCACATTTAATGAATTTTTTATTTGAGTTTGCAATGAAAATTTATAAAATACGTTTTGTAGATCTGTAGATCATTGATGCAGAAACAAACGACAGGCATCGAAAGATGTAAGAATCTTCAGATTTATTAGAGTTATAGGCCGAAATTTGTGAAATAGTAAGATTTTCAGAATTTTTAACCGTTTGTAGTTCGTAGCAACGTTAACCAATTTCGATGAAATTTTCAGCGTGTGTATAATTGATATAGGTGTACAAAACGTATTTTTCAAATTTTCATTACCAGCTGAAATACAAAAAAGTTGTTAAATGTGACCTTCACAATTTTCTTCGCGATTTCAACGAATTGCAATTTTTTCCAAATGTTTTCTACACGTCATCCAGTATACTAATCCTTCTAACTTCTCAAAAAAGAAAAACTCCCCGACTAGAATTTCAGTTAGGCATGCTATGGGCCAAATGCGCAAACGATTAGGCACATCTAAATGCTGCAAGCCTAGTCGTTACTGCATTATGTCCTAGTTCGGAAGGAATGATGCATGTCTAAGTTGGGCATTCCTAATAGTTGCCATACGTGGCCCAATTGGGGGTGGCCGAGCGCACGCCTAAATTAGGCATTCCTAACAGTTGCCATACGTGGCCCAAATGGGAGAGGCCGAGCGCACGCCTAAG
>NW_017100261.1:3404670-3405095 GCF_001263275.1 Habropoda laboriosa | reverse complement strand
TTAGGTCCTAATTCGGAAGGAATGATGCATGCCTAAGTTGGGCATTCCTAACAGTTGCCATACGTGGCCCAAATGGGGGTGGCCGAGCGCAGGCTTAGGTTGGGCGTTCCTAAGAGTTGCCATACGTGGCCCAAATGGGGCTGGCCGAGCGCACGCCTAAGTTGGGCATTCCTAACAGTTGCCATACGTGGCCCAAATGTGGGTGGCCGAGCGCACGCCTAAGTTGGGCATTCTTAACAGTTGCCATACGTGGCTGAAATGGGGGAGGCCTAGCGCACGCCTAAGTTAGGCATTCCTAACAGTTGCTATACGTGGCACAAATGGGGGAGGCCAAGCGCACGCTTAAGTTAGGCATTCCTAATAATTGCCATACGTGGCCCAAATGTGGGTGGCCGAGGGCACGCTTAGGTTGGGCATTCCTAAGA
>NW_017100261.1:3381357-3404567 GCF_001263275.1 Habropoda laboriosa | reverse complement strand
ATACCCGACTAGAATTTCAGTTAGGCATACCTAAATGCTGCAAGCCTAATCGTTACCGCATTAGGTCCTAATTCGGAAGGAATTACTCATGCCTAAGTTGGGCATTTCTAACAGTTGCCATACGTGGCCCAAATGGGAGTGGCCGAGCGCACGCTTAGGTTGGGCATTCCTAACAGTTGCCATACATGGCCCAAATGGGGGAGGCCAAGCGCACGCCTAAGTTAGGCATTCCTAACAGTTGCCATACGTGGCTGAAATGGGGGTGGCCGAGCGCACGCTTAGGTTGGGCATTCCTAAGAGTTGCCATACGTGGCCCAAATGGGGGAGGTCGAGCGCACGCCTAGGTTAGGCATTCCTAACAGTTGCCATACGTGGCTGAAATGGGGATGGCCGAGCACACACCTAAACCAGGTGGTGTGAGGCTCTCAAGCTTCTATGTAGGAATATTTACAGACATCTCAGTGTCGGACGTACGCTTGCGTGAGAGCTTTCAACAAGATAAAAGTTTCTACAATTTAATGCATACCGTGTCTTGATGAGGTATTCCTCGTGAGATTTCATTAAAGTCTCACAATGACTGCCTTATAAAGCTATTCTAATATGAGCCTAATGCAGTTGGCCTCATTGGGGTGAGATTTCATTAATGTCTCCCAATGACAGCCTAATAAAGCTATTCTAATATGAGCCTAATGCAGTTGGCCTCATTGGCAAAGCCTAATGCGGCCCTAACGCGGCTTTCCTGATTTGGCGGTTGTGAATATTCCGCGTTACATACCGCACGAAGGCCTACCAGGCAAATTAGGCTAACCTAATGCGGACCTAATATCTGCCTAACTGAAATTCTAATCGGATCATGTCCTTAGAACCGATTTAAAAAAAGTTATACTCTTCCGAAGAGTGTCCGAATATAAGTGGGAGTCACTGTATATAGTGCGATTTTCACAATTTTCAACAGTTTGTAGCTCATAGCGACATCAACCGATTTCAATGAAACTTTCAACATGCGTATAATCGACATAAATCTACAAAACGTACTTTTCAAATTTTCATTACAAGCTCAGCTAAAGAAAATTGTTAAATGTGACCTTTACAATTTGCAATATTTCCCAAATCTTTTCCACTCGTCATCTAAATAGTACCCCAAACTTCTCAAAAAAACTCAAGTCGTTAGGTCGAATTAAAAGAAAGTGAAACAGTTCCAAAGAGTGTCGGAATATCAGATAGGAGCGACTGTACATACACATCGTTCGCCGGTCCGTAACGTTGAACCGGTATTTAAATTAGTTATTGACACGAGTCGAGCGCGATCACCGATGCGGGCCAGTCTTGATAACTTGGATAATTATTCCTATCTCACGTGCTACCATAATGAACCCGACGCCTGTGGCCGTGTACGATAGCTTATGTATTTAATAGCACCGATTTCACGTGCGAACCCCGCGGCGGCAACAGATCGTCCCCGCGATTCTCGTGTTTCGATTCGATCGAGCATGGAAAACACCACACCGGTCTGTACAGATTTTCCATATACAGAGACAGAGAGTTCATTCTCGCCCGCATTTAACGGATCATTGAACACGACGCGATTTTTTCTTCCTTTTTTTTTCTCTTTTTCACTCGCCGCAAGTTCGCTTTTGACGCTTGTACAGATTGATTTCGAACGTTTAATCGATCGGTTTTAACCGCGTTGAAAGTGACGTTTGTCTCTCGGCCGCGTTGCATTTCGGTTTACGTGTCATTTAACGAAAGATTTTTCAATGGAACTTCGCTTGTATATCGTATTACCGGGGATAATTGTTGCGGTATTCGAGTAACGATATTTTCATTGGTTTTATAAAGCGATTTAATTAATCGCGATTGCATCGAGTTATCCAGAATTCATTGTACGCATGAATATATATGTGTATGCAACACGTATGAAATATTCTACGTTGCCGTTGAAAGATTAATACGTATGCAGAACTAGTCTTGAATCGTTAATCCGTTTCAGCAAGCCAGTTTATTAAATGCCCGATTATCGCTTCGCTAATTACGTTGTTCGAACGGCGCGAGATTATTACCAATACCAGAGGTTTATTGTCGTTCTAACGTTTCGCTGGTGCACGTGTCGGTCACGCGCGTTTCTCGTTTAAATACCGCGGATGAAACGTGTGAGAAGGAAAGAGACGTGTCTGCAGTGATTCGCGATGATTTTCGCGACGAGTGGAAAAGTGTGTTTTGTAAGAGCTGCGTAGACGTTGTTTGGAACTTGTACGTTCAACTTGCTTGAATATTTACAAAAATTTTGGGATCACTGTGCGTGTTAGGTTACTCGAAAAATTCCAGAAATATTGTTAGGTTTCATTCAGCAAAGGTTTATGGCACGATCGCACCTACAGGCTGTTTTTGAGATTAGGATTTACTTTACTATTTTATGCTTTAACGTCCATCCTAGCGAAGGCCGGTAGAATCACTTAATTAGAGTTTTTTGCCGCTTGTGCCTTTCGCGCTCAATAGCTTAAGAACATGCCATAAACCACGGGTTTTCCGAAGGGTACAATTGTCTGTAACGGTCCGCTGGCCGATGAGTCACCCGGAGGAATTTCCCGAATTATTATAAACATTTGGTTACCCCTTGGGATCTTCTCCCACTCCACCAGGGTAAAGCGCGCTAAGGGCGCACTGGAAGGAGTTGGCGAGAAAATTAGGCACGTTGATTGGCGATGAATACTAGAAAATATTCACCAATCAGCGTATTTTTCAAGAACCACCGCTCTCGAGGGCGAAGACGAGCTCTCGAGAAGTCAGAATCGTTACAACCATCAGAGCAACAACATCTAACAGTCAAACTAGTCACTTCGTTTTTACAAACAATAAAAATTACACAAAGTTAGAAAGGCACACGCATTTGTCCATTTTTTAATCAGTCGGCTCAGTGCGACAGCACACACGGGCTACATTAATACAAATCATACAAATATGTTAGCGAATTTCTTTTCGAGCTTCTTTTCTCAGAAGAAAGATTGCAATTTTAAGAACTTTTTAACGAATTTCTTTTCGGAAGAAAGTCAGCAATTTTATTAAGCATTTTTCAACGAATACTTTTCCATAAGAAAGTTCGCAATTTTTTCCCATTCTTTAACTAATCTTTTATCAAAGATTCGAGGCTTTCGGTATCGCACAGTCATTACTGTTCAAGCTTCCGGTCGTAAACCGCGTCCTTACAGAGGAATATTTCTTCCACAAGAAGAAGGATCCGGACAGAAGGAGAGTAGGATGAATGGATAGCGGTGAACGAGAAAGGGAAGACGGCGAAACGACGTGAAGGAAAGGAGGAAGGAAAATGGATAAATAAAGGATGGGCGTAGATAGAAGGAGAATAGTAGGCTAATTACGTGTTACACAACCAGGACAAAGTAAGAAATAAACAGAGAATGGAAAAGAGGATGTAAACCTGAAAGGAACACAATAAAACAATTTTCTATCATTCAAATCGATCGAAATGAGTTAAAATTTCTATCGATCTCCGCAACATTAATTTCAAATACAAATACAAATTCAATATCGATGTAAATTGCCAGGTGATTCTACACTTTCGACCAGTAATGCACGAGTACACGTATCACCGCGAACAGAGATCTGATCTGATTGTTTCTATTTTTTTTACCAAGCGCTCAGCGTTTCCGTTTCGATCGATGCCACCGTGAATTGCGTTGAACGATCCACGGTATTGTAATTCGACGTTTTAATCATACTTTTCTGTTTTTCCCCCCCATGACTCTGCAGGGATTATTCGTAGCTCGAAGCGAGGGGGGAGATCGAACGAATTAATCGAGTAATACAATATATCAATCGTCGAGTCACGTTGTAACTGGATATCTGTCCAGGAACGTGTATGTTGTTTAAATACTCTCTGGTTTTCGCGCGATAAAACTTCCGTCCGAGCTGGCCAGGCTGCGGTTTAATTAATTTGCATGTTTAGGTGATTGTAATCGGAGAAATGAGATATTAATGTGTCGGTAAATATAATTTTCCGGAAGCCGGAGGAAAATTTTTCCAGAGGCGTTATTCGCCGCGCACGTGCTCGCTAAACTCGGAATCGTTTTCGACGATGCTCTAAATTAATTTTCCGTATTAATAATGCCCGCGGTAACGATCCATATTAATAAATTACCAATACGCTCTATATGTGTACATGTACGTGTGTGTATTTGTACGTATATTTATCTTTCTTTTTAAGAGTACAAATCGATCGTTTGCAAATGAGTTGTGCAATTAGACGTTCGTAAAGCTACGTTTACACTATATGTAGGAATAGAATGTTTTATGGTATCTATTTGTAAGAGTATGGTTGAGTAGGGACTCGGGTTGGTTTATGACCCGCAGACCGAGAAGGAACCCGGTCCCAACGCCTGACTCCCTCACGCGCTAAGGGCTGGGTCAGGAAGGACCCTATCGGGTGTTGAGGACAAGAGCCTCGATCGACCGTATTTGTGACTTTCCTTATTAACGCCTACATATATAGAGTAGGCTACGTGAAAAAGGCCATTTAATTATCTTACTCAGGTAGCTCCGGTGGCACGAGACAATTTTTTTACCCAATTTAAATGGTTCCAAATGACGAATTATGATGGAAGAGGAAACCAAAGTATCTTCAGATTTTATTACAAAATTTATCAAGTATAAACAATTTGTTGTAAATGACATTTTTTAATTTTTTTTCAAGATCACTTGTGTTTTTCTTCATATGACTTTTCCTTTCACTTTTCCCCGTTTCTTTCATCGAAAAAATTTTTCTTCCACCTTATTCATTCTTTGAAACGATTTAAATTGCGCAGAAAAATTTTCTGGCACCACCATATCTACAGAAGACAATTAAGTGATCCATTTTACATGGTCCACTCTGTATAACACGAAAAACGTTACAAAACATTTGTCTTCCTCTCTTCCCACCAAGTTTCACAATTTCGCTAAATAACGTGCCACGTCACACACTAACATATGTAAACTCAGGTCAAGCCTACTTACATTAGAAAAGGATCGCTACAAACCATTCCCGAAGCGTAATTTCCCTGAAAACTGTTTCAATTCCGTAAAAGCAAACGGCACGCCGGACAGGCTCTTTAACGAATCTGCCTTTAACCGGTAGCCACAGGTGGTATCCACCGATGTTATCCTGTTCAATGTCAGTGATCGCGAAATTAATCGCTCTCTCTCTATGGACCCGTTCACAATTATACCAAAAAAAAACCATTTCCACCCTCTCTCTACCGTCAAACACCGACCAAAAAGCAATCTGACTCCTCCGCAAGAAAGAACCAGTACCACCTTCCTAAGAAATTCCATGTATATTAAACTATACCGAAGTCACATCCTCCAGTTCACCAGCACACCTCCTTTTTTCTCCCACCTGGTCTCGCTAATTGTCCCCGGACGACGCGTCCCTCCCCTCCACCCGTAAGAAGGCCGGCTAAGAAATTCTATGTATACTAAACTAAAGCGTCCGTTCCACCCCCGTGAAATATTCACCGG
This sequence comes from Habropoda laboriosa, assembly GCF_001263275.1. Taxonomy (NCBI): domain Eukaryota; kingdom Metazoa; phylum Arthropoda; class Insecta; order Hymenoptera; family Apidae; genus Habropoda; species Habropoda laboriosa. Next base: position 3,399,056 of record NW_017100261.1, on the reverse strand, counting down.
TGGTGGGAAATCTCCAGCAGCTAATCCCATCAGCGGGGACGTCTACTGGTAACGCGCTAATTGCCACGGCGGTACGCATGGGAATCGAGGTCATCGTAGGGGAACGAAGGCGGAGGAAGGGGTTAGAGAACATGTTAACCATCGGCGTCTTTCTCAGGATCCTCCTCCTCGACGTCGTCGACGTCGTCGCGGGGCAAAGTTTGTCCAGCGTCGTGGGTATACATAGAAGCAGGCGTTGGCCAATCCCGGCGGCGTTGACAGAATTTATAGGGCTCAGGTCGTCCGCTCAACCTATTTTCCAAGGTGGACGCGAGGCGAGGACGAGGCTAGGTGGCCAAAGGAACGGTGGAAAGAGAGAGAGAGAGTGGAAAGCTGACTGGACCGCTGCTCGAGTTAAGCGTGGCTGTACACTGCTCCTTCCGGTGCTGCAATTAGCGCCTCTTTAGTTGGCTGCGCTGGTCTCGCGACGCTGCCTGAAAACCGGCCGTGCTAACCGTTCTTCTTCTCGCTCTTCTTCGTGTTCTTGTTCTTGTTGCTCTACCCGAGGAGTTTTGTGTACCGGGTGTTCCGGTTTCTTCCGGAGAGGGAGTTTGTTTGTGAGGGCGAGTGAGAGACTGATGTTGGACAGGGTGTAATTGACGTTGTGGAATGACATTTGTTAAGTTTGGTTTGTTTGGGAAGTATTAAGTGTGACGTGTGCGGATTGTTTGGGGAAATTGGAGGAATGTGAAGAAAGTTGATGATTTTGGGTTTTGAGTGGATCGTGGGGATGCAATTTTAGCGATGGATTTAATATACGGAAACAATAACACGAGTTACAATTGTTTCTCTATTTTAGCAGTTGTTTTGGACGATTCAGCTCTTCGTTTAATTGTTTGTAAGTTAGGATTGACGTTCGAGCCATTTGGAAGCCAAAGTGATTAACTCCACTTTTTGATATTCTTCTAATTTTAGTGGTAAAGCACTTAGTGCTTAATTTTTCATAAATAGAAAATTCAAAATTTCGTAAATTTTATTTCGTGGAATTAGTCACTTTGGATTCTGAGTGGCTCATTTCTTGTACCACCTTGCTGGCCAATGATAAGACGTTTAGAGCCGAAAACTATATAATAACTATAATAGCCATAAAGTAGCTATAACTAAGAGAAAAGGTAAAATAGGACAAATGTTTAAACTACACAACCTTGTTTTCATTACTTTGTACCACCTTGCTGGCCAATGATAAGACGTTTAGAGCCGAAAACTATATAATAACTATAATAGACATAAAATAGCTATAACTAAGAGAAAAGGTAAAATAGGACAAATGTTTAAACTACACAACCTTGTTTTCATTACTTTCGTATTCTGAATCCATCACTTAAGTTTTGCCACATATTACAGTACACCCTGTATAAGCATAGATCGTTTGAAGCTCCATTAAAAATTTGTACCAAAAGTACAAAGGGAATGGTAACGAACCAGCGGTTACTACGACACAAAACAAGCATTACACCAGCATACATCCCATTCAACGACCGCAGATAGCAAACACAGCTCGCATAAACACACAAGACGTAACTATCGTTGATCTAATTCCCTTCGCATTTCGTATTATTGTTGTAACTTTTCTACGAACCTTCAAACGATCTACGTTCGTGCAACATTTTTTTCTCATCTACACCCATAGAATGCACCGGCAAAGTTTAGTTGGAAAAAATTGGAACACCCTGTATATGTATGTACATATATACGGTTGGTGCTTGAAGCAGCGTTTCTATCCTTCGTTGGATTCGTAGCGTTTGCTTTCGCGAGCCCGAGCATTGCCCCGAAGGGACTCGTTCCGTTGGACACCTTCCGCTGAATTTTATGTCTATTATCATTCCCACCGGTGTTTTCCGCTAATGCCGCTCTCTTGATGTCTAGCGAAGAGTTATGGCTTCTTGCGGCAGACGACGATTGGTGGGGAGAGGAAGGAACGGAGGAATATGTTGAATGCAAAGTGGATTTTACTATTGCACGAGGATATTCATATTCGGAACGTTTTTTACTGGGACGTAGTAGATATCGTTGAACGACGTTTAATTTTAACTTAAACTTTGTATTAGTACTTTTTTGAAATGTTAGATTTGTCGAAGGTTGTGAAGTGTCAGAAAGTACTCTGACTCGGGTGGGCGTAAAATTAATTAAACGTGTCTACGTTTTTACAATAGTATATTATATCCGCGTTATCTGAGCGTCGTTCGCAAAAAGTAGAGAGAGTGAGGATGCGTCGTCCTGCCGATGCCTGTCCACCCCTACGCGAACAGGCCCAGGGAGAGGCCCAAAGGGGCGGAGTCATCCCCACCGAGCGCGCTGGGCGTGGCTTCAAGATGCCCGCTTCACTGTCTTCGGGACGGATTTTCTCACAGAAGTGTTCCGCACTCTTTAGCCCTTTCGCTGCGGCAGATTAGAGGGAAGATCTTCCGTTTTGGCGTTTTAAAGCTTTTTAAAAATTTTTAAATTGATCGTTTTTAAATTTCTTTCATTGCATTAGTGTAAGTCTGCCAACACTCGCCAACAGTGCGAGAGAATTTACAAAGCGCCTATAGGCGCCAACAACAGTGAAAGGGTTAAATAATAATCTTTTATAAGATACGATTTGATCTACTTTGTTATATGTGTAGATAAAATAGTGACTTTGAAAATAGAACTTTGGTTCGCTCTCATTTAGCAGTCTATCAACACGGATTACTTTGTTTAGCAGTCTATCACATGGGTTTCTCCATGCTATAATGTGTCATGATTATAAAAATTTTATTATTAATTAACCTTATGTCTTTGGAGAAGAGCTGTGTTACGTTTGATGCCTTATTTGTTTATAAAGTTTTTATTATCGCTATTTGTTACCACTTTTTTAATTCAAACTCACCATACTCTATCTAGCCAATATAAAATTTCGGCCGAAAATATTGGTCACCCCAAAAAGTACGAATTATTCAAAAATACTTTTGCACCAGAAGAAAATCAAATTATTGAAAAGTGAAAACTGTCTTCCTAACACTTTTCGTCCGTCTCTTAACTTTCTTGGCAAGTCACTACACAAATTTTTAATCACCAATGCTCATTTATCATTGTATACCAAATAACTGTTATATCCATGCATTTAAATAAATAACTAAAATAAATTTCACTGAATTTCCTCCGAATTTCAACTTGCAACATTCTTTCACCGCGACATGGCGGTAAAAGTCGGACCAGTCGATACTCGAAGACGTTCGAAGCAGGAAGTTAATGATACCTTGTAAGAGCTAGAAGTAAGAAGAAACGTACCTTCTCGAAGAGTGACGGTGTAGTAAGACTCCCGGCTAGGCTTGCTCCGTCCCATGGCGTTTACCGCGGACACACGGAAACTGTATACGGTGAACGGGTGTAGGTTCTTGATGTTATACGTGGTCTCGTTGTTCGCCGTTACGATTTCCTCTGTTGCGTTCCACGCTCCCCTTTCGCCGATTCTGAGAACAATTGCGCGATCGTTAGCGTGGCTCGTGTAAACACGAGCGTTGATTGGAGGGGAAGAAAAAAGCTTCCGCTGCGGCGGCTTTTGTTCATCCCCCCGTGGGTTGGTTCTGTTTACAGAGTAACCGGTTGCGCGTAGCGAAGTTTCGAAATATCCGAGTTGCTTGCCTCCGCTAAAAATATTCCCCCGATATCGTATGCATATTGCGCGGCTGACGTTTCAAGTTGGGATAGAGCGATTTGCGGAGAGTATGGAGCCAGTCGGGAAGTTGGACCCGAGCCGCGGGTTAAGACTTGCCTTCGTCCTCGAGTGGCCTAAGAAGCGCACATGTGGCATCCAGGTTCGCACGAGGACGAACGAATTTTCCCGTTTCCACCACTTTCTCCACTTCTATCTTTATCTATCGCTACTCCTGTCTCCCTGTCCTAACAATATAAAAACCCAGTACGTCTACACCTCGAGACAGTTTGTTCCTTTACCGACCATCGCGACGTACCCGCCGAACCGCTGCCGCCGGGACAATTAACAAAGTAAACGATTGTATTTTCTGGACCAATTGTACGCCGACCATACACTTATACTTTAACAAATTGAGGTGAAAACGGTGTAACGACGTTCCTCACCCACCTCAGTTTCATCATTAGGAAACTTAGTATTAGTTTAGAGATTCTATATGTAGCATTGTGGCGTGATGGAAATGTAAGAAAATGGAAATCGCTGGATTTTCGAGAAGGAAATCAGAGGAGAAAGCGAGTGCGGACATTCTAGACCGTTATGAAAAGGGGGAAAATTCGAAGGACTAGGTGAACGTGCGCGTTTTTGGCGGAAAACAGAGCGTCACTCTTATTGGCATCGTCAACGACAACACTTAGTGTCGTAACGTACCAAATTTGTATGCAGTAGGCTAGGGTTCAATTTCTGCTAGAGAAATATCATTTCTTTAAATTTCTTTATTCCAATTAATTACACTTCACCCATAAAAGTGTATATTAAATTTTAAATCGTATATCACGTAGACACTTAGAAGGGAAATTTTCTCACTATCGAAGCAAAACCAAAAAGAAAAAAAATGTCCACAAGAAAACACCATCGTGAACATTCTCCCTGTATCGAGAAATCTCCCCGTTAATTCTAAAATACCGAATTATCCTCTATCGACAGCTAAATTACGTTCGATCAACCGAAACGTATCGTCGGTGTCGCGGTTAATTAGAATCCAATGGATCGTCAATGGCCACCGACTGACGACAGTATTTAGACATTAACGGTATCGGCGGCGGGGATCGTTGGACGGGATCCGGACACGTCGGCCAGGAGGATCGGATGCAAATCGACCGCGTTCACGTAGCCACCGCGCGCGATTAATTAATATACGCGGCGGCGGAACGTCGTAGTTCGGGGGCCAACCCAAGCACAATGCCCTTTTACACGTTAGAGCCAACAAGCTTATGGCCCCGATGACGGAAACGTCGCGCGACGTGGAGTAATGAGCGGTCGAAGACGTAACATGGCCCGCACACGCCGCGAGATTTTAACTCTAGCGCGCCAACGTTATACACGACGACCTCCTCTCTTCCAGTCTTCTACCCCTAATTAATGCCGGCCATTAATTTGTCCCGTGATCTGTTACGGAAAGTTCTCTGGCAGCTGTGCTTCGAGTAATTGCCCACAGTTTGCCACCGGTTCGGGGTGACTTTTTTTCCGGGGGGAGGACGGTTGTGAGATTACTCGGTTTATACGGAAGATCGTGGCACGGGGGAAGTTCCGAAAGGGATCGATTATTGACGGCAGATGGACGCGGTGTTTTTCGGGGTTATTTTGGAAAGTCCGAATCGAACGGAATTGCTGGAAATAAATTAGCCGTTTATCGGTCGAATAGGTATTGTCAGAAAGTACTCTGACTCGGAGTAGGGTGGGCGTGAAATTAATTGAACGTGTCTACGTTTACACGATAATATATTTTATTCAAAGTCTATATCCGCGAGCGTCGTTCGCAAAAAGTGAAGAGCGAGGACGCGTCGTCCTGCCGATCCCTGTCCACCCCTACGCGAACAGGCCCAGGGAGAGACCCAAAGGGGCGGAGTCACCCCCACCGAGCGCGCTGGGCGTGGCTTCAAGATGCTCGCTTCACCGTCTTCGGTGACGGATTTTCTCACAGTATGTAGAGATATACATATTTAGTGTGTTTTGTATGGATGGAAAAATGGGTAAGTGGTTGAATTTTTTGGAAAATGTACAGAGTGCCTTGGCTGAGATCGATCACCTAGATGTATCCTTTACATTTAACCCTTTGGACTACTTTGTCGAGTGCGACTCGACGTCAGTTTTATTCGCAGGTATGTTAAATTCCCAGTTTAAACGTGTATTATATTTTGCAATTTCTTTTTTACCTGCATGAGCAATAGGTACACATGTGTGACCCTTAATGCCATTTTCGATGTAATTAGTAAAAAAAATAGTTTAAATTGCTTCCTATCGACCAAATGTCTTTTGAAGTGCATTTCGAATAAAATTCTTAAAATAATAGGGAGTTTGCTACGGAACGGGCCGTGACGGTTGAGATCGCCTTCGTTTCGGGTTGATGAAATGTGTTTGATGTCGTTTTATTTAATGTTTAGTTCGATCGGGTGTCGTTCTGGTGTATTGTTTTAGACTATCTGTCGACCTTGTGCGGGTACATCGGTTTTATACTAGTTTCCCTGCTTCCGACCAATCAATGGTCAGGAAAAGGGCCTGCAGTCGAGCGTCGCTTCATGGATTTTTCACCCCCTTCCTACCTGTGGCGGTTGCTTTGCGTTTTTGGTTTATAATTATAAAGGTGTCTGGTAATGATAATAATAATATCTAATAATAATGTTAATAATAATGTAATAATAGTATCTAATAACAATGTGTGGGGGAAGGGCAGTGAGTTCGTAACAGAGTTATTGAAATGAAAATTAAAAAACAAATTTGGAGTTCAAAGGGTTAACTGTTGGAATTTTGGACTTTTGTTTGTTTGTGTGTTATTTTGGAAAGTCTGTATCGAATGGAATTGCTGGAAATAAATTAGCCGTTTATCGATCGAATAGGTATGTAGAATTTAGTTTATTTTGCAAGGATGTAAAAATGGTTCCGTTCAAATGTGATTGAATTTTTTGCGTTTCTTCCATTCTAACAGACATTTAGAGGCGTTCAGTCTTACCCGAGACACCCTGTACAGTGAATATAAAAATGTCGGTTCCATCTGCCTCGTATGAGCGGACAAATTTTTTGTTTCTACGTTCACTAATATACACAGCGCTTTAATCGACTTAACTGAAATCCATAAGCTGACATGTGCACGCGTCAGCTATTTTCAAAATGAGAATTCTCTTTCGGAGCGTGGTACCGCGAAAATTTCACAACAAGCGCGGTGTTTCTCTTTTTTCTTTCCTCGTTGTTTGCCGAAACTCTGTAAATTTTCAACTACGAATCTTTCACAAGAGTTCACCTACCGCGCGTTCGTTCGTTCGTTTCGTTACTGATCACACGAAGAGGGAGAGAGACGAAGCTTGCGAGCCTACGTTTCGACGAATTGCTAAAATTTATTCCACGTTTCCGGTACGTTGTTCGCGAGAATTTCCGAGCTTTGGGAAACGTTTGAATTTTCTTCCCGATCGAGAGACCCAAAAGTTACATTGTTCCGGTGTTTGGACTGCTCTCGTTTATTTCAGCTGTGAAACGCGATACATACATCCTTCGACTACCTTAGATCCGGTAATGGAAACTGGAACCGCGCTTATTTCGGAAATATGATCATTGAATATGTTCCATGGAACAGGGTATTAGTTTCGCGGTGTATTTACGTTTCCGGTGATTCTGAATACGGGTTTGTCGCGAATTCTGCGCTGAGAGTTGCAAGGAAATCCCTGTGAATTCGTGGTTACCGTTAAAAACTTTAAGTTGCTCGAAAATATTCCGCAAGTCTGGTGTTACGTACACTTTTGCGACGACTGACGTTTCACACTAGTGAATGAAATGTAAAAAAATGATCTTTCACGATACATGTACAATATCGGCCAAAAGTTTCGAGTCACCTGGCAATTTACACGAATATTGAATCTGCTACTAATTCTTTATAAACCTGAAACTTATGTTGTGGAAACCAATAGCACTTGACCTCATCTCGATTGATTCGAACGACAAAAAGTTCCTTAAAAAATTCTTAAAATTGCAAACTTTTTCTTAGAAATTTTTGTGTAACTTACAATGAACTTACAGTGATTCCAAACATTTGGCCGGTAGTGTATGTGCAATATCGGCCAAAAGTTTGGAGTCACCTGGCAATTTACATGAATATTGAATCGGCTACGCTAATTCGTTATAGGTTTGAAGTTGATGCTGTGTAGATCAACGGCACTCTACCTCGTTTAAAAAGAATTCGTCAAAAAATTCTTGAAATTGCTAACTTTCTTCTGGAAATTTTTGCGTAATTTACAATGCACAGTGGTTCCAAACGTTTGGTCGGTAGTGTACAACGATAAAAGTTACAGAGGGTGGACCAATAGGTATCAGCATCTTAAATATATCTCCGGAATTATGAAAGAAGTTGACCTTTAAATTGCCTCCATTACTTTAACACTGGAACAGCCGGGTCAAAAATGACCCATTGGCAACTTTCCAAAGATGCTGCTAAGTATTATCGTTTGCAACTTTCCAACTTTATTTTCTGCACGTATACTTCTACTTGCATAGATATAAACTGAATTTTTAACTCACACTTTAGTTACATGTAAATTCACTTTTGGGGACTGCCCGATGTACACCGCATTTAAGCCAAAAAGTAACACAGATGCAAACAGTACAGAAATTATGAAACCGAACACCCAGGAGGACGTACGAAGCCTATATTATTTCATAAGGAGCGCAATGAAAATTAGAGCAATCTGCTTAGAATACTATTTAGGGCAATGTGACACCAGATACTAGCTTATTACTCAAACTTTTAATGGGCGAAAGCCTAACGCAAGAATAATAATAAAGGAAGTTGCTAATGGGTCACTTTTGACCCATCCGGTAGTTCTAGCGTTGAAAACTATTTGTACCACATAATAACCCTCTTTGTACCGAACAACTTTTGCTAAAACATTTGTAACGCAAGGGTTACAATCTGGGCGAAGCACTTTATTGTGTCGTTCTCTCCCATCGACGCCGAACCAGACAATCTGCCCATCGGGGGGAAAGAAATGACGATCGAGCCTCCTTTTTGGCGCCCAATAATCGTCCCAGCGCCATCCATGACCTGTTACCCAATCAATAGATGACACCAGGAGGAATCACGCTTCTCGATCTTTACATACTGTTTTACCGTACGCTCCGCTGCACATTGTTTTCAATAGCTTCACCTCCTCACAAGATACTCCTTCATTTCCAATTAAACGAAACACCCGTTATAGTAAAGTTAGATCAACAGCGACAATTATTAAACCAACCATGAAATCACTCCCACCGTTCAATAGATCTCTACAGTCCGCACAAGACAACGCGTTAATTTTCATTATCGTTCCCAAAGAAAAACATCCAACTAATTTTCCTCTCGCCACCGACAAATCGTTCAAACGGCCGATCCCGGAGTCCGCTACATATTTTCATCCGTTACATCCGAAAATTTATTTCCCGAAACAACGAACGCATCGCGCGATGGAGATGAAACGAGGGAAACTCACCACCGAATTACAAACGCGGTATTTTTTTAATTTCTCCCCTCCACGCACGTCTCTCTGCTCACATCGGCGATAAAAATCGACGCGAGGAAGTGGAAAAGTCGTGCCCGATCCCGCGGGAGAAACGTCGGGAAAATAAAGCCGATAACTCGTTTCCAATTAACGTCACTCGGCCGCCGTTTATTCGGCTCCCTCGATTTGCTTATCGTTTGTACAAGCAGATCATTTCAATTTTTTCCTTTTTTTCCCTCTTTCCACGCGTCGCGGGGCACACGGTCTCTCATTCACTCCGGGCTATTCCGTTCGCGTGTGCAAAGCACCGAATCGATATCGTTGCATCGTGTGCCGATTTAAATTCAACACAGCTATTTTGCCCATCGACTCCTCGCGATCCACTGTGTCCTACTCGTTATTAGATACGCGTTACCGCTCCTTTCCACCCGCTCCGTGTTATCGATTTCGAATCTATCCCAGTCTATCTCGCTCCTGAGAAATATCCTACTACGAGTCAGCCGTTTTTCACGTCGAACGTGTGTACAGTAAGTAAGTAATAGAAATTCCAAGAGACAACCAAAAAGAAAGAAAGAGAAAGAGAGTAAACTTGCGAACTCGAATTTGTCTCATTCCGAAAGTACCTACGTCCAGAGTACGCTTTCAATTCGGCCAGTCCTCGGAGAGGCGAAAAAAAAGCGGAGAAAATGTTACGCCGGAAACGACAGTTCGCGTTCAGTTTTCGCGAGAACTCTGCGGACCGGCCGGTTGGAAAGTTTTACCCTCGAAGGGATAAAGCTCCTGCGTGGTTTGTGTCGAAGAAAACGAGTCGTCGTATCAGAAATTTTGATTCGTCGAACGGGGTTCCCTGCGTGGCGTAGAACGTCGCCCTAGGACTCGAAATAAATCGTCGTCCCGTAACTTTTCGATCAACGAGCCACCGGCCGTGAACTGTCTCCGTAGGAAACAGGGGGCACATTCGTCTTCTCTGGCTTCTCCGAAACGACGTGACAATTTCTCCTCCTCGCTATTTGTCTATCCATGTTACTATTTCGATCAACGTGAATTAACTCGAAAATACACCGGGTGAATCGACGACGCTTAATGGAGAGACCTCGCGGAATTGGCCTGAAACTTTCACAATATCTGGCTGTATTTTTCTCCTCCTTCTCTCTTATTCTCTCTCTCTCTCTCTCTCCCTGGAAAGCGACAGACAGCGAGTATTTTCACGTCGCGCCTTTCTTTTTCCCGTTCATTTCGAGCCCCTTTGATCTGAATTGGGAATCAAGTTGTCGATTTCATTTCGAACAGAGACGGCCGGAACAGAGAAACAGATAGGATTGGAGGAGCGTTTCGTTTGAATTACAGTTCGCCAAGATATAGAGAGTTTCGCCGACTGTCGCGTGAAGGGGGTGAACCGATACTATTGCGTTATTTCTCCGTGCATCGTAACTTAATGCCGCCTTCCTGGCCTGGATACGTCTCGCTTTGAGCCACGGCGAAGGGTGGTTCAAGCTCTTTTGCGAGCTCGTGTCGCCGGTGGTACCCGTTGCGTGCGTGGAAATTCCACGAGCGGGAGAGCGTGGAGGGTGGAAAATAACACCGTGACCGGGCTTCGAGCGTGATTATCATAACGACCGCGGCAGGCGAAACCAGCCTCTGCAACCTGTTTGATTCCATCGAGCGCGCAGAGGGTGGCAGAAAGAGAGAGAAAGAGCGAGAGAGTTGCTTTTTTTCTGCTCTCTTCTCTCTTCTTCGTTTTTTTTTCTCCTTCTTTCTTTCCTCCCCTTTTTTTCGAGCTCGCGCGTCACTCGACGGGATATTTCGCCGGCCCGTTGGAAACCAGCCTCGACGACAGAGACAAGCCTTTTTCTGTAGAACGACGCTGATATTAAAAGTGACCGATATTTGCCTTCCCACGGGGGAACCTCGAATTTTCGATCGTTTTGAATCGGCCTAATGCCTCGAGTGTCCGTTGAATGTGTGTAACGTGTATCGTGAACGATTGTTGCGGATTTTTCGATATGGGGATGGATGAAATGGAAGGAGAAGGAAGTTGTAGGAAGAGATTGTTTAAAATAAATAAATAAATCGTTTATGGTTTACGCTCTTCGTTTGCATACGCGGCGGTATAGTTGGTAAAAGCGACATAATGAAGTCATAAATTAACCCTTATTCCAATGGATTCCAATGGACTCACGTCTAGTTTTTTAAAAATATTTTGAACTTGAGAAATCTGAACTTCTATTGTGTCCTGCAAGTAGAAAGATTTTTCGGAAGCAAAGAAAAAATATTTAAACAATTTTAGTACATAAGGTAGCAATAAGAGTCTCAGTTTTTGTTTCAGTGTATGTGAGTGGGTTGCAAAATCGACAAGGTGTCAAAGTTTACACGTTCAAGATAAGATGACAAGGACTCGAGCTTTGATTCAGTCATAATCGAAAAACGAAAAATGTCGAGATCGACACTGGGTGTTACTGCATCAAACGGTGCTGCTAATTGAAGCTTAAATTTATGAGCTCGCTCTATACTTGTTCCACCGGCTATACCATGCGTGGTGCGTGTTACATGGAAATCCAGTATCAGCAATGCATAATATTATTCTTCTGTTGCTTCAGATAATTAGTATATTAAAGTAAATATTTTATTTCCGTTCAAAAAGGCGGTGTGTTTCGATTTACCAACAAAAATTCAACACAAGTTCTTCTTCTTTTCAACGTTTGAATAAATTACTCGAGATTAAAGGTTCCAGCGGAAATATTGCTCTCATTATGTTGCTTCCGCTAACTATACCACACGTGTATATGTTCTTTCGTTTCTTCAGTTAATTATCGCCATAGAGTAAATACACAATTTTTATTTCCGTTCAAAAAGGCGGTGTGTTTTGATTTACCAACAAAAATTCTCCTTTCATCTTTTTCCCTACGTTTAAATAAATTACCCGAGATTAAAGGTTCTAGTGCAGATATTGTTTTGCTCTTGCGATACGTCGAGCGCAAAGCTTTCGGCAGGGGTGGTGTACGGGAATTTTAATAGAAATCGCGATAAAAGGGACTGCGAAATAGAAGAATTCGCGCAACTTTTTCTCGATAAATCGCCAATCTTTTCTTCTTCATTTTTTTTCTTCTCGACGTATCGCACTCCATTTCGATCGGCCAGGATAATGGAAAAGGCGACGATTATGAACGGCGAGGATCACGCGCCACCGGGTTCTCCGTTTCCCCCCGGTTTTAAATTCACCCGCCAGCGAATATTTCACAAATTCTCACCGTTGCTCGGGCACTTTTCTCGAGTGCGCCGCCACACTTTTTCCCCACCTCTGTTCTGCTTTTCGTTCCTTTTAATTTTTCACGCGGCCGTTGGATCCGCGCGCCCCCGATGTCCCCGCGAAATCGTAAACACCCGGATGAAAATGCGGCGTTTTCACGGTGGACAGGGAGATGGTTATGAAATTTTATCACGGACCAGCGAAAAACGAGCTGTCGTCGGGAATCGAAATACATACCTCGCCTCTGAAAATATATCGTACCGTAGTAGAATTACACGTACAGGGTGAACCAAGTAAGTGTCTCTTCGAAAGAAATTTTTTGTTGGAGTTTTGATTTGGACTTGTGATCGAGGTCCGGAAAGTGTATTTAAATAAAAACAAAAATAAATAAATAAATAAATAAAATTAAATTAAATGTTTACGTCAATTATAAACCAAGCTGCTTCCACACTGAATTTTCCCCGCACAATCTTTCTTTCCACGCTGTCAACTGAAAGTCTCCTCTCTTCCTGTCCGGTCGCGCAGCCCACCGGCCAGTAACACATCATAAACTAACAAACAGTCCTTTCCAGCCGTCTTCCTAGCCCCTAACAAATTCCTTCCCTACCATAAAGCAGTTCAAGTCGCATCCTGGTCATGTTTCCTATCCCTTTCCCCTTCCGGGTTTTCCCCAAATTATTTCAACTTTTACACACCACTAGTTTCTTTTCCACTAGTTTCCTAATATCCAATCACACCTCCGCATTTTTCGAGTCCTTCTTTTCCACCACCTTCAACGTCCAACCAATCACAACATACACCGACCTAATATATACCCACGCACCACCGCAAATAAACGAGTTCAAAAATATTCTTACGGAGAGAAACCTCTTTTTCACCATCAACACACCAACTACTAGAATTTTGCCCTTCTGGGATTAAGCCATCGGGAGCGCAATGATACTAACCGCGTTCGAGCTGAAAACAGTCTCGTTCACGAGTCGAGCATCGTACACTTCCAAATCTTACCCCGCACTGACTCTCATTCCACACTCTTTGTTTTTTTTAAACATGCACCATCTCCATTCTCTCCTGAAAATTCACGCACCCCCTGGGTTTTTCTGCAACAGTTAAAACTAACGCGCTTCGTCGAGGTCTCGCGCCTTGGGTCTGTTCCCTACCTGAGCTTTACGAATTCTGCGAGGGTAATAACGCTCGCGATTCTACAGTATCAATTCCTAAACATTTCTCAATTTTTCGTACTGAGGGTAACGTGAAAATCACGATATCATAGATCATTCAATAGGTCTTGACCTCAGCTATCATGTGATAATAATAAAAAAATGTACTCCCGTTTAAAAGAAGAAAACCAAGACCTTGTTAAAATTTAAAAAAATTTTATTTTTGCCCCTTGAACCAAATAATCCTTTCCTTCAAAATTTCTTCATATTATCTCTACTACTAATTACCGTTGTTAAACGTCTCTCTGCCCGAACCCTTCAGATTTTCGAAGCGTAACTACATTTGCGACATATCGACGTCTTCCGGAGATATACAGAATACATTTCGATATTCTCCGGGAAGAATCGTCTAACTCCATTCGACGTTTTCCTTTTTTTATTAAACTTAAACAAACCCCGTCGCAATAACGATAATAATATCTAATAACGACGACGGAAAAGCCGAGGCTTTGCGCGCTACGCCAACCACTCGCTCTCTATTCTCCCTTCGAGGTTTCCTATTTTTGGGTATGGAGGCCCCGATACTACAACTCGGCCATCCTGAACTGACATTCGCCCTCGAATGTCCTCAATGCAACACAACTCAGCTCAACAATTTCAGGTACACTCCCCCACACAGTGGCACTCTCAGCCGAAACTCTGCTTCTCAACTCTTTTTGGGAGACGTGCCAAAACCCTCTCACATGTTTTCATCTCACAACGCCTGAGGCTTCGTGCAGCCGTAGATGCCTCCATCCCGGACGAGCCCTCGTATATAGGAACCGACGATGGAAAAATATTGAGGGACCTAACGGGAATCGAACCCGGGAACTTCGGTTTAGCCGTAGATGCCTCCATCCCGGACGAGCCCTCGTATATAGGAACCGACGATGGAAAAATATTGAGAGACCTAACGGGAATCGAACCCGGGAACTTCGGTTTAGCAAGCCGAGGCTTTGCGCGCTACCCCAACCGCTCCCTCTCTATTCTCCCGTGCCGGTTTCCTATTTTTTGGGTATGGAGGCCCCGATACTGCAATAATATAATCGTATCATATAATAACTATAAGATAACGTGTAATGTTCTCATTATACAGATCGGTATGTGTGTGGGAAAGGCGGTGGGTTCGTAACATCGAGATACTTCGTTCACCCTGTACACACCTCGCCTTTTCATTATTATCCAACAATTTCATTCGCTTCCTTTCTTTTCTCCGCGAAAAATCGCAACGCGAATGGCCTCTCCTTCTGTTTCCTCCGAGCACTCGAAAGTGCGGTTATTCAGCCGGAATAATAAAACAGAGATCGCATTACGGATGCTAAACACTCCGAGGAGCGTCGACGGTGGGTTACGTTTCGAGAAACGTTTCATCTCGGGGTTTTCACGCGTCGCACCCGCGGGACAGATCTCTCGCAATCTCATCGCATTACACAGGGAACAAAGGGCTTGGCACGAACCAGCCGCCGGTAACGAGAAAAAAAAAATCACGCGGTGCCATGTGTTTTCCCTCTCGCCCTTACGATTTTCAAACGCATTCCGCCCACCGGGCGAAATCATCGATCCTCTCCCTTCCCTCTCTCGCGGTCTAGTTCCCCTTTTTTCCTTTTTTTCTCTGCTATTTTTTTTTTTTTCGTTCGCCTCCCCCAGTCGTAATACTCTCTCTCGGTCGTTATTAAATCATTCGCCGGACGAAACGATCCATAAAAATAAAGCTCGATATACACATATGTATATATATATGTATGCGTGTGTATGTGTATATACAGTGGAGGACAAAAGTATTCATACACCCTATAAAATGGAACAACTTTTTTAAAATTGGGCCAAACGACTTGAGTTTTTTTCAGAAGTTAGAAAGATTAGTTTACTAGATGACGTGTAAAAAGATTTTTGAAAAAGCTGCAATTAGTCGGAATCGCGAAGAAAATAGCGAAGGTCGTTTTTACAATTTTTTTATCTGAGCTTGTAATGAAAATTTAAAAAATACGTTTTGTAGATCTATGTCAGTTATACACACGCTGGAAATTTCATCGAAATCGGTGGATGGAGAAACAAGCGACAGGCATCGAAAGATGTAGGAATCTTGAGATTTATTAGTGAAATAGTGCGATTTTCACAATCTTTAACCGATTTCGAACAAATTTTCAGCGTGTGTATAATTGACATAGATCTACAAAACGTATTTTTCAAATTTTCTTCACGATTCCGACTAATGTCATCTAGTAAACTAATCTTTGTAACTTCTGAAAAAAAACCCAAATCGTTTGGCCCAATTTGAAAAAAGTTATTCCGTTTTATAGGGTGTATGAATACTTTTGTCCTCCACTGTATGTATATCGAGATACAACAGGCACGGTTACGAGCCACTACATCATCATTGACAACCGTCTTGTAAAAATAAACTGTCCCACGAGCACCACCGCGCGTAATTCATCCAGCGTCGCGTTGACGCCTGCCGTCTGCCCTCTCGTCACTCTCACGCCAGACTGGGCCGTCTGGTGACACTTTTTTTTACAACAATTCCGCTGGGTTTTGCGAACGTTGAATTGTTTCCCTTCATTATCAATTGCAATGGTGTTCTTGTTGTTCGAAGCAGAAATATTTTTCGTTGCGACACGGGACGTCGAAATATTTACAAATATTTATTTGGTAATGTACAATGTCTTTGTTATACTGAAGTAAAATGGTTATGTTATGGCTAACTTCTGGAGGATCGGAGAAAAATATTAGAGATAGAGAAGTTTATCTGTTAACTTTTTGCCGGATAGCAACGAGTCAGACTCGTGTCACAGATTTTGGTGAAGATCCGATAAAAACAGGTATATCAGTAAGAAAAATTAGTTTTCATTCTAATTTCTCGTTTCATTTATGAAACTGAAGAAGATTGCCTAATTTAATTAATCTACAATACGTTTGCTTTTCTTACTTAATACAGTACTAAAATAGTAAATAGTTGACGCTTAGATGCACAGTCAGGAAAGTGCAATTTTGTTGAATTATTTTCTTTCACTTTTCATGTCGAGCTATCCTTTCTATTCTATTGTAAAAATCCAAGTCACAGCAATTTAAAAAAAGTAAAATTCGTCATTTTTGGCACATTAAATGGAGAAAAATGTGAGCGTTAAGCGGTTAATTCCGAAATTATTACCAGCTACACAAAATATAAGTAATTCGTATAAAGATTTTGATGGAGATAGAGGAGTTAATCCTTTGATTTAAAAATTATTTAACAGCTACATAAAACATTTATTCGTATTTTACGTATATTAAGCGAGAAATAAGTACTTCGTCAAAATATGTGAATTTTAAATACGGAAATTCGTGAATATTCGTGGAAGGCTAAAGAGCGACTGTGGTAAAAAGTCTAGGAAAATGGCAAAGGTCCTAGGCGACAAGGAACTATGTTGTATTCCGCGGCTCGCGATTCCTTGCGTTGGTTTATTATATTCAATAGGTACGCGGTAGGAGAGCCTGACGGAAACTGGGGCGAAATAAGGGAGCTGTTCTGCGCGTAGTACTATTCGACTTTATTAGACAGTTCGGTGACGTTCGGTGCGTGAAGACCACTAGACAAAAATCTGCTGTTTCGACGGAAAAGGTTTCTAGATATAGGTTCGGTAAGTACGAGAGTAGGGGTTGGTCTCAGAGGTCAATGTAGGGAGAGGCGGTGAGGTCTAGGTTCAACGATGAGTAAAGGATGATGTGGAGGTCTAGGTTTCGGGGGTGACTAACGTTAGGATGATGCGGATTTGTTTACAGTTAAGGAAAGGAGGCAGGATGACTAAAAACTAATGAAAGATAGGAGAGAGGTATACAACAAAACTGCGACATTATTGGTACATTATTATCCTTTAAAAAGAAAGCAATAAAAAATGCCTGTGTGAAGAGACTTCCATCAAAATTTGTTGTGATAACAATACGCCTTTTGGCATATTTTCATCTAAACTTAATCCCTAAAGTTTGTTTTTTGCGCGTTTCCACGTTAATTTAATAAAACAAATTTTAAAACGATACGGCCAAAACAAGAGAAGAGAACCATGGCATAGAATTATTTTTTTTTTTTTTGTAAGGAATATAAT
>NW_017100261.1:3376173-3381097 GCF_001263275.1 Habropoda laboriosa | reverse complement strand
AACTTAAGGATTCGGTACAAAAGAAATGGGTAGAGTGCATCAGTTTGAGGATCTGCCGGAGGTAGGACAGAAATTCGGTGGGAAAGTGGAAAACGCGCAGGTAGCTGTCAAAACGGTACCTGGGATAAGGATCTGTATGCATGGGAGTCAAGGGACAGAGGGATGAGGATTCGACAATTTAAAAAAGAAAACATTGAGGAATTTTTGTCCCCACTCGATTATTTCTACAGGGTGTTCTTAGAAATAATCCAACATAGTTAAAGAGGAAGAAGGGGAGAATATCTGAACAGTCCATTCTAGAAACAACATGTCACCGGTGACACGGATAGCGCGCGACAGTCTCGTGACCCGGAAGCAGGCTACCAGGTTCGCGAGCGTATTCCGCTTCCCGAAGTTCGCCTAACGAGCAAATCACGTTACACGTGATATCGCGTTCTCAGAACACTATCTACGAGGGTTAGCCGTACTACATTAGCCCGGACCTTCCCGCGCAATTAATTAAGTTACAAGCGGTTTAATGGGGATCTAGTTATCTCTTTGATTGGACCTCACCTCCTGCTCGCGGCCGCCGAATTTCTCTGCCGCACTTATTTCCGGTTTCCACCTTAAGGAGGAGGAGGAGTAGGAGAAATAGGAGAAGGAGGGCCAACCGGTATCTAGCGACTCGGTGAAACAAAGAGACCACACCGGGGGGATACTGGGTCGTTTCAGAGATAGAGAGAGCTCCGTAAATGATCTCAATTATATTCTTAGTTAACCGAGGGAACGAGCTTTCAGAGCCCTCTTCCCTTCGTTCTTCAGTTATACTTCCGCGAAGAATCGAGCGGTTTCACTGGCAGCAGCCCCTTTGTTATCGAGACTTCCGGTTTCCCTTCATTATCAATTGCAATGGTGTTCTTGTTGTTCGAAGCAGAAATATTTTTCGTTGCGACACGGGACGTCGAAATATTTACAAATATTTATTTGGTAATGTACAATGTCTTTGTTATACTGAAGTAAAATGGTTATGTTATGGCTAACTTCTGGAGGATCGGAGAAAAATATTAGAGATAGAGAAGTTTATCTGTTAACTTTTTGCCGGATAGCAACGAGTCAGACTCGTGTCACAGATTTTGGTGAAGATCCGATAAAAACAGGTATATCAGTAAGAAAAATTAGTTTTCATTCTAATTTCTCGTTTCATTTATGAAACTGAAGAAGATTGCCTAATTTAATTAATCTACAATACGTTTGCTTTTCTTACTCTGTAAACTTTCCGAGAAAATCAAAGAGGAAGAAGAAGGGAGGTTTAAAGAGAATCCATTTTCTGAAACAAGTTTTCATCCACGATAGAGAACGATACTCTTTGGTTGTTGAAAGAACTTCACAGGGATTACCATTCTAGTCGTACGATGGTACGGCTTCCACAAGCCGTGCAAGAGATCACTGAAATATTCCAGCCTGAAATTCTCTCGTCGATCGATCCCCATAAATATCGTCGAGATCGACGAGAGAGTGGAAATATTCTTTCTTTTCTCTCTCTCTCTCTTTTCTTTTTTTCCGTCGAAACTCGTTCTGCCCGTGAAGGATGTAGCAATCGATGGCTCGTAATCGAAACTATCCAAGTTATCGTTCTGTAAGTTGGAGCGGAGCGGCGCCGTGGAATCGATAACGCGGCCAAAGGGAGCAAGAGAGGGAATAACAAACAAGCTTGCCCCGCCGTGAATTGGATTGTACGCGAACGTCGACTCTTATTTTACGTGGTTGCGCTCACGCGAAGCTACCCCGCGGGAACGTGATCCATAAAGAAATCATGCTGCTCCGTCCTGGAACAACTCTAGACGGAAACCGCGACATTTGAATCTTGCGCTGAAAACCCTTTGACGCTATCTGAAAAGTTGTTTCTTCATTGAAAAATTGATCATCGATACCTCTGGTAACAACAATTGAACAAAATCCTCGAGAACACCTTCTAAATTTCAATCAAAGCACAGGCTTGTCGTGCTAACATCGTCGAGAAACACTCGAACCGTATTTCTTATTCTTCCTCGGCCGAAAATTCAGGCAAGGGGTGCTCGAACCTCGGACGAGCGAAATTTTCGTGGCCTAAAACGCTCCATCAATTTCACGTGTCTCGCGAAGAAGGATTGATCGTCAGGTAGGAAATTGATCTGCCGTCAGCTGTGCAGCCCTATTAATAATTCCTCCGGAGGGGAGGAGGGGGGGAAAAAATAAATCCTTCCATTGTCTACGAGCACTATGGGATAGCGGGGCTGAATACGCGCGAGCATTTGACGAGCGGATTCACAATGAGCTCGGTTTCGGGCGAGCGCATCGAGAGAGTGATATTTCTCGGAGGATTTATCGAGATGGAAAGCAGCGGTGGTGGTGGTAGGGCTATTAAATTTTAATGGGTATCGCGGGAATGAATTTTAATGGTGGCGCGTAAGAGCGATTCAAAATCCGGCTGGAAACCGCGTGTGGATGTAATTTTTGCGAGTCGAATAAATCCCAGGCCGCAGGCTTTAGCAGCCGTCGGCTGAATAAGACACGAGGGGATCGTGGATCCGCGAGAAACGACTTTCCATCGTGGCGGTACTCCTTCACGGCTAAATGGTTCATTAGTCTTCAAGTTTGACTTACGACGTAGCTGTGAAACAACGTGTAAGAGAACGGAGCTGTGTTTCTTCGTATTCGCCAGGATGTGTTGGAACGATCGAGGAACGGGGAACTGTTGTTGGCGATTGCTGCAATCACGGTGCTTCTCGGAACGATGCATAAAACTCCGGGTAATTTATCGATAATAATTATTGGAACGACGCTAAAAAAAAAAATACATTCCACGAATTTGTAATAAAGGGGGAGGATTTTCCTAAGAACAGATTTTTCCACGATAAATCTCGGACTTCCGACTCGATCAGATTAACCTAACGCGATCGATCGTTGATCTGGAACAGGCAGGAGTGCTGGCGCCGAATTAAACGGGAATGTCACGAGGTAATAAGACAATGGAACGGTAACGATCATACGTGTGTCCGTTTTGCAATGCAAGAGAACTAAAATATCGTTGCACAACTGGTGGCTGCACAATGGCGCGAGGTATAGGCCGAGTGAAAGGCGACGAGATATCGCGAGGGGCATGAAACTAACACGAGAGTAATCGAATATACACGTCGTCGCATTTACAGTTACACGTACACCCATAAATCTCTACGCATACATCCTACTGGCTAATTCGATTCGGTTTCATTTCTGCGGTCTCTGAGGCTGACTGCTTCTCAGTTCCGATATCCCCCTTTTTTTCCCCTCTCCACCGTATTTCAAGACAAGCTACGTAGCCGTTCAGATTCAATTATTACACCAAGAATCGTGAATATCGAACCGAGTAACAATATTACCCATTATAAATGCAATTCATTTGCTATCCAATTTCATGCTACTTTAAACACCTATACAGGTATAGTTGGGGCCACGATGTAGCGAGGTCGTAAATTAAACTCTCAAGAATCGGCATCGATTGATGTTGCGGCACTCAAGGCCGTGTGTTGCAGTCTGTTTGAGGGTTCCAACAATAAACGAATGGTAGCATATGATTTGGTACTTCAAGTAGAAAATGGTATTTCATTTACAAATGGAAAATATGTTATTATTAAAGCTACACAATCCTTTTGCATTTTCTATCTGTATATAACACAAGCAGGTAAATGAAAATGTTAAAGACCTCGATAAGACCATTACCTGTAACCGTACTTCCAAAAGCAAATTAATCTACAATACGTTTGCTTTTCTTACTTAATACAGTACTAAAATAGTAAATAGTTGACGCTTAGATGCACAGTCAGGAAAGTGCAATTTTGTTGAATTATTTTCTTTCACTTTTCATGTCGAGCTATCCTTTCTATTCTATTGTAAAAATCCAAGTCACAGCAATTTAAAAAAAGTAAAATTCGTCATTTTTGGCACATTAAATGGAGAAAAATGTGAGCGTTAAGCGGTTAATTCCGAAATTATTACCAGCTACACAAAATATAAGTAATTCGTATAAAGATTTTGATGGAGATAGAGGAGTTAATCCTTTGATTTAAAAATTATTTAACAGCTACATAAAACATTTATTCGTATTTTACGTATATTAAGCGAGAAATAAGTACTTCGTCAAAATATGTGAATTTTAAATACGGAAATTCGTGAATATTCGTGGAAGGCTAAAGAGCGACTGTGGTAAAAAGTCTAGGAAAATGGCAAAGGTCCTAGGCGACAAGGAACTATGTTGTATTCCGCGGCTCGCGATTCCTTGCGTTGGTTTATTATATTCAATAGGTACGCGGTAGGAGAGCCTGACGGAAACTGGGGCGAAATAAGGGAGCTGTTCTGCGCGTAGTACTATTCGACTTTATTAGACAGTTCGGTGACGTTCGGTGCGTGAAGACCACTAGACAAAAATCTGCTGTTTCGACGGAAAAGGTTTCTAGATATAGGTTCGGTAAGTACGAGAGTAGGGGTTGGTCTCAGAGGTCAATGTAGGGAGAGGCGGTGAGGTCTAGGTTCAACGATGAGTAAAGGATGATGTGGAGGTCTAGGTTTCGGGGGTGACTAACGTTAGGATGATGCGGATTTGTTTACAGTTAAGGAAAGGAGGCAGGATGACTAAAAACTAATGAAAGATAGGAGAGAGGTATACAACAAAACTGCGACATTATTGGTACATTATTATCCTTTAAAAAGAAAGCAATAAAAAATGCCTGTGTGAAGAGACTTCCATCAAAATTTGTTGTGATAACAATACGCCTTTTGGCATATTTTCATCTAAACTTAATCCCTAAAGTTTGTTTTTTGCGCGTTTCCACGTTAATTTAATAAAACAAATTTTAAAACGATACGGCCAAAACAAGAGAAGAGAACCATGGCATAGAATTATTTTTTTTTTTTTTGTAAGGAATATAAT
>NW_017100261.1:3374278-3375109 GCF_001263275.1 Habropoda laboriosa | reverse complement strand
GGGCCACGATGTAGCGAGGTCGTAAATTAAACTCTCAAGAATCGGCATCGATTGATGTTGCGGCACTCAAGGCCGTGTGTTGCAGTCTGTTTGAGGGTTCCAACAATAAACGAATGGTAGCATATGATTTGGTACTTCAAGTAGAAAATGGTATTTCATTTACAAATGGAAAATATGTTAATATTAAAGCTACACAATCCTTTTGCATTTTCTATCTGTATATAACACGAGCAGGTAAATGAAGATGTTAAAGACCTCAATAAGACCTTTACTTGTAACCGTACTTCCAAAAGCGGCTTTTCCCAGAAGAAAAAAACCCTAAATTGTCCTAGCTGAACTCAATTTTCAGTAAATATATTAGAATCAGTTTGACTTTCGCTGGATACAAGAATTCTTTGTACGGTCCTGACCATGGTTTCAAGTACTTATCTGCTCGTATTTCTGTCAATTTCGGGGTCCCGGCAGCTAAAACATGTTTACTTTGACGCCTAACCGATTTTCCGACCTCGCTATATCGTGGCCCCGACTATACTTCGCCGTCTTCGATGGTAATTTCTCCGCCAAAATTTCGTCGAACGTTCGGGTTAAGGTTGTGCCTCTTCCAGAGCAACTTTTGCAAAATTACTAGAGTACAGTAAATTCTCTAGAAGAGTCAGTAAGTTTGGATTCTACAAGTGACAGTATAGATGGTCCTACGCCTAGGTCTGCGTCATTGCTGTGCCCTTGTTATCTCGCTCGCAGTCAGTCAAGAGTGTAACGCTACACCAGTCGGTTTCCTTTACGAGATTTCACGGCTCGACAAATCATAACAGAAAAATATAATTTCTTTAA
>NW_017100261.1:3373531-3374164 GCF_001263275.1 Habropoda laboriosa | reverse complement strand
GTTGCTGTCAGGCGGCCACAAGAAAATACATTTTAAGCATTGGATTATAGTATTAAGCTTTATAATTTTTTTTTTCATGAGGCGGTGAGGTCTAGGTTCAGCGATGAGTAAAAGTAAAGGATGATGTGGAGGTCTAGGTTTCGGGGTGACTAACGTTAGGATGATGCGGATTTGTTTACAGTTAAGGAAAGGAGGCAGGATGACTAAAAACTAATGAAAGATAGGAGAGAGGTATACGACAACTAAACTACAATACATTTGCCTAAATGAGTGTTCGCGGTGCGTTGGCGTTTTCCCGAAGATTGCAATCCATAAGCCACGTCGTGGTAGATTGGTATCCAACAAATGGTTTACTGGCCATGGGTGATTGAAATAAAATTGTGTTTGTAACTGCTAATGTTCAATTTATTCTACGACTCTGAAGAAACGTCTTTACTGAACTGTCTCTGAACACCCAAAACGAGAAAGCTGGGGTCCACTTCTACCTACGAACTGTTTATCCTATTGTATTGCAGTGTGCAGTGCCTCGAAGACGAACACCAGACACATCTCGTGGTCCTCCTGGTGTCTTTATTTTGTCGTCGAATCACTTTAGACGGTGGATTTTACGAATTATCTTTATTTGTTGATAGT
>NW_017100261.1:3370666-3371218 GCF_001263275.1 Habropoda laboriosa | reverse complement strand
AGATTTTGGTTGCCAATTGTTTATCACATAGAGTCGGCCTACATCCACGTAAAAAAAAAAAAAACAATGAAGGGTCGATTCCACAAGTGTCAGTAAAATGTAGGGTCGGCCTACCTCCACGTAAAAAAAAAAAAAAAAATATAGGGACGATTCCACAAGTGTCAAGAAGTCGCAGTCGAAGTGAAATTGAAAAAACTCGTAAGGGCATGACAGAAAGTCTGTTGTCCACTTGAGAATGTCGTCGAATCACTTTAGACGGTGGATTTTACGAATTATCTTTATTTCTTGATAGTTTTCTTTACGCTGTGGTTTTGCGAATATAAAGTGTACGGTCTAAACTGCCTTGTTATTCAATGCTGACTACCTTTCGTTCTTTTTCGAGGCTGCCTTTATATTAGGGTTTTTGGGAGTTGCGGGTGGGGGAATTTAGGAACGCGTCCGTTAGGTAAGGACCAGAAATGTGTAAGGATAATGGTCAGGACTCGTTAGGACTGAGGGTTCGATGGTACGGGAGAAGAATTGCAGGGACAATGGTTAGGTAATGAACTTAAG
>NW_017100261.1:3354916-3368898 GCF_001263275.1 Habropoda laboriosa | reverse complement strand
ACACAACTAACTACTAAACCAAATCACCAGAAAAAAACCCATTTTTGTAACTCACTGTTCGCTGATTAAACAGCTGAGCTCTGCAACGTGGATTTCACTGCATTTCTTCCTTCCTTCCACTCAGATTGTCATCCTTCCTTCCTTCCTCCCAATTCCGATCTATTTTGCAAGACTCACGAACTCACAAAGTGTGAATCACTGTGGAATGGACAAGGCGAAAAGTACTTCGAAACGCGATTTATTTCAGTTTTATTCAGAAAGGGAGAAACCGCGAATTTATATTATTTTCAATATTATTATTGAACTAAACTTTCGTAGAACGCGAGTGAAACATTGAAAGAATCAAAAGAAAAAACGCGAATTCATATAAGAAAATTTGAATAAAATACGCGACGAGAATTGGGGAGAAGCATAAGTTAAACGCGTAAAAATATTCAATAATAAACGAACTAGGTTTGAAGCTATTATTTCAATACGCGATGCACTGACTCTAGTATTTACTAAAATTCAAAAATTCCAAATTAGCTCACAATATGCAATAATAAATCAACTAACTACTTAACACGCAATTCATCAAATTCCTTGGATGGTAAATTATTAATAAACAAAATAGCAAGTCATAAAATAAATTCAATATCAGAGAAAATATATGGAAAATACTGAAAGAAAAATTTCAAATTAATTTCCTAGAGAGGGAGAAACCGCGAATTTATATTACTTTAGACTCTACTATCGAACAAAACTTTGATAGAACGCGAGTGAAGAAGTATGAAATAAACGCGAGTAAATTGAATAAAAAGCAAAAACGCGAATTGGGAGGAAATATCAGATAAACGCGGAAAAATATGCAATAATAAGTCGAACTAGGGATGAAGCTATTATTTCAATACGCGATTCACTGACTCTAATATTTTGAAAAATTGAAAACTTCTCGTAAAAATCGATTATTAATTGCGAAACACTAGTGAGACGGTTTAATTAGGGGCAGCACAATATATAACACAACTAACTACCCATATCACCAGAAAAAAAACCCATTTTTGTCACTCACAATTCGAAGATTAGGCAGCTGGGCTCTGCAATGTCGATTTCGTTGCATCCTTCCTTCCTTCCTTCCTCTCAGATGGTCATCCTTCCTCCAAGCGTTGATTTCCCAAGACTCACAGACTCACACTTTGTGAGTCACTGTGGAATGGGCGACGCGAAAAGTGCTTCGAAACGCGATTCATTTAGAGGGGGAGAAATCGCGAATTTATATTACTTTAGACTCTACTATCGAACAAAACTTTCATAGAACGCGAGTGAAAAATTGAAAGAAAGTATCAAATAAACGCGAGTAAATTGAAAGAAAAGCAAAAACGCGAATTGGGAGGAAATAGTTAAACGCGGAAAAATATTCAATAATAAGCGAACTAAGGATGAAGCTATTATTTCAATACGCGTTGCACTGACTCTAATATTTATCAAAATTGAAAATTGATTTATCACGGTAAACTACTTGGACGGTTTAATTAGGGGCATAGTGCAACGAGTACAGTGCACTCGTTGCAAATCAGCTCACAATATACAATTCAATAATGTAACTAACTACTTAACATGCAAAATTCATGCAACTCCTGCGAAGAATTAGATTAGTAAATCACAATTCATGAAACAAATTCAAAATTCATTTTTCAATAGCATAGAAAATATCATAAATACTGAAAGAAAATTAAATTATAGATTGCTGGAAGAAAAGTACATATTAAATTTAGAAATAACCTGTAACGAAAATTTATTTCATTAATGGACAGCTGAAACGCCGAAATATTTTCATTAGGCAACCTCTCAAATTCATTTCGATATCCTATTCGACAAGTACGAAGAACAACAATAACAAACTGAAATCTCGATTTCCCTAAACCCTCAAAACAATCTCGAAATACGTTCGATAATAATTTTCTCGCGTGTATTAACGACCCGAAGGATTATTTAAATTTATTTCAAGCAAAAAGTAGCAGTAGTTCAGTAGTAAATAGTGGACTATTAGACTTTGAATAGTCCAAGTTTAAGTTTTAATAATTAGAAAAATTAGAAAAATTCAAAGCAGAGTATTCAAAGTCTAATAGTAAGTTTGAGAAAGAAATTTTGAGAGAAGGTAGTTGAGTGTGTATAGGGTGGACATAGGCTGCTAGCCAGAAGCCCTCGACCACCCTACCCACGTCTCAGTACCCTCAGATCAAAATTACGCGAAGTGTCTAGGGCCCAGTATAAAGGGTAAATGATTTCGCGGGAGCTCGCGGGTCTATTTATACCTGTGGTACCCCTTCCCCAAAATCATTAGCAAAGTCGTTAATAATTCGGGCGGGAATCGACTATTTTTCGCGGGAATCGACTACTTTTCGCGGGAGATCGATCACTTTTCGCGGGAAATCGATAATTTCTCGCGGGAATCGGTCACTTTTCGCGGGAAATCCTTCGTTTTTCGCGGGAATCAATTATTTTTCGCAGAAAATCGCCGATTCTTTCGTAATTCTATTTTGCATTCTATTGTAATGTTATAATAACGTATAATTTATTAATTCTCACAATTTTTTGGTATAAATTTATACTTCTAACAATTTGTTATAACATTGCATATAACAATTTATACGTTTTTACAATATTCTTCAATGGAAACGTACGTTTTAACGTTCTCGTTACTTACTCGTGCTTAAATTAATTTCGTAAGGATTAAAAATCAGGTTGACCTGTGGTCGTAAATTAAAAATAGCCATAGTACAGCTAGAAAATTATCGTGTCAAATTATTCTTTTCCTACGAATCAAAAATGTATTCAACGTTTGTTTGATATAATATCGTGAAATGAATTATATTACACATTTTCTCTATTCACGCTGAATTTAAAGGTTATAACGATTAAAAATCAAGTTGACCTGTGGTCATTTATCAAGAATAATCATAATAAAGCTGAAATTATTGTGTTAAATAATTTTTTTAATACGAATTAGGAATTTATTCAACGTTTGCTTGTTACTACTTGTTACAGTATACTGTCTCGCAATGTAAATTTAAGTAAATTAGGTTGAACTGCACAGAAAATGCACAGAACTGCACAAATAATTCATTTCACGATATTATAACAAACAAACGTTGAATACATTTTTCATTCGTGTAAGAAGAATTATTTAACACGATAAATTTAGCTGTACTATGGTTATTTTTAATCTACGACCACAGGTCAACCTGATTTTTAATCCTTACGAAATTAATTTAAGCACGAGTAAGTAACGAGAACGTTAAAACGTACGTTTCCATTGAAGAATATTGTAAAAACGTATAAATTGTTATATGCAATGTTATAACAAATTGTTAGAAGTATAAATTTATACCAAAAAATTGTGAGAATTAATAAATTATACGTTATTATAACATTACAATAGAATGCAAAATAGAATTACGAAAGAATCGGCGATTTTCTGCGAAAAATAATTGATTCCCGCGAAAAACGAAGGATTTCCCGCGAAAAGTGACCGATTCCCGCGAGAAATTATCGATTTCCCGCGAAAAGTGATCGATCTCCCGCGCAAAGTAGTCCGTTTCCCGCGCAAAGTAGTCGATTCCCGCGAAAAATAGTCGATTCCCGCCCGAATTATTAACGACTTTGCTAATGATTTTGGGGAAGGGGTACCGCAGGTATAAATAGACCCGCGAGCTCCCGCGAAATCATTTACCCTTTATACTGGGCCCTAGACACTTCGCGTAATTTTGATCTGAGGGTACTGAGACGTGGGTAGGGTGGTCGAGGGCTTCTGGCTAGCAGCCTATGTCCACCCTATACACACTCAACTACCTTCTCTCAAAATTTCTTTCTGAAATTTACTATTAGACTTTGAATACTCTGCTTTGAATTTTTCTAATTTTTCTAATTATTAAAACTTAAACTTGGACTATTCAAAGTCTAATAGTCCACTATTTACTACTGAACTACTGCTACTTTTTGCTTGAAATAAATTTAAATAATCCTTCGGGTCGTTAATACACGCGAGAAAATTATTATCGAACGTATTTCGAGATTGTTTTGAGGGTTTAGGGAAATCGAGATTTCAGTTTGTTATTGTTGTTCTTCGTACTTGTCGAATAGGATATCGAAATGAATTTGAGAGGTTGCCTAATGAAAATATTTCGGCGTTTCAGCTGTCCATTAATTAAATACTTTGTTTGTTACAGGTTATTTCTAAATTTAATATGTACTTTTCTTCCAGCAATCTATAATTTTATTTTCTTTCAGTATTTATGATATTTTCTATGCTATTGAAAAATGAATTTTGAATTTGTTTCATGAATTGTGATTTACTAATCTAATTCTTCGCAGGAGTTGCATGAATTTTGCATGTTAAGTAGTTAGTTACATTATTGAATTGTATATTGTGAGCTGATTTGCAACGAGTGCACTGTACTCGTTGCACTATGCCCCTAATTAAACCGTCCAAGTAGTTTACCGTGATAAATCAATTTTCAATTTTGATAAATATTAGAGTCAGTGCAACGCGTATTGAAATAATAGCTTCATCCCTAGTTCGTTTATTATTAAATATTTTTACGCGTTTGACTTATGCTTCTCCCCAATTCTCGTCGCGTATTTTATTTAAATTTCCTTATATGCTAGAATCGAGAAAGATATGAATTCGCGTTTGTTCTTTTATTCAATTTATATTCCGCGTTTATTTTATACTTTGTTTCAATTTTTTATTCGCGTTCAATAATAAAGTCAAAAGTAATATAAATTCGCGGTTTCTCCCTTTCTCAATAAAACTGAAATAAATCGCGTTTCGAAATACTTTTCGCGTCGTCCATTCCACAGTGACTCACATTTTGTGAGGCTGTGAGTCTTGGGAAATCAACGACGAGGAAGTGGAATGATTTGCGGAAGGATGACGATCTGGGAGGATGGAAGGAAGGAAGGAAGGAGGCAATGCAGCCAAAATCCACGTTGCAGAGCCCAGCTGCCTATTCTTCGAATTGTGAGTGACAAAAATGGGTTTTTTTTCTGGTGATATGGGTAGTTAGTTGTGTTATATATTGTGCTGCCCCTAATTAAACCGTCTCACTAGTGTTTCGCAATTAATAATCGATTTTTACGAGAAGTTTTCAATTTTTCAAAATATTCGAGTCAGTGAATCGCGTATTGAAATATTAGCTTAATCCCTAGTTCGACTTATTATTGCATATTTTTCCGCGTTTATCTGATACTTCCTCCCAATTCGCGTTTTTGCTTTTTATTCAATTTACTCGCGTTTATTTCACACTTCTTTCAATTTTTCACTCGCAAGTTTTGTTCGATAGTAGAGTCTAAAGTAATATAAATTCGCGGTTTCTCCCTCTCTAAATAAATCGCGTTTCGAAGTACTTTTCGCGTCGTCCATTCCACAGTGACTCACAATTCGTGAGTTTGTGAGTCTTGGAAAATCAACGCTTGGAGGAAGGATGACCATCTGAGAGGAAGGAAGGAAGGAAGGAAGGATGCAACGAAATCGACATTGCAGAGCCCAGCTGCCTGTCTGCGAACTGTGAGTGAATTTTTTGAGGGTTTGGTGATTGGTTATATATGTGTGTGCATGTGCATGTTTGAAGCTGAACTACCAAAACTTGGAAGAAGAAATCAAAGGATGTGAGTTCACATCCGAACTCTACTGCACTAAAGGTGCAAACGCCCTCCCATTATTAGAGTATCCCAATAGTATACCGCGTTAATTCTTAATAGAGTCAATTTTCACCACGAATGCCCATTATTTTCGATCGATACGAGAATTTATTACGTCGCGTCGCGTTTCATAATAGCTTCATCCCTTTTTCTTTCTTTGCTTTTCTTTTCTTTTTTTCAGAGCGTTCAGTTGATACCTCCCTTAAACCTTTGCTAAATACCCCATCTAAAATGGACTACATGAGAAAATGGAGGATGGTAAAAATTCGCGATTTCGGGTACTAAATAAAATTCAACGAATTAAACTACACTTAAAAGAAATCGCGATCCGTACACAATTTCGCGCGACACTTCCACAGCTTCCTAAGTCTGGTGGGTCCTTCAGTCTGGCTTTGGGTCTCTCAATCTGGCATTGGGTCTTCCAATCTGGCATTGGGTTATTCAAACTGGCATTGGGTCATTCAAACTGGCTTTGGGTCATTCAACTCTGGCTTTGGGTCATTCAAATCTGGCTTTGGGTCATTCAATCTGACATTGGGTCATTCGAACTGGCTTTGGGTCTTTCAGTTTGGCTTTGGATCATTCAAATCTGGCATTGGGTCATTCAAACTGACATTGGACCACTGGTGGAACCAAATTCAAGGCTTGGAGGACTCAAAACTGTGTGGTGGAACCAAAATTCGATGCTTGGAGGATGCAAATGCTTCACTGAGGGAATTTCAAAAGTTCGATGGATCTGAGAGGATGAACAGATGCAACGAAATCTATGTTACAATGTCCAGCTGTGTGGTAAGTGGTGAGTCGCATCTTTTTCTTTATTAATTAAATATTTGTAGAGAAATATTTCAGGTATACACTATTTATTCGTTAGAAATAATCAAATTTATTCATTTTCAGTAATTTCAGAATTTCATATTATGTACTTTAGTTGGAATATTCATTTTCTTCAATTATTCACTAACACATTGAACATCAGAATCAGATTTTGATGAAAGTTTGATAGGTATATTTCAAAAAAATTTAGGTATTTCATAATATTGACAATCGTTCACAACGAACGGTTGAAAATGTCTCTCGAAGTTCGAAGTAATAAACATACTTGCTTTAATACCCCAAAAATCATTAGAAATCGAGAAATTATATACTTTGACGAATTCTGCAGTTTAGAACTGTAAATTTGACTCGCAAATAAATTCCTTCTATTTAATTAATATATTAAAAATTATTCTTTTCAGATATTTCCCTTCCCTACTAATTTTAATCTAAATTTCTGTATGAAGAATGTATAGAAAATTGTACAGAGTGCCATACGCGTGTATTATAAAATAAGCCACTGTAAAGTATGAGAATGTGAACCAAGCGAATCTTAACTTTAAGTAATTCATAAGATAAAATAAGTTGGAAGATATTTTACACGTCGTGGGATGCGTGCGTTTTAATTTTAACTAGTTCGTAAAATAAAATAAGTAATTCTAAGATAGAAAATTGTACCGAATACCATGTGAGCGCTTTCTTACAGAGACACGCGACTCATTTCTAGCATAATTAACAAAACTACCTTCTGCATTTTTACTATCGTCTATACTAAACACAGAATAATAATCTTCTCGCGAATATCAATTCTCGATCACTCAGAGCTGCCAGTAGGGCATGTGTTTTTGTCGGGTCCCTTGCGTAGTCACCTCCTCGTGGTGGGACCTGGTAATTGGTATCTTTTTCCAAACAAAATTTTCACTTTTGCAAAAGGATACCAAGCTAAGAACTACGCGTACCCGTCGATACTCTGATTCTCACACACAGTTGAAAGTTTTAACTTTAAGTAGTTCGTAAGATAAAGTAAGTTCATTCTAAGATAGATAATTGAACACTATGTGCACGTTTATTAATAAAATATCTTGAAAAATTATTCAGATTCTATGGTAGATATGAAAGTTCCATTTAACGTCAAATTTTATCATCGATCTGTCAATAGCAAATTAGCAATCAACTGCCTACGAAACACAAAGAAGAATTTCTTCAATTTTCTGACATAAAATTTCACAAGAAGTAGCAGTAAAGGAAGATTAAATAAGAAATGCAATTCTGTCACAAATTCTGTGACAAACAGTGTTTTTAATATGTTACACAATAAAAAGTTACATTACGTGGTAAGATACTGTATCTCATCTTATATATTTTACTTTTCAAACATTTCTATCAGAATTTTCTGCGATTTTTCAATTGCATTACGCATTATTGCAATAATTTCTATCGTTACATTTAATTCTAATTGTTTAGCAGCTTTTCTGCTGCTATCGACCCTACATTTTACTGACACTTGTCGAATCGACCCTACATTTTCTTTTTTTTTACGTGGATGTAGGTTGACCCTACAGTTTACTGACACTTGTCGAATCGACCCTACATTTTACTGACACTTGTCGAATCGACCCTACATTTTACTGACACTTGTGGAATCGACCCTACATTTTTTTTTTTTCTTTACGTGGAGGTAGGTCGACTCTATGTGATAAACAATTGGCAACCAAAATCTGGCTCTCCCTCTACATTCGACGGATAATGTGTACAGATATTTAATGTAATTTCTTAGCAATTTGTTCCAATTTTCTGACATAAAATTTCACAAGAAGTAGCAGTAAAGGAAGATTAAATAAGAAATGCAATTCTGTGACAAATTTTTCCCAAACAGTGTTTTTAATATGTTACACAATAAAAAGTTACTTTTAGCAATAATTTCTATCGTTACATTTAATTCTAATTGTTTAGCAGCTTTTCTGCTGCTATCGACCCTACATTTTACTGACACTTGTCGAATCGACCCTACCTTTTTTTTTTTTTACGTGGAGGTAGGCCGACTATGTGATAAACAATTGGCAACCAAACGGTGGCTCGCTAAAGCGATATATTATGAAATTAAATTAATCACTCAATAAGTTTTAACGTTAGATTGTTTCCTCGATATGGTCATGGTGGTCATCAGTGACTGGAGTGCCTCAAATGTTTAGAATAATTAAAATAAAATAAATGTTGTCAACTAAAAATTTTGAACGTCATAGCTAGCTAGACATTATTTTCAATTGAAAAAAAAAATTATAAAGCATAATACTATAATCCTATGCTTAAAATGTATTTTCTTGTGGCCGTGTTAATAAGTAAATGTTATTCAAATTATGTCGTGTTTGATATCATTTTCATCAGGAAAATCTCATCAATATGTTAAGAAAAATTTCGGGATAAAAAAAAGTAAAATTAAAAAAGTTGATATTTAAATTGTTTGGTTGCCTGGACTCACGTTTCATGCTTATCGTTTATTCGCTGTCCTTGTCTACGTTCGGCAAACTACAATGGCGGGCGCGAGGCTCGAAAACGTAGTCCCTGACTCTACGAGTGTCAGGTTTTGCTTCCTTGCGGTCTGACACTTGTGGAGAATATACTGTATATTATATGCGGGATAGGGGAAACTTTTTAGAGGTGAAGAGAATTTTTAATTATTAGGTCGACAGGGAAGTAACCGTGTGATAACCACGCGCGATAAATGGACGTGTGCAGAGTGTTAGACTTTAAAATAATAATTTTATTCTACTAAAGTTTTGCGTAAGAAAGTCTTGGAACTTTTAAAGCACCTAGGCTATAGCTGTAGCGATTTTTCTATGTGCCTGGCTTAGGGTCTTAGACGTCAATGATTTCTAATTCTTAGCGTGTCCTTGGAGAAAATTCGGAGGTCTGATTTTAGAGGTAGTAGAAATAGGAAAAGGTCCAGTAGGCTTTCTTCGATATTACTACTACGAGTTGACGAGTAACATTCTAGCATACCAAATTCAAGGATCGTATGCGTAATTGTGCACGAAAGATAGAGACAAATTTTGAAGTTACTTAAACAAAGCGATAAGTATAAACATACCTATTTTCTATCTTATTCTTAGAGCGTCATCCCACAAGAGTTATCGATCATAAGTTAGTGTCGCATCGTCATTTTCTTTGTCTCGCGTTAGATTGTTAATTCTGCACCTAAAAACTCCTACACAACGAAATATACCAGGAAAAAACCAGTAATTCCGAGTAGTTCACTTTGAGATAA
The DNA here is from genome assembly GCF_001263275.1 of Habropoda laboriosa. Classification (NCBI taxonomy): domain Eukaryota; kingdom Metazoa; phylum Arthropoda; class Insecta; order Hymenoptera; family Apidae; genus Habropoda; species Habropoda laboriosa. Next base: position 3,359,138 of record NW_017100261.1, on the reverse strand, counting down.
TCTATAAGTTCCCCGTTGAAACGACTCGTTTTCCTCTAAACTCGATTAACTTTACTAAATCGTTCTCGTCAGACGCGTTGATAAACGTAGTGGCTGGTCGTGCATAACCTACACGCTGGATAATTATTTCGACTAAACGAACTGCGTCGAGGCACACAAGGGAACCGTTTAAAAACATGACATTTCATTAATACATCGTGTACTGGTTCTATTAAAATTGCGACTGCTCTGTGCGTCGAACAATGCAACACAACGTTGGCAAGGGAGGGAAAATATCACGGTCGAATATTGCCGTAGCCAGCTTTTTCCCTTTCTCACACTATTACATATACTTACATACATACATACGAATCTACACGCGCGCAGATACGCATACACAGACGCGAAGATAGGGGAAACAGGTTCAGCTTGGGCTTTCCGGCTGACGGTTTTCCGCCCGCGGTACAACCATCTCTCTTTCGCCGTTTCCCTCCACGCTGGCTGGTTCGCTAATTAAATACGTTTTACCTTAATACCCCGGTAACAAGGGACGCGTTTTTCCGTGGTATTTTAAGGGCGGCACAGCCTCGACACGGTTCCATTGTTGATGCAAGAATTATCCATGGTTCGAGAGGGAAGCAACGAACAGGGTGGAGGTGATCCACGGAAGTGGAAGGGAGGTGGAGGAGAGTGTTCGATCCCCAGTGCTCGTCACGATGCCTGTCAGGGATTTGTGGATCTTGTCGCCGCGTGGTACGCGTGGTAAACGTACGCAGAGAGATAGCACAGAGAGAGAGAGAGAGAGAGAGAGAGAGAGCTGACCTCTGTATCCAGGACCCCGCTGTTTATGCCAGCTCGGAATAGTAAATTGGACCGTATTATCTGCTCGGCCGCGTATCGTGCTCGCCTACGTCTCTATGTTCGAACGAATCGGCCACCCCCCCGAATGTCAATGATAATCCTGTACGGCACGTTTCTAATTTCCAATAATGAATGCAGCCACGTTTCTATCTGTCGCCCTATAGAATACGCTGAATCTGTTTGGCTTCGAGTTGTGATTGGCCACGAAATGGAAATCGTTCCACGTGGAAGTTTCAACGTGTATGTGCTCGTGACAACTGAAACTGTTCACTTGGAAAGACGGTGTAGTAGAATATGGTTCATGGTTTGGTAGTTGGTAAATATTAGCTTGTAGCTGTCGAGGATTTCGTAGTGGATCATTTCACGATTGCTGTAAATGAAAAAGCTTGATCGATGGAAATTGATGCTCACTGTCACGTGAACTTGGTACGGAATCGTGAGAAAAATTGGAAGATTTTTACTTACTTGGCGGGGGGGGATGTTGAGGTGGAGCTTCTGGGATTTAGGAATGGAAGATTAGCCAACGCAAGCTCCATCCTCAACATTGCTAGGCGATATTATTAGTAATATACAGGGTGTCCCAGTTCTTCTTATCAAATTTTATCAGTATATTCTGTCGCGTCCTCAAACACGAAACATTGACGCGACCGACGACCCCTCACGTTGACCTGCGGCGCCGGTCTCTAGCTGCCAATAGAAGCTCGCGAAGGGGACCTTACTTCGGGAAAGGCGTTGATTGGCCCTTTCCTCGAACCTACAGCTACGGAAAAATATATATAAGCAGCTCCGTTTAACATAGAATCAGGAAGCCGAACCACGGCTCCACAATAAAGCAACTTATAACCGAACGACCACACTAAACATTTTTCATTGCAATCTTCATCCCATTCCGCATTGGGTTGAAAAAAGACCGTGACGCCTTGTAACAGAATAAATAAGAGCACGGTACGAAACATATTCTACAGTGTTGCGACCTGATGAGGACGCAACCAAGTCTCGATTCGGCGGATTATAGTAATAAGCCACTTAGTCACATTTGGCCGCCAGACCGAGATGCCGACGTTCGGAAGACCGCAATATACCCCCTATGGACTCACCAGCGCGACACTCGGACAATAGGTCCCAAAAACACTCGGGACCATAAAACATTCGTTACAGTTTTCGTTGACCAATAGTCGACCAATAGCAGAACACACCACGTTTTCCACCTCCATAACACAACCACCAATCAGAACCAACCTAATTCCTATATATACATCTACACACCTGAAAATCGAGCATTAAACAGTACGAGTGCACGAGACACATCGTCAAGAAAAAAAGAATAACCGAATTTCAACTAAACATCTATCAACGAACCGAAAGAAAAACATCTAACCCAACAACCAAGTTTCATTCCACCTCGGACCAGCGAGAACTATCATCAACCTGCGCCAGAAACATTTGATCAAAGTCCACGACGCAACATACAGGTACATATAAGTAAGAGAAAAATGTTGTAGAAATTGTCACAGAGGTACACTCACTTTTCTTAATTGTAACTCTTTCGTTACAATGCTTTAGAAATCTGTTATCGAGACTTTTGAGACTTCGACCGCCTGGGTTGCTTGAAATGTTATTCGAGGCTTCGAAGTTAGAGCTGTGTCCAATGATAATTAACCGTTTCATGACCGAATTCTCGTTTTTACCAATGTCTTATTTAATCTACCAATCATCGCGGCAGTAATGGACATTAACCCTTTGACTGCTGGCAACTCGAAAGTAAAGTACTCGCTGTGTACGGTTTAGTTATGGCATTAATAGCCATACTATACGTTACGTTAGCCAAATCACTTTCCTTGCTGAATATTTTATATTTTATATTTGTAAAATAAATAATATGTAAATATAAAATATGGAATATGAATATGAACAGCGCTGACATTATCCAGCGTTCGATTATCACCGAGAGTTTATTGGCTCAAGGGGTTAAATTGGGATGAATTTTTGTTCGAGTACTCAAGTGTGACGTAATCACGAAAGGGTTAAATTTCAAAATTTCGCCAACATTACAGCCAGCTTCATCAATATATCAAAACACACCGATAATGTCGCGCGTCTTTTTAGATTTGCGTTTACAAGCGGTCATAAGCTCTCATTGTCTATCAATCGCGTGTTGTTTAATTGTTCAGCTGAAGAAGACGTTGACCGTACAACGACGAGCATTTTTTGCCACCATCAACACGCCAGGAGTGTTAATAATTTCCTGTTTGAAAAACACTTCACTCTCCAATAAGCTGTTGCAGCCAGATAACGAACGACATCCCGTTTTCCTGCACTTCCGTTCACCGCACAACTCGATTGTTACACGACGAACGAAAGACCATCGATTGGTGAAATACAGAAAGAGATTGCCACGGTTTATCGAGAGAGATTTGTTCGTTGGATCCGGAGGCCACGGAGCACAGGGGCAATTCCGAAGGGTCGCGAATTTATGCCCCGTTTTTTTTTTTGGTTTTTTGTTTTCTCCCCTCGCCACCGTAGCGGGAACGCGCGGAGCGCTCGTTTGCCCATCAACATAAATTTCAACCGGCGGATCTACCCGGGTACAGCTACGAATCATACGGAGACCGACAACCTCTCACGGTCGATTCGAATTAAAAATAATGTAACTGGACGTTTGGCCCGGCCAGCCGACACGTTCTATAAATCAACGCGTCAAAAATATCCTCGATAAACTGTCCGGGCGTGTAGCTTATCGATTCTGTTTTCCATCCACGAACGATTGGTAAATTCGCTTCGAACGTCTCGTCCCCGATCGCGTGTATATGCCAGACTTGGAGAATTGAAACGTTCTCGCTTAGCGGGTGTTCCTTCGTCAGGATTATAAGCAGTGCGTTTTCGCGGGGATTGGATTTGAATATTTTTATTTGTCGTTCATTATAGTGTTTTCAAACGCGTTAGAGATTTGTGCTTTGAACGTTTCTTTGAATGGGATGGATAGGGGAGAGGGTAGAAATATGGGATATCAAGGTTTTGGTCTGTGTTGACATTTTTGAGGAGGTTTGGAAGTTACGTATTGCGAAGACTATAACACCCTCCTCACATAACAGCCACTGTCGTTCTTTTGTTTAATGGACGGTTTTCGTTTCGGCCGTAACGGAAAGTTTTCGTGTGTGCGTATTAAAGTGAAAATCATATTTTATTTTATTTTGTGATTTTTAACCCTTTCGCGACGGCGGAACTAGCCATCGGTACGCCACTAACGAACGTCGTGCCATTGGTGCACAGCATAGACGTTAAGAGTGTCTCGCGTTTTTTCAAATCTTAGAGGATTTCGTTGAAACAGCAGAGGACTTAAGGGTGTATCGGATAAAGGGAATGTTGTCGAGGCCTTGTTCTG
>NW_017100261.1:3342367-3354789 GCF_001263275.1 Habropoda laboriosa | reverse complement strand
CCAATGTGAAGCGTTTAGTGGATGCCGGATATAACCGGCGCTAGCCAATGTGGAGCATTTAGTGGATGCCGGATATAACCAGATATATCGCCAGATCGCGAAAGGGTTAAAAAACAAAGAAGATAAGTTATTCTACAATAATCATAGTTTGAGAATATTAACGAAGATTTTAAGTACGTTGCGTTTTTGATTGCGGTATAATGCCGGAAATTAAAATGGCGAGTTGATAGCAATATTATACACTTAGTAGCAATATGAGACTGTCTCATATTACTACTACATTTAAAAATTTATTAGCAAATAATAAAATATACTTTAATCACATTTTTAGATACCGAGTGCAAAGTTAAATAAAACAAAGAATGTCCCAAGAAAAAATGATTCCGACGAAAATGCGATAGAAGCTATATCAACGTTGATAAACTGAAAAATTTCGACCAGGGACCGAAATTTACATATGTAATTATTGTACAACTTAAAAATTAAAAATCTAGAGTTTTATAAAAAAATAAAAAACCTGAAAGTCTTCTTAAAAATCTACATACTTTGATTATTATCGTTAGAACTTTTTCATTAACGCTGTAACACAGTTTTTTACTATTTCTCTCAAAAGTAACAGTCTCATATTACTACCCAAATTTCTACTTGTTCAATTTTGCCTCAATTTCGAAAAAGTAATTAAAAATGTTGTTAGCTTCAGAATATTTAAGTTTATGCAGCACATTTCACATTAAATTCCCCAAAGTCATTCGTCTAATTCTTTTTATTCATAGTGTAAGAGTGAATATAGGGACTCGGGCTAGTTTATGACCCGCAGACCGAGAAATCGGTCTGCGGAGAATCCCGGTCCCAATGCTCTGACTCCCCCACGCGCTAAGAGCTGGGTCAAGTAAGGACCTTGCTCTGAGGAAACCCCCAACCTGTGCCAGGGTTTCCCGGAGGCAAGAGAGGGGCGTCAAGGTCCGTATATAAGGACGCGTTAAGAGCATTGCGAGAAGAATGGTAAGAATTGTATTAGAACTAGGGCTATTACTTTTAACCGGGTATTCGAGTGCCCATGAGATACCCGGGTAGATGAAAATAACACGATCGACCCGGGTATCTCACGAGTACTCGAATATGTACATAAAACAGTCGAAATCTCGGTGGCCACTACCGCTGGTGGTTCCCCGGGCAAAGAAATGCGGATCGGTCGCGACAGCGATGCAACGATGCCGACGTGTCAAAGTGCACCCTACGCAATATTGTTTCGAAACCTCTGCCGAAACAGTCGAGGAATAATAGATATCTACTCTCAGCTGTCTCATCTCATGAGATACCCGGGTACTTTCTGATTACCCGAGTATCTCACGAGTAACCCGGGTATCTCTTAATTAACAGCTCTAATTAGAACGAATTGAACCCGCGTAGTTGAGAAGGACGAGGAGTCAACGACGACGAAGAAATAAATATAGTTTTTATTGGATAACGGGTTTAATAATAGCGTTCACTATATATTTTCTTAAATGTGTTTTTATTTGTATGGGAAGGAAGGATGTCTTTTCTCTTCGAATTTCGTAGTCAAAGTGAAAAGGAAACAAAAGACCGTAAGGGCACGACAGAAATTCTGTTGCGAATTTAAGGAAAGAGACCAAGAATACATCAGTCTATCACGCATCTTTCACTAGCAGTGTTTCTCATATATGTAACACAATTCATTTTTGCTTACTGGCTGACGCATTACTGTTAGTAATAATCCAACAGTTTTCGACATTATTTTAACTAATCCTGACGAAATATTGTTAAGACTACAAGCCCTTACAATAGCTATTCTGAAACTCTCTCGATCAAAAAATAAAATGGCTATCCCATATTCGCTCTCTCTCTACCACCTACAAGACGTTCGAAATTCAACGAATGTAAATTAAACGATAACACGCGCGCGTGAAAATTTCGATAGAATTGGAGAGGAAGAACATTTCGAAAAGCAGTATTAAACGGTTTCGGATGTTCTTTTTCATTGGAGGACAATCGGAAAAAGCGGGTGCACGGCGATATTTCATCGGCGAATTCCCGCACGTCGCGCGGCCAAGAGCGCTAAACATTTCCAAATATTTGCCGTTTTCGGCCTCCACGGTTCACCCCGACGCCCTCCAGGGGGGGATATTTTCCCAGCGTAACAGAATTTACCGAAAAAGTGGCTTGGAAGCGGGTTGAACCCGGTACGAGTCCTGCGTAGGATAAATTCGCCGTTGATCCGAGCAATTATTTTCGCGGCAAACGAGCCCTGTTTTTCGCTCGGTAACAAAATACATCCCTACGCCTGGGGAAATAACGTTAGGCGTTTCCTGGTATGTTACTTTCGACCAGGAACCATCCAGCTTGACGCTCGCCATTCAACGTCGCGTAACAAAAGATATCGCCGCTATTTTCGTTCGTCGGAGAAACAAAAGTTCGTTGCCTCTGCCACGTGATACTAAACCATTGCATCGGTACGATTCTCCTCTTCCTCTCTCTCTCTCATTCACATTCTCCCTCTTCTTCTCTCTTTCGCTCTCTTTCTCTGTCTCTCGAATTCGGTTTGTTCGTTCAGATAGGCTTAAAAAAAGGCGCCTCGCCACGGCGAGGTGTCGCGTTATTCCCCATCATCGATCGGCTCCATTCACACGCCGCGATAATTGTCCGTGTTCATGGACACGTCGGGTTCCGTCGAACGGCGGAATGTTTCGTTTTCGACCCGGCTGGAGAACGCTCTATTCACGCCTCCGCGAAACAGGAGATCCTCGGTCGCGTGGCAGAAATAATAGTGGGGCTGGGAACACACATTTCCCCCGGAAAAAAGGAATCGAAAATCGAGAAAACGCGCACGTGCCGTTGTCTCGTCTACGCGTTCCAATAATACTATACCTGTAGCACAAAACTTTCCCATGTATGCGTGTGTGTGTCGGTCGGTCGGTTTGTGGAATTCGTTAACGAGGGTCGTTGCGGATAACCGACTCGCCCTCCGCGTGTCTCTCCAACCTCCACACACAGATCCTTCTCCACCCTTTCGAGAAGTTGTTTAGTCAGCTGTTTGTTTCTCCGGAAAAAAAAGGGCTGCAATAATTCTCTCTCCTCCATCCACGAATATTCCAGAGAGCTTTTGAACGTTCAATTTCCCACCCGCGTAATACGTTCGTTATTACGCCGGTTCTCGTGGTACCAGCTGCTTTTTTGTTGCAACAGAAACGAGAACGAGAGAGAGGACGGTCGACAAAATTTTGACGGAATTCATTCGGCGCGAGCGTTAAATTACTCGGCTCCGCATAATTCGAATAACTCGCGTCTGCATTACATTGTTGCGCGGAACGAGTGCGAGTGGCCGCGAGATTGTCCATGTTTCGGGAGCTTCTCTGATATTTATCGTTCAGCGGCGAAATACTTCTCGCTGCGGGATAAACGCTCGATTAAAGCGAAAGCTTGCCGCTCGGTTCGAACCGTGGCGGTCACGCCGCAAATAAATGTCTCGAAGAACAGAGAGAGAATGCACGTGCCTAACCTTTCATTTCCTGTATTAGCAAAAATTCATTTCAGCTGATTATCCATCGTGCAAAATTCACGTGTACGGACAAATTAAGCTGTTGTTATACACGCTACACGTAGCGACGGCAATACGAATTAGCTTTAAGGTGGTATTTATCAATTTGATTACACGGAACTTCGCGTCGCTCGTTCTCCCAATGTTTGCCCGTCGCAGTTTAATTACTTTTTCGTTGAAATTTCGTTCGAGTATTCTGTCATCCTTTAAAGCCTGGAAATATTCGCAAATTATCGTTCAACGTTCCACTATTGTTCAACGTTACGAAGCAAATTGACTATATTATATACATATATATATTGGAACGCAGATATGACTATAAATTTCCACGATACGCTGTGCAAACCACAGGAAACACTTCCCCTCTCCAATCTTTAAACAATTTCATCGAATTCACTTCGATTCAATTCCACGAATATCCTCCACAGAGAGTTGAACAACGATTACAAGTTCCTCGTTACAACTGTCCCGTGTTATATACTCTTGACGATCTTGGTCGTACCGGAAGTGTGGTCGACGCGACATCAAATCTGGACCAGCCGGTTGGCGTAACTGTTCGAAACACGGGCGAGATCTCGTGCTGGGACCCGCTATCTCGACCTCCGTTTCGCATCTGCTCTAATAACGTATGGTAACTGCGATCTCGTGTACACGCGTGCACACACACACAGAGACTTGTCTTGCCGTGGCGCGTGTTTGCGCTCCCATGTCCACTAGCCGTTACCACGATGATTTACACGTTTCACGGGACGATACGTCAACGAACGACATACAACGACGACTAGGCGAGTCGTTACACATTTTTCTGTAGTCGCAATCGTGGAACAAATTTGTCAGACTAGAGACAGATAGAGAGGGTAGGTTTGGTTCGACGAGATTTCCAACCGGTGTTTTCAGTTCGGTTTCTTTCATCCATGGCAGGATCGATTAACTCGTCCGCTGCTCGTACCAGCTGGCACGCAATTAGAGCTTATACGCGTGTAATTAGCAGGAACGTCGAAATGCCCGGTGTCCCTCTCGGCGTCTGTTTTGAAGATTCGGGATTAGCGAAGGGAGAGAGAGAGAGAGAGGATGTGACGCGTGAACCGAGGCTCGGACCCGGGGAATTTGAGCGCTGTTCCCTGCGTTCGTTTGACTTGTAAATCGCTGAAAGCGGCGCTCGAGCGTTTCGAGACCCGTTCCTGCACCCCTTTTTACGCGATGCCAGCCAGCCGACAAAGCTCACCACCGGGGCCCCGAAAAATAATGAAACGAAAATGTAACGGTAACATGTTACCTGCGCGATCTAGAAATATGGTATGTACCTTTTTGTCTCTCTCCCTTTCGTCGCGTGGGGATGAAAAGCGAGGGTGGCGAAAGGCTCTCAGGTCGGTGATAACAAGTGGAGGATGCGCCTTACGACCGTTTGCATTTTTAATTTCTCCTACGGGGATTTTACGGGAGGATTGGAAACGTTGCGATGGAATAATTGCATTCCCTTTGTGCGCTGTTTTTCCCCCGATTTCACGTTCGCTTTTCCAACGTTTGTATCGGCGGGGTTTGGTAGCGCTTTGATGAATCTGGCGATGAAAGGGTATTACGAAAAACTGAATAAATTTTGTCCGAGAAAGAAGGAAACAGAACGGTAGAGAGAAGAACGTGTTCTACAACGAGCATTTTTTTAGACCTTTGCCACTTCGCGTTAAATTAGATATAGCCGGGGCCACGATATAGCGAGGTCGTAAAATCGGTCAGACGTCAAAGTAAACATGTTTTAGCTGCCGGGACCCGAAAATTGACAGAGATACGAGCAGATAAGTACTTGAAACCATTGTCAGGACCGTACGAAGAATTCTTGTATCCAGCGAAAGTCAACAGATTCTAATATATTTACTGAAAACTGCATGCAGCTAGGACAAATTAGGGTTTCTCCCTCTGGGGGAAGCCGCTTTTGGAAGTACGGTTACAAGTAAAGGTCTTATTGAGGTCTTTAACATCTTCATTTACCTGCTCGTGTTATATACAGATAGAAAGTGCAAAAAGATTGTGTAGCTTAATATTAACATATTTTCCATTTGTAAATGAAATACCATTTTCTACTTGAAGTACCAAATCATATGCTACCATTCGTTTATTGTTGGAACCCTCAAACAGACTGCAACACACGGCCTTGAGTGCCGCAACATCAATCGATGCCGATTCTTGAGAGTTTCATTTACGACCTCGCTATATCGTGGCCCCAACTATACTTCTGTGGGTGACGGGAGAATAAACGTACGCGTGCTCGCGCTTCAAATCTTCTATTTAGAAAAACCAGACGAGATGTCTGATGTCGCTTCGAATGACTTCGCGTCGTCGGTCGGGACCCTGGCTGCCCTCGGAACGGATCTCAAGTGTCTCCCTGCTTTCCGAGGACAGCCATCCTTATCGGCCCGCCGCGACATCGGCAGCGACGAAAGACACGTCCGTTGCGTGCGACTCGCAGTCTGGATTGTGTTTACAATGTGGCGTCGTACGCGCTGCATGGGCCGCCACACTTCGTACAATTGGTCCATGACCCGAAGCCCTGTGTTTAAAACTACACTCTCTTTCTACTTATTCTCCCCTCGGGGAGGATTTGCACGAAAGTTGGTGGAAAAACTTTGGAAATATGTAGAATGTAATTGGAAGAAATGACATTTGTCGCTGTTTGCTGAAACTTCGCGTCGACTTGGATCTTTTGTTCGGTGTTTCCTCTGCCTGACAATTTCTATCTCTCGATGTAACAGCGTCGGAGAGAAATAGTACGTTATTACAAGTGTCCAAAGGGGAGAAAGAGCCGTTCCAATTCCCTCGGAGAATCACCTGGAGTGGATAGAAAAGGTGTCAGGTGTGTCTCGTCGGACAATTTGGTCACGAGCCTATTATTCGGCTCTTATTCAATCTCATGGTCCGTGCCTGAATAAATCGGCGTCATTTCCTCGCGAATCGCCGGCTCTACATCCTTCTTTCTTCCCATTTCACGGCCCCGCTTCTCCTCTTTACCTGCAGAATGCCGCCGCGCCGATTCAATTCGAAGTGGCTCCCGAGATTGGAAGAGTAGCTCTTCGAGATATATTAAGGACCTTCGTGGAAGTTGATCGAACTTCTACCTTCGACTGCCTAAAATGATCTACGAGAACGTCAAAGACGGTGGGATAGAGAAAAGAGAGATTGGTCGACGACGCGTCGTCGGACGCGAGCATCTCGCGAGAATTCGTTCATCGACGAATTAAAGGGAGAAACGAACGAGTTTCAATGGGATGGTTGCGATTCACGGTGGTTATCTTTTCCTTGGATATTCAATTTGAGGAAGGAAAATTGAGGGAATTTCCTTCAGATGGGAACTACAGCGACCTCAGGATCGCAACAAAGCCTTAGTTTGGAGGATTACCGCAATAAAATGTGTTACTCACGTTTGGCCGTCAGACCGCGGTTCCGAATGACTATCATGGACATAGACAATGGCATCAGCCATAAAACATGCCTTCACCATTGTTTACAACAAATTCGATCCCCCAAAAAACACTTTTCCACAATACGATAGTACTGTTAGTGTTCGATTGTCCTTGTCCGGTCGCGCAGCCCACCGGCCAGTAACACATCATAAACTAATAAACAGTCCTTTCCAGCCGTCTTCCTAACAAATTCCTTCCCTACCATAAAACAGTTCACGTTGCATCCTGGTCATGTTTCCTATCCCTTTCCCCTTTCCGGGTTTTTCCCAAATTATTTCAACTTTTGCCCACCACCTTCACCCTCACGTTCTCCTTCCACTAGTTTCCTAATATCCAATCACACCTCCGCATTTTTCGAGACCTTCTTTTCCACCACCTTCAACGTCCAACCAATCAGAACATACACCGACCCAATATATACCCACGCACCACCACAAAATACAGAGTTCAAAAAAGACACTTCACGAGGACAAGTAAAACCAAAAGACACATCTCAAGTATCATTCCTTACCTCCGGAAACGTTCGTAAGGAAAAACACTGTACGATACGCGGTGGCGAAACATCGGAGTGAAGAGTTACGACCTTCACTAACGCGCCGTCTTTAGTAAAATAGATCGCGTTGCATCGCGAACTCGTGCAAAAACAGTTAGGATAATGATAAGCCAGTCAGGACGAGGCGCCAGTCCTACTCGTACCATTAGTCATAAAATCTGACGCACCAGGAGCATCCTTTGGCCGCTCGAAGGTCGATTTCGCTCGAAATTCATCAATAAGGTTCAAACTCGAGGGGAAATTATTGCATAAAGGACAGCGTTTCCGTAAAATGTCCTCTGTACGTGATTTCTGTAATATACTAATAAATTACTTTTCCACATCGAGAAGACATTCTTCAAGATTTCCCTCTTTGCTGGGGCATAACAGTGCCACGAAACATAGCAACGCGAATAGTCACACTGAATCACTGTACGCGTCATCATTCACAACTCCAACATTCGAATATCAACACAGTCGTGTTGTCTCATACTCCATCAGTCGAGTGTCAACACCTCCCAGTGTAAATAAATTCAATATCCACAATCTTAACTTATTTATCACAAACCTGGAACAGCTTTCGAAGGAGGCAACTAGTGAATAAGCACGAAATGAAAATATTATCAGAAACTATTATCGAATCGTTCCACATCTAAGCAACACGGACGTGATTCGCAGAGAGTCTCTAAAACGAGAGACTCTCCTTCTAAGTAACCTTTTTCTCTTCGTCCCAGTGACTGTGAAAAGAGTTGATTCTGGCGGTTAAGCGAGCAGCGGGATTCCCAATTTTTCCCCATCAGATACACGACTCGTGGACGAGGCATTCGAGGGATCACGGCAGAGAAACGAATAAAAGTTTTCCGATCCCGAAAACTTTTTACGACTTCATTTTTACCGTGCTCTCGACCGGAGCCGATAAACGCGAGCCTCGATTCTTAATAACACCGCCGACGTTCCGCGTTATTGTTACAACGCTGGAAACGCGCCACCGCAAGTCACAGGCCAGTCGGTGAAAAATTTCTCGTAGCACAGATCATTCCTCTCTTTGATCCTGCCAAACTTCTGTGTCGGAGAAAGTGTATTAAGCTCATCCTGAAAGTTACCCTCGGTTTTAAGCTGTTCATTTTGAAAAACACGACTGCGTTGAAATGAAACAATTTTATTTGAAATAATTTCCGTAATGGACTTTTGTCCATTCATTTGCGTTTTTCTCTCTTTTGGAAATACAGTAAAAGTTCTATAAGAGTTCCAAAGTCGGGACCGCTGTGTAATAGCTACGAAAAAGGTGGTAGGTTTCTCAAACTCTTTGTATTTTACCGGCACCGACGGACGCAGAAAGAGACAGCAGACAAAGAAGAGAGAGGTATTGAAAGTCGAGCCAGTCCTAAAATATCAAACACCTACATATCGGTGAGACAACACTAAACAAAAGAAAAACTTTTTCATTTTTTCTGTTTAGCTGATGAAAATTTTATAAACATATCCATTTTTTTTTCTGATTAAAATGAGACCAAACACGGTATAATTCGGTGTATAAACAGTGAAATGAACGTAACGGGCAAAGGAAGATTCACAAGCCCAAGTTTTGTAACAATATCGTGTTTGGTATCATTTTAATCAGGAAACTCTCACCAATATTTTGATGAAATTTTTATTAACGAAAAATTGAAAGTAACAAACTTTTGTAGTTTTGTTATTATTGTCTCACGGACACGCCGACGCCGAATGCGATAGGGTGGTTCAAGGGTGGTCCCCCCTTGTGGTGGGGATAGACCATGAACAGTCATGGCGTAGATCCTAAAGAACTCTTATAGAACTTTCACTGTACGGATTTTTACAGCTGAATTATATATGTTGCAACTGCAAATCTAACTGTAAACTCTATCAAAATCAAACTTAGAGAAACACTAAAAATATTAATCTTTAGTAATTGCTCGAAAATTCTGATCTTACCAGTATTTCAGAGATACTATTCTCTGTAACGTAAGAGGAAGTTAGCAATGATTTTTATAAGGTACAACTCTAAACTCTATCTTAAACCTTCTTCCATTCCCAACGTTTACCAACAAAAGCAAACTCATAGTACCTAAAAATGCTTCACTTTAAAAATACCAAAAATATCAATCCTTAACAATTGCTCAAATAATCCCAAGAAACACAAGAATCACTGTTGTCGCAAATTATTCCAAACCTCTCCTGCTGTACGATCCTAACCAGCAATCAATGGCGGCACAACTCCGATTTTTAAAATACGCGGAATTAGTGCAAAAGTGTATCGAACACTATAGAAATTATTTTAACCTTTAAAGGGCCGTATCCAACGAGGTGCGAACAAAGTCATTTCCTTTGATAAAACAGACACACGCGACAGTGAGGAACGTATGGTGGTCCGGCTCCCGGATTTTCGCATTTTTATGACCTTCCTTGAACTCGTCTTAACATACACTATCATACTGTGTATAAAAAAATATAGCATTCCATTTAAAAAAAATTAAACTGACTTTGAAATCTCCCCCACCATATCCGGTACAAAAAAAATATTTATACCGCATAATGTCCCCCTCCGTATTAAGCAACTTTTGTTAAAACATTTTTTCCTTAAAAGATATTTCGCTGTATTGAGATAAAACGGACACCCCGTGTATAAATTTTACATTAAAAAAATTCAACGTTTCAGTGGAAAAATCCCGGCCCTCTAAAGATCGAACAAAAATCTTAAATTTCAGTATCGTCACATTTTCTCAAGACGAACAACTTCAAACTGCATGAATTTTCATGATGACCGAATAACACCGTGTTCCTGAAACACCGTGGAAACTCAGTCTGGTGACGTCGAAACGAGTTCATCATTCTCTTATTTTTTTTTCCACCCATACGTTCCCTTCCTTTTTTCCAATTTTCCCGGTCTATCAAGTCGAACGCTTGTTTTTCTTCGGGACACGCGGTGTTCGAGCCAGCAAACGTGGAGAGAGAGGGAAAACTGTTATCTGAAACGTTGTCAAACGACGATGAAGAGTAATAGAATTACAAAGGGGTAACTGGCTTTTCGCAGTGTAGTGGGGGGATAGAGAGGAGGAGGCCCGGGTCCCGAAACGTTGCGCCGCAATTTCACGTTTCACCGTGCCGTGAAAGTTAATTGGCAAAACTGCTGTCACGCGACCGCCGCGATTTTGACGCTTTATGGTCGCGAGGGTGAAAAATATTGGCGTTTGGACGGGAACTGGTGGAGAGAGAGAGAGAGAGAGGGGCCAAGCGACGCCGCCAAAGAACCTCCTGTCGGCAAAATAAACACCGCCACCAGGCCGCAATACCTCGTTATTTAATTGTTTCGCATCGGTCTGTTAGTCGTTGACGGGGTTATCGCCCCGGCCTTCCGTTTCTCGTCTTCCCCGCGAACATACTCGGACACTCGATTCTTCTAATTGGTATCAGTGGAAACGTTTAATCGACTCGGTTGCGCCGTGGAAAAGCTCTGCGGTATTGGAAGAAAAAGGGTGAATTGAAACGGTGCACCGGCCTGGTTTTCCCATAACCGTCACAGACCAGAAGGGGTGAAAAGGTTTTTGGAGGGAATTGTGACCGACCACAGCGAATAACGCGGACGGGGAAAATTAAAGAAAGCCAATCGGGCCAAAATTCCGACCTCAAAACCATTTTCACTGGACCACCCTTGACCATCGATGTTTCGTTCGATTTTAAGTAATTTTCATCTGTTGTCTAGCTTTTCGTTACTAGCGGTGACTATAGTGTTACGAGTTACGCTTTGTGCCCTTATACGGAGCGGAATTTCGGTTAGTTGATTTGGAACCTTCAACGCATGTGGTTAATACGTCGTTCTCCAAAGCTTAGGTGGTAGACTGATTGAAACTTACAACGTGTGTTAACACGTCGTATTCCAAGGTAAGACAGGAAGGCTGGAACATTAACGCATATGGTTACTACGTCGTTCTCCAGAGGAATTGGAACATTCAACGCATGTGGTTACTACGTCGTTCTCCAACAGGTAGTGCGTATCGTAATGTTAGATAGGGGAGAGTCGTGCAGTACCGGCCGCTCTAAGTTTTTGTACTATAACATGGGCTAATGTTGGTAAAAATGAAATTTCAAAAAGTAATTTGTAGTACAAAGGGTGCTTGATAAAACGGGACAAATGGTTTTTCTTAAATTTTCTCACAAAGACAAATCATTCGTAGAAATAAAAAAAGTTGTAATTTGCAGCGAACGAAAAATTGTCGTACAGTACCGGCCGGCTACTTATTGTTAGTTGGTACATTTTAAGGTCTGAGTAATAAATGATGTTAGTAAAAATCATTTGAAAATCGAATAGAACTTTTATTTAGGCATCGATATTTTCTTGATCCGTACACTCCACGCGAGCCCAACCATTGCAGCTATGAAAAACAACTTTCGTCGTACGGAACACCAGCGTAAACGTTAAACGTCTTAGAACTCTGGTAATACTGAAGAAAGAAGAACATCGCCGGAATACGTTGCTCAGGGCTATAGTATTCATTTGTTTTTCCATCAATAGTGCAGTCAACTAACAGTATAAGCGAGATCTAGCTTTGGCCGGTACTGCACGACTCTCCCCTATACTTCGAGCGGTAAAGGTATATCTTTGTGAGCCTAGCCGATTCGTTACTAATGTTACTCAGGAGAGGTTTGGTTGAAATGAGCGAGTCTGACTTGACAAAGCTATATATTCTAGTATAAATGCGAAGTTACAAGTTGCTTCGATCCAACGATCGGTTACAATGATAGTTAAATAGTTAAATGGTCAATTCTCGACTGGGCGAGGATATTTCTTCTCAGTTTACGCGACGAGCCGCGGGGGTGTCTTAGACCGTATTCAGAATATAATAATTCTATGTTCGAAAGA
>NW_017100261.1:3338583-3340981 GCF_001263275.1 Habropoda laboriosa | reverse complement strand
GTCGTACGGAACACCAGCGTAAACGTTAAACGTCTTAGAACTCTGGTAATACTGAAGAAAGAAGAACATCGCCGGAATACGTTGCTCAGGGCTATAGTATTCATTTGTTTTTCCATCAATAGTGCAGTCAACTAACAGTATAAGCGAGATCTAGCTTTGGCCGGTACTGCACGACTCTCCCCTATACTTCGAGCGGTAAAGGTATATCTTTGTGAGCCTAGCCGATTCGTTACTAATGTTACTCAGGAGAGGTTTGGTTGAAATGAGCGAGTCTGACTTAACAAAGCTATATATTCTAGTATAAATGCGAAGTTACAAGTTGCTTCGATCCAACGATCGGTTACAATGATAGTTAAATAGTTAAATGGTCAATTCTCGACTGGGCGAGGATATTCCTTCTCAGTTTACGCGACGAGCCGCGGGGGTGTCTTAGACCGTATTCAGAATATAATAATTCTATGTTCGAAAAGAATTACAACCCGATCTTGCTCGCGATCCGACTGGCGGAGTAACGTTCTGGTAGAAGACTGAGCCCCAGAGCATCAAACATCGTGCCCTTATATCCACCAAAAATCGTGGGGGTCCTAGATTTTCGTGGGAACGGAATGCGTTCGTTTACCCTATCTTGAGGGCCTCCTACGGGGTGCGCGCTAGACGGAAGTCTCGGCGCCGCTGTGTCGGCTAGTCTGCGTACGTAATAATAGTCATCCGTCAAAATTTCGCACTGATTCATAAACTTTGATATACTTTATTTTATGTATTATTAGGAACCTAGGGAAAAATTTTGAGGGACCTAAACGGGAATCGAACCCGGGACCTTCGGCTTAGCAAGCCGAAGCTTTGCTCACTAGCCAACTTCTCTCTCTCTATTCTCCCTTGTCGGTTTCCTATTTAGGTATGGAGGCCCCGATACCACATACTCGTGATACATATGTATTACAACTAGAATAAGGAATTAATAACTTACAATACGCCACTAGCTATTAACACTTTGCCAACCGAACGAATTGCAACTGATCAGATGTCTACTATTGCTAAAACGAATTCTAAAAAAATTGGTAAAGTATTCTGTTTCAGGAGGATTACTAATGTAAAATTCAACGATGGTTCGTTACGTGAACAATATTACGGAACGACATTTTTTAAAAGATGAAGCAAAAATCAGAACGAAATATTCTATGTAAACAGTACAGTAGAAAATGGTAGATTTACCACATTAAAGTCGGTTAGGTCGCGGTAAAGCAAGTGCCTCCGCGCTGGGACTGCCCCGTGGTAGCACATTCGCGAATAAGGCCGCCGTAGCGAAAAGGCTAGAGTGAACTAATCGGTGAACGTGAAAATTTCATCGATGGATTAATCCGTGAGAGTAGGTTCGCGCGAAGACTGGCGGGGAGCAGGATCGATCGTTGAGATCGGTTTGATAACGACGAGACGCTTGCTGGAGAGAAGAGAGAGTGAGAGAGATTCTCTGTGGCGTTATTTAACAACGAGGACGTGGAGTGAGAGGTGGAGAAGGGGACACTCGGTACAATTACTGCCTGATGACTCGCAGCTGAGAGTGCAGCTCGTCGCCAGTTCGTCCGGAAGCCGTTTCACGGAGGATTCTCGCGCGCCGATCGAAGGAGAGGAAGCTCTGTAGCTGAGGCAAATGGGCGTGAGACAGAGGCGCGACGAAGATGGCTGGAAGGAAAGCGTAGAGACGTCGGGTGGGTTGTTCGCGCGTTCACGTGAACGAGCACGACGCTACGCGATAATCGAACGGTCATTTGCTGAAGCGACGACAGCCTCGGCCAGTAGAATCAACAGCTGACGTTTCTCGATTAGGCGGCAGACGGGGGAACGAGGATTATAGCTTCAGCTACCTCTGGGAATGGCTGTTGCTGGTGCTGCTTTTTGGTCGACCTACTTGCGAATACCAGAACCTCGGTGTGCATTAACGATAACGACGGAGAAAAGATAATCGTAACGCGGGAAAAGTGGCGGCGAACGATGAATTTCGTTCTTCTTCGCCACGGTTGTTGTAACACGGGGGGAAAGAAATTGTGAGTTTGCAGGTGGAGAGTTGGCGAAAGAAATGAAAAAAGGTT
Source organism: Habropoda laboriosa (assembly GCF_001263275.1). Classification (NCBI taxonomy): domain Eukaryota; kingdom Metazoa; phylum Arthropoda; class Insecta; order Hymenoptera; family Apidae; genus Habropoda; species Habropoda laboriosa. The sequence continues at coordinate 3,338,894 of NW_017100261.1, read as the reverse complement.
AGGTGAATCGTGGCGAAAGAATCTGTGGAAAGGAGTGAGAGAGAGATGTATATGTGCATATATATAGAGAGAGAGAGAGAAAGAGGGAGGATTGAAATCGATTCGCATTGGAAACGTTTTAACGTTTCCTGCGTGGCGGCAGCGGAAGCTTGCGACGAACAAAATCGAGCGGATGCCGGCATTTATGTAAATAGCTTATCCACGGGTTGTTAGATACATAATACTCTTCGGGTAAAATCTCCATATGAATATTGCGCATTAATGTGCGTGCGGTATAGACCCGTTCATATGTTAATGCTTTTCCAGCGAGC
>NW_017100261.1:3338172-3338469 GCF_001263275.1 Habropoda laboriosa | reverse complement strand
ATTTCCGCGGCGGTGCCTTCCTCTGTAATTAGCATCCATCCCCGTTGGGAGTCGCGGTGTCGAGTGACGCCGCGTTCCAGATTGATTTATGATAATGCACCCGTTCCCCCTTACCCTTCTGGTTCTCCCACGAATTCTAGTTACGCGAGACTCGAGTCTACACACCCCGAGCGTCTTTTCAGCTGGAATAATTCTATTAGCAATTAAAACGCCTCCGCTTGAACCCTTTGATCTGAAAAGCTGCACGAAAATTCTTCCGTTTAACGTCCAACTTATTTCGTTTGTTCCCTTTAAACC
>NW_017100261.1:3304470-3338131 GCF_001263275.1 Habropoda laboriosa | reverse complement strand
TCACCCTTTTTCTCTCTTTCTCTCCTTATCTCTCTTTCTCTGTCGTCTCTCTCTGTCTCGATTTCTCTCTTTCTCTCTCTCTCTCTGTGTTGGTTATAAACGGTTCACAATCAGAGTTCGAAAATTCCGTCCCATTTCGTTCGGCGTTTTTCAACGAAGAATCGCACGGGACTAATCGCGTTTGACGCGGTCCACGAGAATGGAAAAAAAATTTCTGAGCGTTCACGGGCCAGATGCGATTGTTCGCTGTGAAAGGCATCCCGCGCCGCACAGACGGCGCACCGCTAAAGGATCTACTATACACGCTGTTGCACGATGATGCGGAATTTGAAAATGAGGTCGAGTCACAAAAGGGAACTCGAACGCGCGCGTACAGTGGCGTGGAGTAGAGGGGCGAACAAGAAGGTTGAAATACTCTAGACAGAGAAACGAGAGGAGGAAGCATAAAAAGGGTTGTGACGCTGCGCGGCGCTACAGGAAAAAGAAAGAAGAACGAAACAGTAGGACAATTTTTTAAAGAGGAGAGAGGCTTTTAATGCTCGTTTCGTAACGAGATGCCGGCGTGTGCGCACTCCTCCAACATAGCTACACTTGCACCACCGTCAAAGGAACCTCGTGTCGTCGAAACAATTCCAAGGTTAGAGAAAAGTCGCATGGGTCGAGCTTGCTTCCGAATCTCTATTCCCAAAGATCCAGCTCAATTTCAAACTCGTTTCATTTAAGGGATCATCACTACGACTCGTCTAACTTATAACTTCGCTAACCGTGGAAAAAGCTCGCGAAGAAGAAAGAGAGAGAGAGATGCATGTTAATTAAACTAATGCAAAGGAAAAGAGCCGAGGGAGAATATTGAGGTTGGTATTCCAAGTTTGATCTCTCCAAGAACCACCTCTCAATTGAATTTTCACCCAAGAAACAGATCTCGACGCGGAAGAGAGAATCGTCAGAGCGAAACAACCACAGAGAGAGGGAGAGATAGAAACGCACAGTTCTTACCACTACTTTCCTATTCGAACGAAGAGATATTACTTCTTCGTCCAGCGTTTTCCAACGAGATACCGCTGTTCCTTACAAATTCACGAGTAACCCGATGTTGCACACGTAGGACGAGACCATTGGCGTATTTATCACATCGATGGATGATTTAATGACGTCGTGGCCGCGTGGAGCGCGGTGAATAATTCCGCGAGCTGTAGCTTTGCCTGGGAATTAAACGCAGTCGCACCGTCGTTCTCCCGGATAATCCAGCCTGTTGTTAAAATACACGGTATTTCGATACCCCTCGCTCGTTTTACATTTATGACGGACATAAGGCAGTTCGCGGGGCAAAACCAAGCAAATTTCGTCCCGGTTCCGTGTTCTGTTATTACGCGCGATCGTATTTCGATGGGAAGAGAGAGCGAATCGCTCGTTTACCTCCTGTATAATTTCGACGAAAGCGCGCATCCGTGACGCGAGATCGAACGACGAGAGCTTTTCTTTCATCGACGAATCTCCCTTGGAAAAAAGAAAAAAAAATGTGAGAAAAGTAAATCGAACGAACCGGGGGGAGGAAAAGTATTTTCGAAAAATAGGTCGGAAGGAAGAATGGTAACGAGTGTACGCACGTTGCTTGGTACGCACGTAGAATAATTGCATTAGCAGATATTAACTGGTGCATGACGACGAAACCGTATCGGAAATATTGCATCTGCCTGTACAGCGGGGAAAAGGAAAAAAACAAACACTCGTTCGCTTGATGTTTGCTCATCGTGACATGTTTGATTAAAAATCGACCCTGTTTTTCCCCCTTTGATAAGGGGGATGTACGTCTCTACGTTCTGTTCCGCTCGCTCGACGCGGAACAGATTACCGGGAGTGGATAGAGGAAGGAAGATAGAAAGAAATGGAAAGAATTCCCGGGGAATTCCTCCGATGGATCAAGGTTATCGCGCGAGAAGAAGTCACCGGACATTATCGTTAATTTAGCAGGATGATGTATTCGCATTAATTGGCTCGGGCTAATTTCAGCGTAATTAAGGAAGCTCGCTTGGATATGTCTCGGTTATCCACGGTAGAACCAGCACGGTACCTGGCCGCTGTCCAAGTAGAAGAAACGTCGAAAGAGGTACTCGGCTACGTAGTTGGTATAGCTGGTAGCTGGAGAATTACGAGGCACGATCATAAGCTAACGCGTGTTAACTTGTAAAAACAACGTCTGGAAAGTGGAGAGAGACGTCGGGCACAATACCGGTGTAAAAATACGAGGTAATCGAATTACAAAGTTGCAGAACTCAGGCTCGTTTTCAGTCTGTGCGAAAGCTGTTTTCCACCGGGGCGTCGAGTTTCTTCTTTCGACGTTCGTTAAAATTAAGCAATTTCGCTGATCCACCGGGTTTTTCAGCGGCGCGCGTCGCGGCTTTAGCGTCGAACATCGGACGGAGAAAGCGATAAAACTTTCACCGCGCACTCTTCAATCTGCCGCGTTTAATTCCGGGTCATTGCAAATTGGATTGACCAACTCCGGTTTAACTGGCGTTCTAGACTGCCGCGCGCTAGTCACCGACCTATTCTACTCGTTCCCTTCAGCCGTACTCTACCGGGCTGATTAGACGCGGTTCTATTCTACCGCGTTTAACCGCGGGCCCGTCCTACTTTACTCGTCTGACCGAACGCCGTTCTATTCTACTTGTCCATCGAGATATCGCGCGTATTATACCCGGAGGTGGAAGATAGATCGACGACCATTGTCTCTCTGTTTCTCTCCCACGAAATTTCGACGATTCGTGGCCCGCTGCTGTGTTATACCGCGCCGAGAATGCTCGTCGAATCGTTGAGTAAACAACGAGAGAGAGAGAGAGAGAGAGGTCCTTTAACCCTTTCGCTACGGCAGATTTTGATGCGGTGATTAACGGATAAATTTTCAACCACGGCTGTGTTTCTTTGGTTGTATCGTTTTAAAATTCGGTTTGTTGTATGTAGGAGGCCTCGCGACTCTCGTTGTTATTAAACAAGAGCGAGTGTGCTTGTGCGAATGAGAGCAGCGAAGAGAGTGCGTGAGAGTGAGAGAACGCGGGTCGCGAAGACCATATAAATAGGGAAGACAATAGGGAGAGTGGTTCTTTTTCTGCGAAGCGATGTAGCGTCGACAGTGCTCTTTATCATAATTATATTTTACGAATCTTTAATTAGGTTTCTGCATTCCGTTTCCTACATACATTTAGATGCAAGTAAAGGATAAAATTAGGTATTAAATTGAAGTGGAAGTGTATCGAGCGGTTCCAACAGTATAGTGCGAGGAAATTTTCAAAACGGCTATAGGCGCCAATGTGTCGATGTTACGGAACGGGCCGTAACGGTTGAGATCGCCTTCGTTTCGGGTTGGTTAAAGGCGTAAAATTCCAGAAATGTGTTTGATGTCATTTTACTTAATGTTTAGTTCGAACGGGTGTCGTTCTAGGTGTATGGTTTTAGACTATCTGACGGTTTTATACTAGTTTTGGCACCTTGCTTCCGACCAATCAATGGTCAGGAAAAGGGCCTGGAGTCGAGCGTCGCTTCATGGGTTTTTCCCGACTTTGCTCCCGTTCCTATTCGTGCTGGGTGCTTGGCGTTTCGGTTTATAATTATAAAGGTGTATGGTTATGATAATAATAATATCTAATAATAATGTTAATAATAATATTATAATAGTATCTAATAACAATGTGCGTGGGAAAGGCAGTGGGTTCGTAAAAATCAATTTTTTCTTATAGTTTAACATCTCAAAAATATGTCTATGAAGTTTTGAAGCTTAACATCTTAAAATTGGCAGAGGTATATGCCTTGAAAGGACGCGGTTCTATATAGTCTTAAACTGTAGTTAAAACTTTAAACGCGTTTTTCTCGAAACAGCATTTTTGAAACTGGCTGACATGATTACCAAAAATCCAAAAGTCCGATTCACTTCAAATTTGTCAGGTATATTCGGTAGATGTTGCTTTATCTTCTGAACTAGAATTGTGCAAATACTTTCAAAATTCAGTCCTTGCGGTCAAAAGACCATGAACTTTTTTGTTAAAATCGAAAGAAATTTCTTTTGCCATTTCTATATTTCTCAATATTTTCTTATCATTCCAGCTCAGACGATAGCCACACGTCTACAGATTAAGAATACGTTCGTATTTTGTATTTTTTCCAAAATAAGTACAACGTCTGATATCACGTCAGCCATCGAGAAGAATATTTCTCAAGGCGCTCTCTTCATGTTTCACTTATAAAAAATACTTTTGCGTTCTCAAAAGATGATAGAACAGACACACAAATTTGCAAAGGGACACCTGTAGCACTCGCTTCGTTTCAAATTTCCGAAACACTAAGTTTCTTCCAGTCGTCACAGTAGGAAGACCCCGCAACTTTCATCAGACAATTCTACATAAAAGTGGGAATAGAGACGTCTTCGGGACACGAAGAGAGAGAGTACCATTCGAAAACAGCCATCGTTTTGCGACCAAGCTGGAGCAGCACCGCTACCTTCGGCCATTGTCGGTGCACCGACCACCAAAGTGCGTAATCCAGAGGGGTTAAGTGTGCTCGATAGACCGTTAAAGGCAACGACTGTGTTTGCGAAGCGTGCCGTGTCGCGGAAGTTACGCTCGAACTTCCATAATGCGAGATTCTAGCGACAGAAAGAGGGCAGGGGAGAAAAGGAAGGAACGGTCCTCGAGCGAGTTACGCTCGATCTGATCGTGCACAACCCATTCTCCCTCGCTGTCTTTGTCCCCCTCTCACTCTCTCTCTCTCTATTTGCTCATCTATATACGCCGAGCATTTACTAATAAATAGCCGCGCCGCCACGGCGAACAATGCTCCGCAACGTGTCGGGCTATCGACGAAGGAATGAGCCGTGACCGAAAGAATGGCCTTCCGGCAACGAGTGCCGCCGTTGTACTTCAACCGGGAAACCTTCGAACCGCGATACCTTTGCTAGCGAAGAATAAAGCTGCTCTCGATTCGTCTCAATAAAAATACTTCGCTTCTAATTTAGGTGCATTTCGACCCTTTCTTTTTCCTTTTTTCAGACGAACGTGTGATTCCTTGGGAATTTTGTGGATTTGGGAGTTCGCCGGTGACTTTCCTTTGTCTGTGATTTTAGCGTGCATAAGTGGCTGAAGGTTTCTTGGAAAATATGCGAGCAACGTGCGTTGAGTAAATTGCACGCGCGTCACATGGAGATCGAGAGTCGGATAATGTGTAATACTATGCTTTAGTTGCTTTAATTTCAGTGTTTAACTCGTGTGCAGGCAATTGGGTGCTCATTTCTGCATTTCCTTCAACAATTTTTAACGTTCCTGTGAAAGTGTTGCAGATTTCCATTTTTTGGACATATTTACGTGGATATCCGTTTCGAAAAGAAAAATTTTGAAACAACCGCGAATATTTTGGCTGGCCAGAGAAGGGCTAACAGTGTCTACAAACAAATGCATATTTTTCATTTCTGCTACGAAGGTTTAGAAAATCTGACAATTCTCTAAATATCGTCAAGTGTGCAATAAACTATCCAGCGGCTTCAAGCTACACGCATGTTTTGAAACAGTAGAAAATCTTGGCCGATCTGAAAGTTGCAAGCCGGATCGATTAAGCTTCCCGGCTATGTTTCTCAAGAAACTCCACAAACGACTCAACCGGGACAGGCAAACAATTGCTCTTTGTAATTGAGAAGCGCGGCGGAGGTGTCGCGGCGACGTTTATAGGGAGATCGGTGTTAATTATTCCAATGTGTACTAATTGCTGATTCGGTGGATTATCTGGTTATCTACTGTTGCAAACTACCTCTCCCTCCCTCTCTCTCTCTCTCTTTCCACGCTAGCCTTTCCTGCGTTTTCCTCTCTCCCTCTTTGTCTGCCTCGCGGCGCTTAATGGCTTACGCGGCTCGACCTGGTGGCTTGAGGTTTCACGGAGATTTTCGATCGAATCTCGATCGTTTCACGATGTATATCCCCTCCTAACCTTAACGAGCTGCAATCTGTCCAAGATTTCTCGCTCCCTCTCCCTTTTTTCTACAAGCAACTTCTAAACTTTATTTTCTTCTTTATCCTTCTTTTACACAGCGTGTAACGAAAAAGGCGTTTAAACAAGATTTTCAGACGCATTATTCTCGCGTTTTCTCCCGGCGTTTTAACAAATCCGCAATTTTTTTAATGCAAGTAAATTCGCGGCGTAAATATCGCGGTAGAGCATTCAGGTGAAATGGCCGGGGCAGATTACAAGGCGAAAAGTAGGGGATAATAGCGGTCGAAATTACCCGAGCAGCGGTTAGTTAGTAATAATTAGGGCGTTAGTAATAATTAACAAAGAAAATGGCGAAGTTAACCGAAACGATGGTACCCCGGGGGGAAAAGAGTAGGAGGCGGGGAGTGTAGATCGAGGATTCTTCTATTACGCGAAATCCCATTATCCGTTGGCGGTGTCCGATTAAAAAATTAACCTGCTCCGATAACGGTGAGCCGTGGCGTCGCGATTGTTCGATCGGTAACGGCTTCGAATACCAGTTTTAGCAAAAGAGAAAGCCCCCGGTACTTACGACGAATTAATTACTAATTAATTTTCAAACAGGGAATACGTGCCTTGTGAAACGGCACCGATCGAACAACTTGCCGGAAGCACGCTTTAATTAACTCGCTCGCGGCGCAGGTTTTCTTCATCCCGTGTTCCCCTTTCTCTGATCCGCGGCGAGGGGGACGGAAGTAAAAAATTGAGAAAAGAAGAATAGAACGGCAGTATGAAGAAACAAATGAAAGAGAGAGAGAAAAAAGGAAGGGGGAGGGGCAAAAAAAGGAAATTTGTCCAGCAGGGAGTAAAATAAAATCTAAATCGACGGAGGAGCTCGGAGCGGCCGCTATTATACCCGCAGTTTAAAAGGTTTTAAGTATCCGAAGGCTTATAATACCGGTCGAGGCCGCCGGGACCAGGGAAGATTCGCTATGGACTAATCTTCTTGAATTTATGGACCTGCCCGATAATGTTCCCGCCTTCCTTTTACCTTAATTCTAACCCGGGCTGCTCATTCCACCTCTCACGAATTCCACCGGCATTTTTCCATCTCCCAAACCCTCGTTTCCCTCCCGTACACTCGCCTCTCCCTTCACGCTACCCAACCTGCCCCGTTCCTTTTTCCCTCCCTTTCCCTTTTTTCATTTCCGTTTCGCCTTAAGTCCCTTGCCCGGCGAACAATAGAATTCAACGTGACCAACCCCTATCGATCTTGCATAATAACTCAAACGCAGTTACATGTGCACTTGGCTTCTCTACTAGGCCAATGACTTCTTACACCTTTTTCCCTCTTTTTCTCTTTCTCTTGTATTATTACCGAAGCGAAAGAAACGGACTTATACCCAGAGTAATTTGTTTGTTATCGACCGATCTTAATCAGCTTCCTCCTTCCAATTTCGATCTTTTGCGAGGAGAATTTCGGTTGATTTACGTTGCTCGTCGAAACAGAAGGGACAGAATGGAATGGAACCCGCAACGATTGTCGAATTCACCAATTTCACCATGACGAAAATTTGCATTGACCACGCGGAATCATTCTCCCCCCTCATCACCATATACGAAGGATCAAAAATCGTGGCAATTTTCCCGGACGATTTACCATTCGATTTCCGGCCTCCTTTTTTCGCGGACACCGGGGGGACCGTCCTCCGAGGATCTTTCCGGCGTAATCCGCGGACCGCGATCGATAGATCCGCCGGACGACGGCCATTTATATTTATGGCGAGGTATGCGCGCGCGCGCACACGCTGTAACATTATTCAACTGGAGGTAGGAAGCGCGCGACGGACAACGCGGCTCGTTAAAAATTGAATCTATCTGCGCGGCCGAGCTTGAAATTCAAATTCGACGGGGAACAACCCCCCTGCCGTACTCTTTTTCTCTCACAGCCCATAATCGATATGTACGCATCGAGATATTCTCCAGTAGGTAAAAACCGGTAATCCTACCCGTTCGTCCGTTCTAAAATGACTGTAACGAACAAATAAAAAAAAAAGGGGGGGAGAAAACGTCGAAACGTGAGAAATTCGACGCGATTTGAAATTTCCAATCGGCATTTAAAACTCGATCGCTCTTCTATCTCGTTATTAATTTATCGCTGGAGAACTCGGTACCATTTGCATCGAAGCAGATTTTCCAACGGGTTAAACGAAGCTGTTACATTAAAGAGAGAACGAAGTTTTTTAATTAAAGTGGTCGTCCTTTTTGCATTCTGCTGTGAAAATTTCAATGTGATCGTCGAGAGATCGCGAGAGAGGGGAGAAGCATTTTTCACGCGGAATAATAATGGAGGCGGATCGAGATGATGATGATTTTCAAGGCGGCTCACCCATTAACGTCCGGTTGACATATTTGCCCGGCGTCTTTCATTACTTTTAATTCCATCTTGCGCTGATTACGCTGGGAATATTTAAGCTGTGCATGGTATTTTTTAATTACGGCTGATGCACCCTCTCTCAGCAGACGGAGCCAGCCGGCGCGGCGTTTCATCGATCGTTTCTTCCAAGGCCTGGCCGTGCCACTTCCTCGAATATTGCAAAACCTTGAAGAAACCGCGAAAATCTTCATCGTGACCGCTCCTCTCGAACCCTCCTCCTACCGTTTGCACAAGCGGAACAGGGAACGAGGTGAAGGAGATTAATTTCGTCCGGATCTGTTCGGAGCAGCTCGGACATACCTACGTATTCTGATCGTGATAGCCTCAATGGAGTCCTCTTTCTCGAGCTTCTTCACATTTTAAACGATACCACCACCACCGCCACGGCGGTTGATTAATTAAAAATAAGGGTGAAGAGTTTAAGCGACAAGCGTTATTCGATTTTCGTTCATCTTTTCCACCCTCTGGCTCTCTCTCTCTCTCTCTCGATACACACCGGACGAAGATCCTAACTTATCCAGCGGAGGAAAAAGTAACTCTGGGGGGATTTCTGGAAAAAATAAAGGTAATTAGAAAAAAGCTGAAAGCGACGCCCAAGGGGAAACGTAAACTCGAAGGCGTCTATTTCATGGGCAAACCAAGAACGCCCGTTAAGTTTATAAGAGCCGCTTAACAGACCTATCCCCCTTAATCTCTCCTTCAAAGCTGTTCCCAGACCGCGCGCGCTTGTCGCAATGTTTATTCACCAACGATAATTCTTCCAAACACTCTTGTCGAAACACTCGATCGAATCTCGATCTTAGGAAATGGTGGGATATTCGAGGACGAATTTCGAGCGAATCTTGGTTCGACGATAAACTCCAAATTTTCGTTCCTTTCTTCCTTCCATCGTTCTGATAAACAGTTTCGGGGAAAGGAAAACACGGGATGGAAACGTCGACTAAAAGTCACGTTTTCTCGAGAGATAGATAGCTGCGGATTATGTTTGTGCGTCACTGTGTTGACAAATTGCTCGGTGCGGTTCGAGACTCGTCACTTGATTGAAAGCTTTTTGTGGAAATTGCTGATACCATTTTTTATACGTTTTGTGAGTTATAATGTTACTAGAGTTGAACATGTGAGTTCGGCAGCATTTTGTTTCAGCTCAAATGCAAACAGAATGCAGTCTTGTCAGCAGCCATTGTGGATGCAACTAACTTTTGAGGTTATGTTTAGGATTCGATTAAGTTGTGTGAATTAAATGAAGTCTTAAATGGGAAAATATTTGAATTTAAGATAGTTGTTAAAAATGGGTAAATCTAAAGGCACCGAATTAATTTACACACCTAGATAATAAAGTTGCGTGCATCAAAGACCGAAAAATACCAAAATGGCAGCATGTTGAAGTCACACTTCGAGTTTTCGCCTAAAGATCATTGTTTCTGCAGTCCTTAAAAAATAGTAATTATTGGAATTTTACAATTATAAAGGACGATGTTCTACCTACATATGTATGTACTAAAAATATGTGCAAAATTTCAGAAATATCCCTCGGATATTTCCCGAGAAATCTTGCCCAAGCGTTTTGGAAATGTATTTTCCAGAAGAACGCGTTTAAAGTTTGTAGAAGGATTATTCTTAATACCCATACTAAAATCTTGCTGGAATCCTAGTCAAATCTTCATCGCTCGTGACGTCAATGTCTCGAATTTCGAAAACATCCTTTCGAGCACACATTTTCAAACGTTCAAGCTACCAAAAAATGCAAAAACACGAAAAATAACAAAACTCACAATAATTCAAGCGAAAACTTTAACCCTTTCACGACCGTTGCATACGTTTCACTTGAGTAGTCGAAGAAAAATTGATCCCAGCGTAAAATCTATTACAGACACGATTATCTGTTATTCCAAATCGCGCTGTAGACTTAAGCGTTGGCCTTTCATATTCATTTTCTAAATACCCGCAATTTCGCTAACCAATGACTTCATCCTTTTCTCGCTAACACCGTCTCATCCTCCACCTCTGCCATTGGTATACCAAACCCTTACAAATCCTAATCTCCACTCCTCAAGACACGAACACATGTACTATACCCTCTTTCTCTAAAATCAGAGATTAGTCCTTTTACCGTTAAACCACCGAATAGTCCGCTAACGACACTTATCGTACTATTGTCAACGCGTCTCCGTTCCGTACGGTTGTCGCTTAATAAACGATTAGTACACGGAATACCACAGATAAATAAAAAATTCTCCGAAAAGAAAATAACGCAATCACGAAAGTGTTAAAATCTGCGATCAGCAACGTTTAGCATAGATCAGATGATAAACTTCTACCCGAAACAAACGCAGAGTTCCAGCGATTCAGAAAGATTCTTCTTAATTTCGCGTCCTAACAGATTAATCTCCCGGTGGTTCTGTCGCTGCCAGATATATCCCGTGCTTTCTGATCAGCCGCTGAATGGAGTGGCCGCGCGGTTTATCTTCACCATGGGCGAAGGACACCGCGACGTTGACAATTAATCGCACGGTCGAACAATGGAAAGTAACCCGACGGTTTAATCTGCGCCTCGAATGAATTAATCGCGGAGGACAGCCGGCGCGGCGCGGCCACCGTTTCCGGTTGCTAGGCGACACAGCTTTCGTGGAACGCGACAACCTTCCGGGTCCGGCCTTCGTCTAAGAGCTCTCTAATTCTAAGCCGCCTAATCTGAACGCCACTTCTACCTTGTCCTTTCCTCTCCGTCCTTTAGTCGGTGATTAAACGTTCCGCGTGTTTGCCACGAACGTCGGCGTCGCGCGTTTGCCACGAACGTCGGCGTCGCGCGTTTTTGCCAACGAGCAACACCGACGTCGCGATCGATCGTTTCTTCGCCGGCGAAAAAGTCGAAGAATGAATATCCGGGGCTGACGTATCGCTGGACGTTCGCCGGAAACGCGTGCTACGAAGTTTTAGCGCCGTCGTAAGTCAGCGGTTACGGTTTTTCCCGCGTCGGGGGTACGGGTCGAGTGTCAGCCTCGGGTGACGAGGATTTTCACCCCGGTTTTTTCTCACTTTCCTTACTTTTCCTCCGCTATTTTCGTTAAGTCTTCGGAGAGGAATTTTTGTTTTAATGCACAGGGTGGGCCGTGCGAAACTGGCCAACTAATTATCTGCTCCAGCTAGGAGGCGGCAGGAGAACATTTTTCTACGTAATTTAAATGGTTTCAGAGAGGGAATAAAGTGGTAGGGAAATTTTGTTGATGAAAGCAGCGGCGAAGAATAAAGGGAAGTTTTATACATGATTAAAAATTTTTGAGTACGAAGAAATTTTCAGGTGATATTGTGGACGTGTTTAACTCTTTGACGTTCATGCTCGTGACTCACCCTGCCCGTGTTTCGTTATTCTATTTTATGGTAAAAATGTTAGTCACAGCATTATAAATAAATGGAAAATTGTTTCTATACGCCTAGAAAATAATTTAAAGGAAAGACAAAATTGATCTTATTTCGCACATCAAGCTGAGAAAAATGTGCGCGTTAAGGGGTTAAATGCAGACAAAAATATATACACTCGTGAAAACAGACACAGGTGACTTTGAGAAAAACCTGAAACCATTTAAATTACGTCTAAAAATGTTCTCCTACCGCCCTGTATAGTGTAGCTAAGCTGTAATCGTCAAAAGATCGAAAGTCAATGATCTCCAGATTCATTCCGGTATGTTGATTAACCAGCCAATGGTCGATCTCCCGAAAATGTCCGCTCCAGCGACCGTATTATCCGCAGCCTTGCACACGAAACACCGTTTACCGGGCCGTCGTTAAAAGCATCTCCGTTGGCTCTTGATGTTTTCACGGACGTTGGCCAGAGTCGATCGCCGTTCACGATAGATCAAAGGGGAAAATCGCGTCGGACGGGGCCTCGTTAAAAACGCATAACTCCGCCTAGACGGAAGCCAAGGGAGCGTAAATTCCGTAGGCCACTCCGCAGGAAAGAGAGATACGCGGTGGTAACGCGGCGTGCGGAAAAAAGGTGAACGGAAGCCGCGGACCGCGGAAGACGAAAGTCGACGTCGACTGGAAACGAAGGGAACGCGGCGCGGGAGATGGAATATGGGGTGCAAGAGTAGAGAATTCGGTCGGCCACAATTCCACGGGTTACTTCCAGCACATATTTTCAGGTTAATGACAATTATTATCCGGGCCGGACATGCGCCGCTGTCTGGCCAACGCGGTTCCCCCAGATAATTGCATTATTTATACGACGGTGGGTGGATTCGTTATGGTTCCTCTTTTTTGGGAAACGCCGGCTTTTTCGCCCGTTCCCTGTGACCCAGAAACGCGCGTAGGTCCGATCGTTCGTAATACAGGGTGGTACGAACGTGAAAGTGGCGATTCTTCGTCGAAAAATGAATCGAATTTGTGGAATGAAGGTTTTTCATACGAAGCTTCGTTTCCGAGATAAATCACTTTGAAAATGCGAGCGACCGCGTTCGAAGAAAAACACGCGCTCTCGCGGATTTTCAAAGTCGTTTTTCTCGAAAACGAAGCTTCGTACGCGAAAACTTTACTCTGCAATTTCGATCCATTTTTGGACGAAGAATCGCCCCTTGCCTAATTTTACCCCGATTACAGAGACACCCTGTATATACGCCCTTTACCGTGTATATTTGTTCCGGAGAGAACGTTCGTATCCAAAATTGAATAAAACAGCGCGTTACGCGAGCTTATTGTTGTGATTTATGAGTGGAAGGGACAATACAGGCATGAGGAAATAATAGGTTGATTTATATTGGCTTTTAATAATCGTGTAATAATGCGGTAGCAGGTGTGTCTCGTTAAACAGCACAGAAAGTGTAGTATTTGTTCTGTCGAGAGGGGATAACTAATATGAATAAGAATAAAGTAGAAAGTAATGCGACGAAGATTGATTCAGCGGCGTGTCGAGTACGTGTTAGTCGAAAATTCGAGCGTAACTTCCTGATTTATTATTCTTTCATAGGCGACCGTGGGACGAAATAATATTAGCCGATTCCAACCGTTGTTTGCTTAATTCCCGTGCGGTATCGTACGCTCCTGTTTGAACGTCGTCGTGCCGCCGCCCTGCGCGCGGATGATAATTCTCGGCCCGGCGAATCTCATTGAATGGACAGCGGAATTTCAGTACCACAGGTGGCACGTTCTTTTCCTTATTTCAGCTGCGCGGAAATTTACGAGGGATAATGTAATTTAAGCCGGGGTTGAATCCTCTGTTTTATTCCGGGGAATTCGTTTTTATTTTCGGAGAAAGCAGAATCTTTATGAACCGAGCAGAAGCATTCCGCCGTTACTTTTCGCGAACAGTTTCGTTTTCACCCTTGTGCAATTAGTTCTCTTCTTTTTACGGAAATGCGCTTCGTGGACAATGTTACGTACCCAGTCTAGCCGACACCGCGACGCCGAGACTTCCGTCTAGCGCGCACCCCCTAGGAAGCCCTCCAGATAGGGTAAACGAACGCATTCCGTTCCCACGAAAATCTAGGACCTCCCAGTCTAGCCGACACCGCGACGCCGAGACTTCCGTCTAGCGCGCACCCCCTAGGAAGCCCTCAAGATAGGGTAAACGAACGCATTCCGTTCCCACGAAGATCTAGGACCTCCACGATTTTTGGTGGATATAAGGGCACGATGTTTGATGCTCTGGGGCTCAGTCTTCTACCAGAACGTTACTCCGCCAGTCGGATCGCGAGCAAGATCGGGTTGTAATTCCTTTCGAGCATAGAATTATTATATTCTGAATACGGTCTAAGACACCCCCGCGGCTCGTCGCGTAAACTGAGAAGGAATATCCTCGCCCAGTCGAGAATTGACCATTTAACTATTTAACTATCATTGTAACCGATCGTTGGATCGAAGCAACTTGTAACTTCGCATTTATACTAGAATATATAGCTTTGTCAAGTCAGACTCGCTCATTTCAACCAAACCTCTCCTGAGTAACATTAGTAACGAATCGGCTAGGCTCACAAAGATATACCTTTACTGCTCGAGGTATAGGGGAGAGTCGTGCAGTACCGGCCAAAGCTAGATCTCGCTTATACTGTTAGTTGACTGCACTATTGATGGAAAAACAAATGAATACTATAGCCCTGAGCAACGTATTCCGGCAATGTTCTTCTTTCTTCAGTATTACCAGAGTTCTAAGACGTTTAACGTTTACGCTGGTGTTCCGTACGACGAAAGTTATTTTTCATAGCTGCAATGGTTGGGCTCGCGTGGAGTGTACGGATCAAGAAAATATCGATGCCTAAATAAAAGTTCTATTCTATTTTCAAATGATTTTTACTAACATCATTTATTACTCAGACTTTAAAATGTACCAACTAACAATAAGTAGCCGGCCGGTACTGTACGACAATTTTTCGTTCGCTGTAATTTACAACTTTTTTATTTCTAAAATTTAAGAAAAACCATTTGTCCCGTTTTATCAAGCACCCTTTGTACTACAAATTACTTTTTGAAATTTCATTTTTACCAACATTAGCCCATGTTATAGTACAAAAACTTAGAGCGGCCGGTACTGCACGACTCTCCCCTATCTAACATTACGATACGCACAGTCCTCGGCCCTTCTACCGATTGGAGAACGACGTAGTAACCACATGCGTTGAATGTTCCAGCCTTCCTATCTAAATAACCGAAATTCCGCTCCGTATATGGACACAAAGCGTAACCCGTAACAACAACGTCGAAAGGTGTACACGTCTACCTTACGTCTCTGAACTGTGACAGTGTAACCTAATTAAGCCGACAATAGATAAACCGTGTTGCAGCACGTGGGGAGGTCGCGATTCCAATGGATATCCCGAAGGAGAAGATAAGACCTTTGAAATATCGACATCGGCTGAAGGGTGTATAGAGGTCGAGACAGAGAGATAATCCCCTGGAGAGGTTCCCGCCACGGAGCTTAACCAGTCAGGGATAATCACCGTAAGGCACCTCCTATATCCACGTAAAACGGTATCGACGTCGACGATCGTCTCGAATTTCAACGAGGCCGGCAATAAAGATTCGTCAGACGCTTACCCAGGGAGTCCTCGATGAGCCGAGTTCAGCGGCTTTTTCCTTTCCTACCCCTCTTTTCCGTTTCACCGCCCCACGATATATCTGGCCGACGTCGAGAGATCAGAATCCGCGGACCGACCGGGGGGAATTTCTCTGGAATTACAGTCGCGAGAATTGAAGCCGTGTTAAGGACTAGGCGATGTACTTTCTTTACTTTTCTTTCTTTTTTTGGTTCTTCGAATTTACTCTTTTCGACGGTTTCGAAGTGAACGTGGTCGTCGATGGGGTGGTTTCTGTTGTTCGATGTCTGACAGAAGAGATACGTACACGGTGTTGGAGAGTATTTGGGAAGAGATCGATACATATACGAAGTGTTGATTGCCAAGTGTGTTGATGAATGATTTATGTGAGTTGGCTGTGAACGTTTTAAATGATGATTTTTGCAAGAGGAAGTTAATTGTGTTAAAGTTTACCAATATTAGAGGCTTTTCAAACGTGAATTTTTATGGAAGTAAAATGTAATTGAAAAAATTGATTTTCGGGTGTAAGCTGCGTCCTTATGGAGAAAGTATTCCGACGATTCGTGAACATTGCAGCTCACTTCATCACGGATCGTGAAACACACTGATAATGGAGGTGTATTATTTATATAAAAGCTCATGTTCCGGTCCATTGCGTACCAATCAGTGGACGTTTTTATTGCTCAGCTGAGCAATTAAAAAACTGGGGGATGGAGATCCAGATTGGGAGCTAGATATGTACATGCTTCTAGCGTTATATGATCCAAAATTACCTAAGATACTTATAATTCCCCCTAGAGGAATTAATTGCAAAAACACAATAAAAAAAGAATAAAGTTGCTCATGGGTCATTTTTGACCCGGCCAGCTTTTCTACTGATAAAGACGTCACAGTGACAAGACGTGTAAAACAAAAGGAGCATTTTAATTACGATTTTCGATTCAATTGCTACTCTCAGAACACGGAAAATAATGACGAACGTGTCTAAGGACAATTTTGCCAGAATTTTAACTGTAACACTCGCAGCTTTGCAAGATCTAACACAGCTCTGAGTCCCGTTAAATCTCCCTTCGCAAGGAAAACAATTTTAAACTCAGACATCGATCTCCAACAGGAAACATATTATAACCAGTCTAATTTATTCAACAAGAAATCAAAATACATATTCCACATCGTTATATTGCATCAAACATTAACCGAAGAATCGACGTTATTTATAAGGTGACCGTATAATATCGTACAAATCGTACAGCAATCAAGATTGATTAATAATTGTTCGAACCGTAACGAAGACACGAGAGGGATAATGGTGACCGATCGAAGAGTCGATACTGCGGCAAATGTCACCGGCTGAAATCGGTTAAGAGGAGTAGGTGTAGGAAGAGGAAGCATCTATCATTGGTAGCATAGCGCAGACAAATGAGGGTGGCACGAGAATCCTCTAATCAGCGGCTTATCGACACTTTTCAATATTCACACCGGTGGTGCCGGGTGGTTGGTAGCGAGGCCGAAATAAAGATTTAATTCGATTGCCGATAATTAGTTATCTAGCGTTCGAACGGGCCACTAATAACTGGATTTTCGCGTAGAAAGCCGGCGAATTAGCAACTCGTCGAAAAGCCGTAATTACCGGGCGGCCGTAATGCCCGCGGAAAGCAGGATTTCAAATACGCTTCGGTTACAAATCTGTAAATTACGGTGCGTTCGTGTGCTCACACGCACTGTCAAAATTTTCATCTCTCGATGATAGAATCGTTCCATATAACACGCAAAGTTTTAAACAACATTCGAATGCGCGGGACTACGAGCCAACGATTTCTTCAGAAAGCCTCTTTCCTGTTTCTAAAAGACGTTGGAAGAACAGGGGTTGAAGGACGAAGAGAGAAATCGAGAGAGAGAGAGAGAGAGAGAGAGAGAGAGAGAGAGAGAGAGAGAGAGAGAGAGAGAGAGAGAGAGAGAGAGAGAGAGAGAGAGAGAGAGAGAGAGAGAGAGAGAGAGAGAGAGAGAGAGAGAGAGAGAGAGAGAGAGAGAGAGAGAGAGAGAGAGGGGAGAAAGGATTTAAAAGGGTAAAATCTGGGAAAGTGTCGTTAAGCCGAGGATTAATCTATCTATAAAGGTTCGCCGCGAGCGGACGCGTTACCCGGCCGTAATGCAGATATGCAAACGAGCTCGCGGTCCCGCTTATCGCTTTTCGTGCTTATCGATTTTCGCCACGTGTTTAGCGCGGCGGTGGTCGGTAATAAAGTCGGAAGATCGATGCTGGGAAAAGAGACTTTCGCCGCGTTTAGAACCGACCCTCTACCAACGTCCAATCTCCGCCACTGTCCGTATAAATACAGCGTTTCGTTTTAACCAGTCTCCAGTGAAACAACCGACGTTCACGGTTCAATTGAGTTATAGATCCCGAGTATTTTGTGATTCGGTTTTCCTACACGTGTATACGTGTACAATAGGATACCCCTATAACGCGATACAAGAAAAAAGAAGATAGGAAAGGAAAATTCAACCGACGAAGAGTCGGTTTCGGTATCCGAAGTTAATTTCAAGCGATTCTGAGAGTGGATAGATTTCAGTTTTACCTACCTTTGTCTTTATTTTAAGTTACTTTATGTACGTAACGAAGAAAACTTTACGTTCCTATTGTTTTTATAATGTAGATCAATATTTTCAACAAACCTTTAATCCGTTTCTTATCGGGTACGCGTCAGCGAGTAAGCCTTCTCTTATGGCTGACTATATGAGCTTATGAGTGAGTATAGTCGGCGCTGGTATCCGCCGCTCGTTATGTGAATGCCGACTAAAGTCGACGTTGGTATTGAAAGGGTTAGCAATCATTTAACTTTCTTCCTATTCCTATTTCTTTTCCTATCTTGTTGTTCCCAAATCATACTTTCCTTTATCGTGACTCACCTTACTCATCCTCGGACTCCGATCTCTTACTCATCCACGCTAAGGGCTTCCCTTTAAATAGATATGCTACAAGTGTAATTGTAGGGACTCCTCAATCTTTGTATTAGCATTCAATCAGAACGTCCACCGTTCAATAAACTCTTACACATGATCGTGTGTCTTCCGTGGAACGCAACAAAATATTATATCGTAATGTTACACCCTCAAATATTTTCCTTCTTAGTCTTAGTTCCATCTGCATCTATAATACGAGTCACCCACTTTCGCCATTACTCATACTGGACTCTTCACCTTCCAACTCTCCTGCATAGTCACAACCCAAAGTCCATCTTCCCAGAACCCTTAAACAGCCCTATTTTCTCCATTTTCGCATCATTCTCTGTTTCACCACGCGCACGTCACGTAACGTTAAACATCTGTTAAATAAGGTTCCGTTTCTACGCAACGACGATCCTTGATTGTTTTAAATTAGCGCTACCCCGATATCTGCTCTGAGTATCGAGGAATTGGAGCAAACCAGGCGTCACAGTAAGAATACAATCAGCGTTTACTTTCGGATTCGACCAGTTATACGGAGTCCTACTTCACACGTAATCCAGGGATAGCGCCGCGAGTTTCCGGTTTGATACCGTCAATTGAATGGTAGTCGTGCAACGTGCACGTGGTAATTATTATTTGGCGTGTAACCGGGTCGTTCGAACCGCGCATTCGTTCGCTCCAGCACGGAATTCATCGAGCGCGACAAGATTTATTCCAGCATCGCCGTTGTCGACGCGATCTTCGGGGTCCTTTTTCTTCCGACAGAATGCCACTCTACTATTTTCCCTTCTTTTTCTCCTCTTCGTTCCCTATCCTACTCGCTCAATAAAAGTGGCCAAACAATTCGAGGCGAACGGGCTCGCGCGCGCGACTACGTCATATTTCATACAGCTCCGATTCAACAAACGCCGGCCGCCGGCTAGAAGAATTTATTAAATCGCCAAATTTATACCCTCCGGGCGAATTTTTCAATCGGTGGCCCTCTCTCCGCGTAAGATTACATTTTCACCGCGGTTGCGGCGCGAAATTGATTTCGCACCGCGGAAACCGGCCGCGCCCTTTAAAACAGAGTAGATTCGCGTCTCTCTCCCTTTCTCGCCCCTTCTTCGCCTTCTTCTTCTGCCTGTGGAGCTCCGTCGATAAGGTAGGCATTTAAAACGCGTCGAATAAATCGTGGCCCGGCCCAATAAATCTTCCGACGTCAGCCCATGGCCGATCGTTCTTTCTTCCTTTTTTTCTTTCTCGCTTTTCCAACGATGCACGCTCGCGCAACGCTTTCACGTCCTTTCTCCCCTGCCACTATTTTCTCAGCTATAAGACCAGCAGCCGTTACCTTTTCCCACATCCGCGAATATATTCCTCCATCCCCCTCCCCACCCACACGCCCGTTTTCGTAGCTTTTCTCCTCCTTTTTTCTCTTATTTTCGTCGACCGTGAAATTGCTTGTCCTACGCGACGCGAGGAAGGGAGCGTCGCCTTCGTTTTCTCATTCTTCTCCGGTGGCGCACGCCCTTCTCTCTCTCTTTTAAATCATCTCGAAAGGCGTCGAGACGCGTGCTGGAGCGGGGTAGAGTCGACCGTGCGTAATTAAAAGTTCTCGTTTACCCAACAGACGTCGGAGACGACGGTGTCTGACGTTGGGGAAATTTGAATCTCGTATCGATAAATTTAGGAGACGAAAGTTTTTTTTTCGAACAATGGGGCTCAAGTCTGATTTAAATCTCCCTTTGTTTCAAACTTTGGATATGACGAGTGGAAATTTAATTCGATTCATCTCGAGTTGTACAGTTCAATTGTTAAGACCACAGTGTTATTGCTGTTGTAGGAATTCGGGATTATAAGAATGATTGTACTGAGTGTGTGGACTGGAATGATAGAGGTGTGAATGATAAGTGTTTGGAACTAGAGCGCGAGAGTATCGGGCGAACGAAGAGTGCGCGACTCCCGAAAAGTTCGGTGGACGAGACTGAATGAGTTTTGAGAATATCCGCGAAGAGTGAAAGGGCTAGAGAAACAGAGAAAGAATAAAACAAGATGAATGAGTCGCGGGCGGGGCATTGAGAGTGAAGATATCGTAGAGCGAGAGCGCGAATTATAGAGTATCGAGAGTCGAGTAGAGTTAAGTGTTAGTCTTGAATGATCTTAGTTAACAAACTGTTGGAATCCAGGTGCGAAAGTAAACTCTGATTACATTCTTACGATACAACATTTATTTGCAACGATGATACTTTGTACACGCGGATTTTTCTACAATATGACGAGAACTTCGCGAAGAGAACGTTGTGTTCCCTGCGACGTGTGTTGGACTAACTCTCTGGTAAGGGATTTTCTAGGTACATTTACAATGATAGGATTTGGGGAGTAGTTGAACTTGGCTCAACTGACGAATTGCTAGAAAGGACTCTGAAGGGACAACTAGTGTTGGTCATCCTTAGAAGGACTCACAAGAGTACATCAGCTATTTAGCTTTATAATACCTCTATCAAACCTGGTTTCTACTCTCTATCGAAACCACCAGCCGGAGAATGAGGGAGGACGCCCGACCATGCTTGAACCCCAAACTTGGCGGTAAGGATTTTTGCTTTTGGACTTTTTTAATTTCTAGACGTTAGTAAGGATGGAACTAACATCTGTGTGAAATTTCAGCCCGATAAAACCAGCAGCACGGCTTTTCCACAGACGGATGTGGAGCGGTCACCCATCTTCTTACGGTCGCCGCCCAGTGCATCTTGACTTTGGTGATCGAACGGGAATCTGTAGACACGCACGGCTACGGCCGCTGGTACTCTGAAGGGACAGTCAACGACTTGACGAGCAACTTCTTTTTCCAGGGTTACTATCTCTATAGTTGCATTACTATTCCCAGGATGACTCGCTATCGATAAACAGTCGGTTATCCAACAAAACTGTTCTTGTCTACCACCAAACATTCCTACACTATTTACGTCTTCGATTCGTCGAGAGAATAGTTCGATAGGTAAGATGAAACAAGGGTGAAGTATCGTTTCACGATTTTGCCAGCAGGAAGGGTGGAAAACGGGGGCCACAAAGGCATGCAAAGCGAGAGCTCACGAGGGCAGACAGGAAAGATTCATGACCACTGTCCGTATGCAATTCCAGAACTTGTTAGCGGCGGGGATAGCCAAGTGGAATAGGTATGTCTTTGTAACGGTAGCGGCCCTCCAGAGGATCCAGCCAATCAGGATCTTTATAATTAAGTTTTCTGTCTAATCTTCACGATGGCCGATTAACCGACGTTGCTTCAAGCCTTCTCTACTCCCCCCACCTCTATCCTCCATAAACATGGCAATAGTACAATTTCTGGAATTAAGCTGGCTGACCCAGGTATCGTGCGAGCAAGCAACCAAGGGCACGCTGATGGAAGCGGCAAATCTCCCAGGGATTTCCGACAAGGATCAGGACGTTCGCCTGTTTCCCTTTCTTTTCTTTGCATTCGCCTTTATCCCCGTGTCCGTGCCAGCCAACCACAAGAAAAGAAGACGTATCGAGAGGGAATCCCTCTGGTGGAGGAGCAAGGTATTTTCGATAATCGCGGTGTTTCCTCTGCGAGTCGTGGAACGGTGTCGTTTCCACGGGAATTACTCGAGAAACATTGTTTCGTTGTGTACTGCAGTCGCGATGACAATTATGCGAGCCGCTCGGAAGCCAACGTGGCTTAAAAAAAAATTATTGAACTTGTTTTATTCAGGAGAAATTAAGGTACCACGTGCTTTGATGTTAAAATTGGAAGGACGTCGTTAATTATTTTGGCCCCTGAGTGGATGGTATATTCGAGAGGACGTGTGTAAAAATTATGTGAAATAGTGTAAAAATGTAAATGTTATATTTCTATGTCGGAGTTAACAGGTAAAAATGCGAGGTTTGATAAAAAAGTACTCGGATCGTGTGTGTAACTCGATATATCGTAAGTGAAGAGAAAAATTGATGACACGGTATTATGTGTTATCATTATTATGACTTTTTCAATGTAGGGTCATTTTTTGTTAACGAAATTTTATGACTCTTGTCCGGGTATTTTTTTCTTTTATCAAACTTCATGCAGTGTAAAATAAAAAAATTCTGTTTTATTTATATTTCGATCTTTTGGAACGTATTTTGTCATGAATGAAATTTATGTAGCTATTGTAACAGTTCAATGAAAGAAGTAATGTAATGAATAATATTTCAGTGAAAATTTGGTATAATTATTGATATTCCGAATTTTATAAATAATTACGTTCATATAGTTGCATACAGCAATTTGTTAATCAAAAAGAAGAATGACTTTTACGGTAGGTATGCCTGGCTCGGTGAAATACCTATACGAAAAAGTGCAAACATAAACGAGCACCTAGTGAAGTGGTTACAGCGTGTAACTTGTAATTTACAGGTCCTGGGTTCAAGTCTCGGTGTTTCGGGTTTCCGATTTTTTCCGAATAAAAAGTAAATCGAATAAAAAGAAGCGTTTGAAAAATACAAAAAAACTTCAGCTACTTGAAAAATAGAACCAAATTCTCGAGGAATAAAAAAAAGTTTATAAAAGGGCTGGTTCAATTCCAGAATACTTCAAACATCAAACAAGAATGAAAAAGACCTTAAAAAAATTAAATAAAACGCCTCAGCGGATATAGAAAATGTGGAAACCAAATTCTGGAAATACAAAACAGCTTTTAAAAGATTGCTCAATTTCAGAACAAATTCGAACATTAAATAGAAATAAAGAAATCTTGAATATTCAAAAAGTGCTTGCACAGTGTTTTCAAAAATGTAGAAGGCATATTGACGGAAAAATATTGAGGGACCCAACAGGAATCGAACCCGAGACCTTCGCTCTACCAAAGCCGAGGCCATGCGCGCTTCTACCTTCGAGGTTTCCTATTTGGGTATGGAGGCCCCGATACTGCAATATAGATTTCATATTTGTCCGTTTACAATCACCGTTACATTACGCTACCACTCGACCGTGCGGCAAATAATATCTGGATCGTTTGAAAAAACATTCCCGGTCGTCGTCGTTTAAACAATCCAATATCGCGTAGCACGGGTTCGAAATATTTCCAGCAGGCCCGGGGAAAAGCACTCTCGACACGCGGAATCCGATTGAAAAGGAGCCGGGCGCGCCTCTGAACATTTCCGATGTTACTTTCATAAGTGTCATCTGTCCCTATTGTTCCACAGCGTATTGTTTGATCAGACCGCGCGTACAAGTAATATACGGTTACGGGTGAAACGGGTCAATGGTTTTTCATACATCGTCTCGTGTTCCGACAGAACGAAATTAACGAGATGCTTTTGATACAATTGATCGACGACGAGCCAGGCCACTTAATGAGCCACACCAAACCTGAAGGGTGGGAAGAGAGAGAGGGAGTCGAAGTCGATTCAATTGCGTGTCACGTAAATCACATTAATTCGTTATTCAAATCGCGGCGTAGGCGAAGAAACGGGGCTACGTGGTGGCCTACGATGAAATTATATCCATTAAATCGGAAGAAATTGTTCGCCTAACCGTATTCTTTACCCAGCGCTCTCTAAACTACCTTCGAACGTGGTTTATCTCAGGGACGTTAAATGCAAAATTCACGACGTTTCGAACGTGTCGAGATACTTCACAATTTTGACATTAAAGCAAATCGAATTCCCTTATAAATTATACTCTGTCCTTGAGTAAACGCTATAACGAACGAAGCTACGGAATCTTTGTACCCCACGAAAAATTTAAACGAAACGTTCTGTTTTACCGCTACAGTGTGTCTTATTTAACAAACAATGTACCAATTGCTCGATCACAAAGCGGATGATCGATAGTTGAACTTTCAGCTTGCAGTGTCTAGGAGGAGCAAGGTGTTTATCGTCCAAGGAGCGTTTTTTCGCAGGGATTGGACAAAGCGGCCTGATAACACGACCCTATCCCAGGGACAAGTGGATCGGGCTTAAATGCGCTGTGTAGCGAGTGAAAACAAACCCGAGTTCTTCAATCGCACAAAGGCCAGGACCACATGTACACGTAATCGAATATCGCGCGCGGCACGGTCCGACTCTTCGAGGAAACTTAAGCGTAATCGATGTCTTCCATTGAACGTGACCTCCCTTCGATCGGGGAGAGCCCGCTGCTACTCGTTTCGTGACTTCGTTATCCGATAGAATGAAGTTCAATCGCAGGCGAACAGAGTAAAAACGTTACCGGGCAACATCGAAAGGACAGAAAAAGGAAGGAAGCCGCAGCGGGGCGACCGAAGGAATAAATTCGGAATTTAAGGTAGGAAGAATGAAAAAAAAGAAAATTGAATTCATGCTCCTGGACGTAATAGTTCAATTACAGTTAATGTCAAGGAAAACTTGAACGAGCGTAACGATATTACAGAAAGTTACACGGAAGGCTGCGAATGAATTATTCCAAGGAAATTGATTGGTCCCTCGCAGCAGCCGGAAGATTGATAGTCCGTCTAGTAGGACGAGCGCCGACTATAGCAACCTATTACTTTCCAGTCGACAGTTCATTAAACCTCATAGAAATAAAACTCTCCTCTCGACGTTCAATTTAAGAGAATTTTCGACTCTTTTTTCCTCTCTCTCTCTCTCTCGCGAAAAATCCCTCTAGTGTCGTAACAATTTCTTTGCGCCATTAAACCTTCTCCGTTACACAAACCGCCCGCGGAGATAGCCAAAGGAGCAACAAACGCGATAGACACCGTGTGATCGTTCGTTCGATCGAAAACGATCGATCACAGAGAGAGTGTAATTAATTCTTCCCGTTATTATCACGCTCGATGAAAAGTTCCACAGAGAGAGACTCGCGAGACGAGTAGTGTTCCGCGACATCTCGAGAATAACGACCGCTCGTTCTCTACTTAAGTCCCCGCGGGGACTTATCGAGTCGAATTTTTAATTCGAGCCGTGAAACTCGCAGAGCGAACGGAGAGTCGTTTATCGTCCGCGAAACTTTCGACGTCGCGGCGCGGCGTCGTCGTTCACTGTTGAGAGAGAGGGAGAGAATCGTCGTCGGGACACGACGGCATTGTGAGGAGTTCCTCGTCAAAACGCCGCTTGATTTCCTCGAAGATTAATAATCCACGGACGAAATGACTGCAGACCGTCCGTGGTGGATTCGACGAAGAGACAGACGGTTGGGGGTTCGGGAGGTGCGCCGAGGGTAGGGTCCGAAGCTAACTGGAAGGTTGGAAGTGGGAAGGAGAGGGAGGGAGAGAAGAAGGAAGTTTGTTCGAACTTTATTATAAAACTAATATTTTCCAAGTTCTATGAGGTATTACGATAGTTTTCTGAAAGGGCTTGCCAGCTAGAGCGGCAAGGCGAAATGGTTCGCGGGCGAAACTTCAATATTCGGCGACCATAACGACACCCGGCTGATATATTATTTCCTATAACTTCTCTTCTGCTCTCTCCCGCGGCTTTGTCTGCCCGGCTCTCCCGCCTCTTTCCCGCGCCTTTCGCGCGGAATAAGAAGACCGGAAAAGAAACTTGATTAAGAATTCCGTCTCCTCTGACCCTGCTCGCTCTATCATTTTCTCCTTCGTTTCCTCCTTCTCTTCTCTCGCGCTGCGGCGCTCCTCTATTCTTTCCTCCCTCTTCCCGGCCGTTGCGTCGTTTGCGACTCTGCTATTTATACGTCCGAGTGAAAAGAATCGTCGTACGTGCACAAAGCACCGCCCGTCTACATGGAAAAGTCCTGCTACAAGAGGTTAATAATTAAATTGCAATCATCCATTGGTAAAGCGTGTATCATCTGCCGGATGTTTTAATATTGGCAATTTCGCCGAATCGATCGGGTGATATTGAGAACGTGTCCGGTTCGTATAAAACGTTTATTATTAATAATATCGTAGGATTCGCCGGGGTTGATGGGGTTAATGGAGATAGAGAGTGCTGGGATATTAACTTTTCGAGCTCTCGATTGGTAAATAAAATCTGTATATTTTAAGTATGGTGATTGAAAGGTAATGTAACGTTCTTATTTCTAAACTCACCGACTCGCTGACTTTTCTCTCACCGATTCGCGCGCGTTTCTTTCACCCTCGTTTATCCTTACACCCTCGCGTTCTTTCTTTCTCTAGCTCTCTACTTCTATCACTCTAGGCAGACATTCGTCCTCCAAGCATTTTGCACGCGATATTCTCAAGTACTCGTTTCAAACATTCTTCTCGGCTATGTTATAAACATTCGTAAATATCCCATTCCAGGACGAGTATGAGCGAGAGAGAGAGTGTCAAAAAACAGTGCCCAGCACGTATGCCCGGTTCCTACAAGACGGACTCTCCCGTTCACGGTCAACGTACTTTACGTACTTGTGTTTATTGCTGTCTATTTACTATCTTCAGCAGCGCGAATCACAATTAACGGCGGTTCCCGATTCGTTCGACCCTGGTAGCGAAAAGAGGTATAAGAATACGTGCAGAAATAGTCTTAGAAGAGTACAGTGTCGCTTTTTTTGAAAAGTTTCCCGCATCAGGAAAGGCTGTTAATTACTCTTGGTTCTCGAGGGGAAACAGTCGAGAACCAAGAGTAAATTATTTAAAAAGAAATGTGTTATTAGTAATTTAATAGACGAATTCAATTAAATAAATAAACTCACTTGATTTATAATGATTAATTTTATAAATTGATCTGAAGGTTGTTAATTACTCTTGGTTCCCCTCGAGAACCTTAAATTCTTTAAAGAGGAATGTGTCGTTAGTGATTTAATTAAGTTACGAGTAGGTATAACCTGTGATACGCTTCGAAGCGTAAATTTGTGAATTTACTCGTTTATATCTTATTTGTTTTAAGTAGTGTACTTAAACTGTTTGATTTAATTTAGCATTAGGTTAAAGGCTGACTAGGTACACATGCATGGTTTTTACACGAATTTTCCATCTTCAGGTCATCTAACGTCTGTTACATTGTTTCAGAGCATAAGGACGACTTACTCCAGGAGGCTGTACAAAATTTCAGGTTGAAGAAGTTAAAAAAAAGAAGTATCTGTATGAGTGTCGGTATTGGGGCAGTTAAGGATACTTAAGTTAGACCAGGTTTACGATACGGACGCGACTCTCTGCTATTTTTGAGATTAAGGTTTGCATACGCGTTTAATATTTTCGTTCGTTAATCATTCCTTATTGTCAGGAGGGCTCCAAACCTCTCATAAAAGCGGAGAATTTGGAGTTTTCTTCGTGCATAGCAATTGACGTATCATAAACCCGCGCGAGCCCAGAACACAAAAAAGGTTAATAGCAAAAAGTTCAGGCGATCACAGAGTCGCCACATTTTCAATCGATTCCCGACGACGTGTCAGAATTGAACAGTGGCCAGCATAGTGGTGTCTCGAGAATTACACTGTATTGTATCCAGCCTTCAGCAACCGTGAACCTGTACGGGCGATTAATAAAACTACTATTCCCACAATATCTTCTCGGCTGTGCTGCGTCGGCAATGAAAGAATAGCATCGATGCGGAGGAACGATAGGGCGAGCTGTTGGCGAGAAACGAGAAGCGTTTAAAACGCCGCGAAAAGCGGATTTCACTGGAGAGAGAGTGGGGAAAATCTTATTAGAAGACTGATTTACGGGCTGGTGTAATTTAAAACTATTTATGAAGCGTTACCCAGCAGAGACCGGCGCGCGGCCATTACATCGAGCGGCCGCGAGGCTGCGGAAAAAGGACGGAGGGGAAAAAAGAACGCGGCAGAGAGATGAAAATTGAAGATCTACTTTCCGCCCCGTGGACCAGCCAGCTCCCATTGTCTTTCTTCCTCAAAGACTCAAACTAATTTTCTTCCTCGTCCAATCCCCCGTTGCCAACCCGCCTTTCCTTCCACCCTCTCCTGTCCATACTACACCCTTCTCTCCTTCCTCCCCCTCTCGCGCCTTTTCTTCGCTCCCCTCTCATCGTAGCCCCACCGTTTCTTGCACCGCCTAAATTCGCCGGCTTCATTTGGCGGCGAGCGGCGCACAATAAAAAACACGGCTGAACGGGCGAAGCTTAATAACGCGACGCGCGGCCGAACGCGACACTGCGAATCTTCATAATGGAGCCGGCAGTTGACTCGCCGCCACGCGGAGAATTCATAAGCGGGCGAGAGCAACTGGTACTAGCGCTAGATGCACCGAATTCTGCTCTTTCATTTTCAGTTTTTTCTTTTTCGCCTTCTTTCTTTCGGCTGCTTGAGAAAGAGAATTTTAATTCGAGTTTGTTTCTTCTTTTCTTTTGTTTTCCTCGGTAGGGAATTTGGTATGCAAAAAATTGCGCGCGGTGAGAATGCTTGCGAGAGCACGTTACTGTGTGCTTAGAGTTTTGGGAATTTGAAGTCGTGCAGAGGTACGAAATTTGGTAATTAATTAGGGAGTCGACGTATTTTAGTTGTAAATGTGTGTCGCACTTATTACATTTACTGGTTTCAGTCATCCGTTTCGTCTTCCCTTTTTTAACCCTTTCGATACTAATGGCGAATATAGTCGTCCAGGGTCGACGCTCGCTGTTTTGAAATCTTTCACATAAAATGATATTATTAACCCGGCGCGAATGTGGTGGGGTATGACATACCCGCGCGTTACGCAAATGGTCATATTTCTTTGAATTATCGCTCAATTGTTTTGTCGCTCCGTATAGCTGGAGCTAAGGAGGTGCGGAAGGGGACAGTTGCGTGATCGCAGTGTCGCGTTAGCCGGCGCATGAGCATGCAATATTTTCCTGCAAAAATTGTACTGATTTTGACCTTAGTTCCTAAACTGTTTCTAAAGATTATGATAAGATTTTTTTAGTTTATACCGTTCATGATCTCAGGTTTTTTAATTTGTAAGTTTTTTGTGAGGTAAAACTTTGTTTTTTATTTATTTTGGAGGGCTATTATGAAAGTACCTATTTTTTGTTACAAAAATTCAGTAATTTTTTTTTTTCTAAATAATAAAATTAGTCTAAAAATATTACATGGTTGTCATTTAAATTTGATTATTGTTTACCTAATTACAATAAAAAATTATTTTTGAACGTAATTACTAATATTATAATATTTATAGCCAATGCAACTCATGGGTATGTTATACCCCACCACATACTCAATGTAACATTTTTCACCACATTCGCGCCGGGTTAAGCAATTTTGTAATGTGTTATTACTGTGAAACGTGTTGAAGTATGAGTCTTCCCGCAAATTCGTTACATTGTACGGGAAAATTTAACTGCTGTGCTCTTTTTCCGGTGAAGTGGCTTCGCGTCGTCCCGTTCAACGGATAGCGGCCAAAGATGAAGCCGTATCGAAAGGGTTAAGAGTAAATATTCCACATCATTTTTTGCTATTACTTATCCCCCGAATCCCGACCTCGTTGCCTTATCCTTTACTAACCTCTACACCCAAAATAACACCTACTTTCCTGTGTACTGAACCTACATCCCTTGCACCGTTTTCCCCCAAGGAGCAGATTTCGCCGAGCAGTTTTCGTATAACGAATAGCATATCGAATGCAGGACGCTATCTAGCTTTTTTCGCCTAAATTTCGTTAACTCTTCTATCCTGAAGTTATTAAGTATACTAAGTCGAACGTCAGGAAATTGATATAAATATGATTAAACTTAGGGAAAGGAGAAAATAATACACAATCTTGCAAAAAAATATTAAGCACCTTTATCATTGCAACTTACCGCGAAAACTATTTCTTCGAAACCGTTCTACTGTTCATCGTCCATTTTCGGCGGGTTCAAAGGAATTTCGAAACAATCGACAAGGTTTACAGTGGTACAGAATGACGCAGTGGTAAATATTTTCAAAAAAATTCGAAGACTCTCGAAAGAACGTGAACGTTTATTAAACACGAAGATTTCCTCAGTCGTATCCGCGATCGGTTTCATCCGGAAAAACCAGCCGAAGACGCGTGTAGCAAATTGAATTAACCCCGAAGTTATTTGCAACGAGAGATCCAAGAGTCGTCTCGATTTACGCGTGGCTCGATGAAACTTATGGTAACGACCGAATTCCCCTTCTAGCAGTTGGCACGACAAAAGCAATCGACAAAACCGGGCGAGTTAGTTGAAAAGGAAGGGTGTGAGCAAACAGAGAGTAGAGCAGAGACTTTTCCACGCCTCTCCCCTTTCTCGATCTCGGTCCAACTTCTTTCTGCATCCATTTTCCTGCATCCCGGTGTGCGAGCCTTGCGAGTGGTCATTCGATATACGTGCTACTCGGAAATGTCGATAGGGAATTTCACCGTGGAAAATCGTTGGAACGAGGTGAACCAGGGGGATAAGTGCGAGCGCGAGCCTTTCCTTTCCGTACGTGAAGGGAGAACGAGCAGGGCGGAGAATAGCCGAGGAACGGAAAAAGAGAACGGGTAACAGCGGAGAAGGGAGAGAGAGAGAGAGAGGAATAGAAAGAACGAATAGAAGATAAGAGGAGAGAGAGTCCGGGAGAAGCGAGGGAAAACAAAGGGTGCTTATCGACACCGCAGTTCTTATCCCTAGTAACTCCTTTTATTTTATCCGTTTCCGTTCCCCGAGCCACGGGGCTAAAGCCCCGAACTCGTACCTTGTATCTGAAAGATAATCAGACTCTGAGACGTACTCGAATGCAGACGGCTATTTTCGGCCGCGCCCCTTGTTCCTCTAGCGTCCTTTTCTTCTTGCTTTCTAATCGAAGGAAAATATCGCCATTGTGAGAATTTCGAACGAAAAACAAAAAAAAATTAACACATTGGTGCGTCTTTCGGGTTTTTTACTTGGATACGAATGACGCAGACATGTTTCGTTGAGATTTTCACTCACTTTCATCTGTTTAAAAATAAATTTACAAAACGCCATAAATGGTTAATGCCGTAACAGATGTTTCACGAATTTGTAGCAAGCCTCCTACGCTCTGCCACCAGAGGGACGGACTAACCGCAGGTTCTCGCTAGTTCTCGTAAAGGCTCCTATTTGTATATATACAACTTCTGATCTGAGTTTTTCTAGCCTCCTCCGCGTCTCATACTAATCCCCATTGATTTTACAGCTCTCTTTTATGATAAACTGGCTATCGCTAGTAGGAGTAGATCAAAGTTGTTGAGGTCCTTTCAACACTGCGATACGAGGTTGTTATGATAAACTGGCTATCGCTAGTAGGAGTAGATCAAAGTTGTTGAGGTCCTTTCAACACTGCGTTACGAGGTTGTTTGTACGATCACGGACTCGCTATGTTTCAGCTCCGAATTAACGATTCTGAACCTCGTTGATAGAAGATAGACACCGTTGTTTTTCGTTTGTGTGATGATTATTTGTGATCTGCTCGGTATCGGGTGTGAGGTGACTTAAGTCGATGCGTGTCACCCAAAATGTCTTGGCGTGTCATAGGTTCGCCATCATTATTCTAGGAGGTCCCATTTCAACTACTCAAGTCTCTTATAAAAAAAAGAAGTCTCCTTCCAGTCTCCTTCGCGTCCAAGGCACACGTGGGCCTCCTAGGTAGCCTCACTGACGAGTCCACAAGGAGGCCCAGGATGAAACTCCCTCTACCTTTCATTTCCCGCCTATTCTCATCATCACTTTCCTACATCCCTTCAAATTAAACAAAATTTCTTTGAAAAATATTAATTAGTTACAGCAGTCTTTTCCCAACGTAACGCGATTGAAAATCACCCCACACCCGTGTCACAGCTAAAAAGCGCCCCAACGCGAATGTATTAAGAAAATTTCGACGAAACGTAGATCGTAGATCTAGGTTAAGAGGACGATGATTTCTTATATCCCACCTATTCAACTTGGATTTAATCTTCCTCCATGTGTATGCACACACGGTATATACGTAGGAGAATTTTCATCACAAAACCGCGGTTGTAATTGGAAACGGGCTTTACGTCAAGCGGAAAGGGTAAAATCAATATTTAAAGGACTTACCGAGTTTCGATGACGTAGTGCGAGACCGGGTTGTTATGAGAATTACGGCTCGCCGCCCAGGAGAGACACACGGACCTGGACGTGAAGTTCGCCACGAGAGGACGGTCCAGCGGATCAGGCACATCTGAAAGCAAATATCCAAGTTTCAACGGGCTCTAAGGTTGCGCCACGTCCTTATTTTTACTGCATAACTATCGCTCGTGTAAACGGATTTAAATTCTCCGGTCTATCACGTTCGTTCCCACCGCGAAAATCTTCCTATCCTGGTATCGTTATTCTTACTTTTACACAATCGTGTAAAGTATGCAACGTTCTACCTTCACTTCTGCGACCGCTTTACATTTTAACCTGTCTCCGCGAGACCTCTCGCGACTTCCACTATGTATTCCGTGTTTTAAAATGTTCTACACTCGACACAGGCTATGTAAAACACATTACGAAACGTATAAAACTGTATCGCGTAAAGGTGCTTACATCTAACTACTATAAATTAGCGAGAAAAAAGTGTGGACTTGAAGTGTCGCGTCGTTTCCTCGATTACTCGCGTTTCGTTCGAAACGGATTTCGAGGATTACCGTCGGAATCGTTTAACGGATGATCTAGAAGAGGAGAACTGACCTCTCTGCTTTAAACCTCCGTCTGAAGCATTTTATCGCGGTCCAGAAAGAGGACAGGCTCTCGAAGGAAGCTGTGAAACACTGATCACGCTTAGCCGCTGTTCGTTGGATAAGAGCGGAGGCGTTTAGTATGCGCCACCATGCCAGGACACGGAGATATAACATTGCGTGCACGTTGCATAAGATCATAAATGAGAACGCGGAACCGTCGCGCAATGGAGTTGCCTCTGACCTCTCCTGCTGTTGCGCCCTAACGTTTTGCAAGCCCGACGAGAGAAGCTGGTCGCAATTAGCACCGAGCAATTAATCGTCCATTGTAAACGTAGACTGTTGCGACGAGTTTCTGTTCTTCGCTAGATTTTAATTCGACGGGTACATCGAAAGCTCGTACGACGATTTCGAATTGTCCAATTTGTCATTCTCGATTCCCTCTTCTTCTCGTTTTTTCTTTACAGTTTGATTATGTTAGAAATTGATCACGGTAGGCTGACAGATTTTATTCGATTATCAGGGGTAGAACGAACTGGTTTGCAGAGTGAGCATTGATACCCTAATGTAATTACCAATCGATACGTGAGAATTTTCAGACGTATAAAAGTAGTCGAGCCGGAGGAAGGATCTCGTAGACTGGTGCTGGTTTATCGCTGCTCTTTCTCTCGCGCTTGGCCCGCGGGAAATCAATAAAAATGCCATTAAATTATCTCACCGACACCGGGATAGAGAAGAGAGCTCGCTCCCTCTTCGCTCGACTTCGCCGCGCTTCGAATACCATAACGCTCCTCATCCTTGATGCTATACGTGTACCTTCCGCCCCTCTCGAAACGATACCA
>NW_017100261.1:3296152-3304459 GCF_001263275.1 Habropoda laboriosa | reverse complement strand
TTTCTCTCGATAATCGAAGCGTGAACGCTGTTGCGCCACGCGGCAATTAGTCGACCAACCGGTGATAAACGTTTGAGGTTATGCATAAAAAAGCCTTTGACGTTTTCTCTATCTATCTCTCTCGCTTACTCTCTCTCTTACTCTCTCTCTCTCTCGTGATCGTTCATCGACGAACAATATTAAGGTTCTCTCTCGTCTTGGTGACTCTTGTTAAAAACGCGCGTTAATTCCACGTGTTTATCGATATACAATTTCCCGCTGGTCCATTGAGGAATCGATCTGCCGGTGGGGTAAATCGCGTTAAGGAAAATTCGGGTCAACGGTTGACGTTTCTTTTATCAACACGTGTCACGAAGACGAACGCGAAACGACCACCACCACCACCGCCGTATCTCACCGGAGCTGGCGAAAATAAACCGTATTGTCGTCCCCTTAACGAACTCGATCTCGCGCGGCGAAAGAGGGGCTGGTTGAAAAATAATCGCCGCTCGACAGCGACGGGTCATCGGGCACGAAAAACGATGCGGGCTCGTTTGTGCAGTCTTATCGAGCGGACGTGGAAACGCGAACGGAGGGGCTTGATCGAATCCTCTCCAACTTATTGGCCGACCTCGCGACCCTGTCAGCTTCTCTAATGCCCCCGCTTTTGTTGCGCTGATCAACGAGACCACCGTGTATGTATGTATATATATATATATATAAACGTGAGGAACGTTTAAAAGCTCCAGCTTCTCGGTACCCTTTTTCATCTTTTTCTAGTTTTTTATTTTCCAGCCGTGCTATTTCTCGACGTACTAATTAGAGGGAAATTTTCGGATGAAAACTTTGAATGTACCGATGGTTCAATTCCGTTCCCACTTAAACGATCAAACGAATTTTTCGAAAAACCTCCGCAGGTTTGCTATATAAAGGGTGCCCCGTTTGCGATGCACGTCTAAATTATTTAGCGGGGAAAATTAGTAGGAATTAATAAGCAAAAACTGATTATGACTTTGGAGTGACCTTTTAGACGACCTTAGGGGGACTTTTTTAAATCGTAAATTCTTTTAGTTGCGTTTCTTTACTTTCGAAATTTTTTGAGGAAGAAAACGGACGTCGTCAGAATGCGGAGAGCAGAAGGGAAAGGTAGTATGTAAAAAATTTCTGTAGTTTTGCTGTGACATGGGAAAACGTATTATACGGGGTGCATATTTAAATCATTTTTGGAAAAAAATCACTAGAAATTAATACGCACGAAATGATTTTGGGTAGACTTTTAAATCGTGAACTCCTTTAACGCGTCAAATATCTCACTGTTCAACTCAACAGAGACTCTTAGGAAGAAAGTTCAAAAGTGCCAGGATATTACTGTCATAACAACGACGTAGGCTTGTGTATCCCTTATTTAAAAAAAATACGTGTGAAGTATAAATTTTTTTTACCGTAATTCATAATTTCATTAGACAGTCGAAGGGTTAATCGTGTGTTACAAATCGCAATGTGCTTGTTGCGAAACCGATAATTGTCCATCTTTTTGAGTCAGACCATTTAAGGAATCTACTCGGGATAGGGGACTCAGGTAGTGCACGGTAGATTGATTGTTAACGCACAACAACTTGTTGTTAAACTATGTATTCGAGAACGTGTACAGAGCACGAAATGTCTGAGCTTACCTGTAGGAGAATTGTGTGTCTTGGCCTATGGCGTTCGTTATTTTATAAACTACGTGTGTGTTGTGATTGGTGGTGTGAAACTGTCGTAAGTGGTGATTGGTTTTTTCGGTGTGTTTGGGGTGTCTCTGGTGGTGGTGTGAAAGTGGGAAATTTGTTCTTACATTTGTTATATTGCTTGTCGAAGGTCTGTTTATGATCTTAGATCATGTGGTGTTCAGGTGTGAGAGGTGTCGTAAAATAATTTTCGTGCCGGCTAAGACCTCGCTTTTTAGGACGTGCTGGTCTATGCATTGTTCGGCCGAACAACCCAAGCGACGTCTGTTACGCATGTGACACGTGTTTCCCTACGTTCAAAATTTCTCAAGGAAGAATATACCGTGACAAAAGGCGCAAAATGATTTATAAAATCGCGACAGTACGATTTACGTATACAGATGCCGAAAAAGTCAAGATAATCCCTCCGACGATTTCTTAATTCTCAAACGTTGAACGAACTTAAGTCTCGGTTAAGGTTTAAGAAGCGAGAAGGGTACGGACGCCGCGAGCCCGGTGCTTCGTCAGGCGGAGATTAATTCAAATTGAAGTGGCTTTAATTGGCGCGAACCGCGGTAAATTTCGCAAAGGAGAGGCAAACGTGTAGTGTATATAGGTATATATGTACTGTATATATAATTCGGACGGGTTCTAGGCAACGGGATCCTCGAGGCGTGCCGCCGCCGTCTTTGTCCGCCGTCGTCGACGTTACGAAACAATTTTTCTCAATTAGAGTCAACCACGTTACCGGAACTCGGGACGAAATGTGTCTTCTGGCCTCGGTAACGAGCATCCGCGGACGCTTGATACCGGAAGTTATATAGGTTACGCCTGCATACCGACGTAACTGCAGAGGGAAGGACGACGACGCCCGACGCCGCTGTGCCGTCGCGTCGTCCTTTGCTATACGCGGAATATAAATTCCGGCGAGGCCGTTTACCCAAATTTACGAGCGTCATTTTAAGAACTGTTTTGCCTTGCTCAACCATATGGCTCCCACGTAAATATCTCTCACTCCGTTTTGTCGTTAAAGCTCACCGTTTAACCATTAACCCGCCACTTTTTCCCTCCCCTATTCGATTCGATGTTTACATTTTTATTGCCCTTTCGTTTCATCCTCTGCCATATTTAATCTTCTATGCGTGTTATTGTATTAGGTTTGACGTCAAATTCTTTGCTCGATGTCAGGATAATATTTTATATTTTAAATAAATGTGCTTCGTCGAAATAATTTTTATACAGTGGCACACGCTTCTCTCAATGATTAACTAGTTTGATTGTTCTAAATATATACCTAATATGAAAATTATTAATCTCTGATTCGTGAAAAATTCTGACGAGATGAAAATACGTGAAATTTCATTCTGACGAATGCTGCTTTTGCGGTGTCTATTTCGGAATAATTTATTTGTTCAATAATGGTTCAGATGTTCGAAGAAAGTTCTAGCGAACAGCATAATTTCATATTTTTTTACCACGAATTGTGTTCAATCATTTTTCTTAAAACGTCTGTCTCACCATCCTCTTAGCTCACTTCCAATGAAAAGTCATCGATCTTAAATTTCGCAAATGCTAAATTTATATTATCAACAGCTTTCAGCACACTTTTTCCAAGTATAAAATCGAATAAAAAATATTCCACGAATATCCCGGTTTATTCATCAGGTCGGATAATAACATCGAAACAATTGCATTAAAAATTGTTCTCTTTGGCCCGCAAAATTTATCAACCCGCCAATCTCACGTGTTGGAAAAACGTTTCATTCGCACGATGCATGTATAATATTAATTTGGATGGGTAACCCGCGGTAAATTAAAAGTTCGATCGTAGTCGCAATTTTCCCATTTTCTTTTCTTAAAGGCTGATCGAATCCCTTCCACGTTACACACGTAAACACATCGGAACGAGTCTGTTTGCGGAGGTGCGCCTCATTCAATATTGAATCTTATACGCATCAATCCTGTCTCTCCTCCTTGTGTCAGTATTCTTGTCTCTGTATCGCAGATATCCCTTAACCGTTAGTTCTCCCTCGTCTCTATACACGCGATGGACTTTTCCTCAAGCAAATACCTGATCGGATAAAGTAACGTGTACCCGTTCAATCGAGCCTTATTGAAACCGTTACCGTACCATCTCGGTCTCTATTACATTCCACGTTTCCGCGTCACGTGTACCTCGGATATTGTTTACACGTTTCCATTCTCTCTTCTCATCTAGCTAGATCCACTGTTACATTTTCCCTCGAATGTTTGCTCT
Organism: Habropoda laboriosa; assembly: GCF_001263275.1. Lineage (NCBI taxonomy): Eukaryota > Metazoa > Arthropoda > Insecta > Hymenoptera > Apidae > Habropoda > Habropoda laboriosa. Next base: position 3,300,517 of record NW_017100261.1, on the reverse strand, counting down.
AGTTCCAACGTCGCCCTTTAATAACACGCTAAATTAGCCAGCGTATGATTGTCGACGTGGTACTGTTATGCCGCAGTCGAATAGGGACTCGAAAAATTTAACACTCGTTCCATGAAACGGATCTTTACTTTTTATAAGCAGGTGTAGGATTCAGAGGTGGTTCGCGGAGTTACAAGTTTTTCGGGGTTTGATGCACGAAGGTTTCTAATTTCAGAGAATGATGCGCGGCGTGAAGATGTTTTGATGTTTATGATGAGGGGTGGTTAAAATTCGTAAGGGAGAGAGGACTGTGCCAGGGTTCGAGGGTGAGTCAAGGATCGGAGTTCAAGGATGAGTAAGAATCAAGGTTCGAGGATGAGTAAGGCTCTATACACACTAGCGGTCCACTCCCCGTCTGGTCAAATATTCTTCAATGCTTAGAACGTACCCAATCACACTACGGGTAACGCTCCGGTCTCGGTCCGATCACGGACCGCCCACTTTTCAATCACGGACCGATCTTGGTCCAATCACGGTTCAATCATGGTTCAATCACGGTCCACTCACGGTCCGTCCACGGTTCAATCATGGTTCGATCACGATCCGCTTACGGTCCACTCACAGTCCCACAGTTCAATCACGGTCCGATCACGGTCCAATCACGGTTCAATCACGGTCCGCCCACGGTTCAATCACGGACCGATCTCGGTCCAATCACGGTTCAATCACGGTCCGCCCATGGTTCAATAACGGTCCACTCACAGTCCACTCACGGTCCGTCCACGGTTCAATCACGGTCCGCTTACGGTCCGCTTACGGTCCACTCACAGTCCCACAGTTCAATCACGGTTCAATCACGGTCCGCCCACGGTCCATTCACGGTTCGCCCACGGTCCAATCACGGTTCAATCACGGTCCGCCCATGGTTCAATAACGGTCCACTCACAGTCCACTCACGGTCCGTCCACGGTTCAATCACGGTCCGCTTACGGTCCGCTTACGGTCCGCTTACGGTCCACTCACAGTCCCACAGTTCAATCACGGTTCAATCACGGTCCGCCCACGGTCCATTCACGGTTCGCCCACGGTCCAATCACGGTTCAATCACGGTCCGCCCACGGTTCAATAACGGTCCACTCACAGCCCACTCACGGTCCGTCCACGGTTCAATCACGGTCCGCTTACGGTCCACTTACAGTCCCACGGTCCGATCACAGTCCGCCCACGGTTCAATCATGGCTCAATCACGGTCCGATCACGGTCCATTCACGGTTCGCCCACGGTCCAATCACGGTTCAATCACGGTCCGCCCACGGTTCAATAGCGGTCCGATCACGGTCCACTCACGGTCCGCCCACGGTTCGATCACGGTCCACTCACGGTTCCCAGTAGGGATCTATTTAAGTACTGGGCCCAAACAGGGTATGATCGGTTTAAATTTAAAAACCTAGAAATTCACAACGTCACTCTGTACGAAAATTATTGCAAACAAAGTACGTTAAACAAGTCTCCAGAGTTACCTCGACGACAGAAGGGAGAAAGTTTATCGTACTCAGCGTCATCGTTATCTTAGGGCACGTGTTTATCCTAACAGTACCACTCGTTAACATTTTCGATCCTCTCGTAATACTACTACATCCTCGTCGTTAATTAAGAGCCAGGTAATTTAATTCACGTGAAATTCGAATCTCTTCTTTTTTCCGACTATTTCTAGTAGTTTCTTTTTTTCTTTGCGAGAAATCCGCACGGGACTTTTGCACGGTATTTATGCGATATTTAAAAACGCGTGCTATGCGAATTACGTATTCAGGAGGAAACGCGGGCTTAAAGGTGCACGTGAAAGATTTAAAGCGTTGGCCGGGGTTTAAAAAGCAGATTTAAAATGGGTGTACGAGGGTTGCACGGGGCAATTTTGCCAGGTACATCAGCGCTGCTGCGTTACGAATCGATTTCTTCTTCTCCGTCCTTCTCTTCCTCTTTCCTCCACCTCTACGATTCGGCGGGGCAAAGGAAAAATTGAAGAAGAAGCATCGTTTCTTGTTGGGAGAACGAACGGAGGATAAACTTTGAAGGATAAACTGTCTCCCAAGGTTTCATCCACTCGATGCGGTCCCGCTATCGGAAATACAAACAGTTGTTTCCAGATAAAACGCGAGCCAGCCAGGCGAAAACGGAAAGTTTAAGATTTCGAAGTGTTATCCGTAAGTGATTCGTTCTGTTAAAATACTTCCCTTAGACAATGTTCAGTATCGGTCCCGTGAAAACGTTCGCTACCTTTTAAACGCTATCGCGGATTCGATGTTGACAAGCTTCTATTCGCGAAGCTCGTAAAATGGATGCTGTCAGCTATCCTCCCCCGAATGTCGCCAGTCGAGAATCGTCGCTACGGTGTCTTGCGTGTCAATGTTTATGAATACCGAGTTTCGCAATTGTGAAAGGTCTGTCTGTTCCCCGTTCAATTTTCCAACTCCACGGTCGGTCGTATCGAGTTTCGAAATTCGATAGTTTTCAAATCTACCTTACGGAGTGCGGTAAAAATCACTTTCAGAACTTTCCCACCGATAAGGCTCGGGAAACTTTTGCGACTTGTATTCGTTACGAGCGATCGTAAATTAACAATTCTTTTTCAGTCAGCTCTTGAAAGTGTTACCACGGGTGAAATTTCAATTTTACCAATTTTGTGTTACATCTTATTGAAAAATGTAACTACTGGCAACGCTAATTTTATGGGTAACTATTTAAACTCTCAGTAGTTACAGCATTACGTACGCTGCCAAAGGGATGAAAAACAGGGACAAAACTATCTCTTGGACTCGAAATTTTCCTTGATAAAGCAGTTTTTAGAGAAAATTAGAGGAAAGAATTTTTACCACACAAATACCATCCGCATCGATATTAAGACAGACGCTGGCTTTATAGCTCGAGAAAAGGGGACAAGAAAAATGGGTCAACAGCGCAATAAATTTATTTACAGTAACCGTCTGAATGTTATTTGCAACCGCTGCAAACGGTAACATATTCAACAAGAATCGCGTTTCTTCGACTTCTTTTATTTCTAAAATAACAAAATACTTCCGCGTGCATTAACATGATTTCCTTCGACGATACCTTTTAAAGTTCAATAATTCCCAGTTAAGAAAATACCTCGGAAAAACACTCGATCGTGTATCTCGCGACGATGCGATATTTTTAAATATCCGTTTCATAAATCGTTTTCTGCGTCCGAGCTTTATCCGTTCTCACAGCGATAAACGCGACAAACAGGATGGCAGGGAGGATAACGGCCCTCCGCGCGGCGATATTTCCGATTGATAAATACACACCGAGCCGTGCCGTCCCGCCGCCTTTATGTCGTTCTTCTGTGAACCTGGCCAGACGCGCCACGGTATTTCCCTTCTGTCTGGCTATACGCTGACATTTTCCCCTTAGGCGAGCCCAGGACTGTCGTTACAGAAGGGAAAACCGGAGGGGCGAGGAGGAGGCGGTTCGAACACGGGATTACGCAGGCCGACGTGCAAAGTGAAAAATCGCAAACTGTCCCGAGGAAATTGGCCCGTGGTCCATTCTTGGCCGGTGTTTCCACCGTGGGATATCGATTCGATTCACCAGGATTTGCGTGGATCGTGAACGAAAGAGGGGAGAGCTTGGTACCCAGGTGTCCGGAGAAGACCAGTAATAGAAGATAGTTTTCCAGCAAGTGCGTTCAGAAACACTTTGAAGGTGAAAGGGTTTCCTCCATCCCTTTCCCTCCCCACCATTCTCATCTATCCTACGATCCTTCCCCTTTTCTCGTTTATCCTTCCAACCCCTACAATCTCATCTTTCCGTCTCACCGTGTACACGTGACGGCCTGTTTCCGCCGAAAAATGTGCACGCGTAACCTGGCTGGCTGGAGAAGGTTCGAGGGAGAAAAAAAAATCGTCGATTCGCGTTGAGAACGTAATTTTCCAGAGACGCTTCGCACGGTAAATTACACGTGTAACCGGATCGAGGGGACAGCATTGCGTGAAAATTTCGTTAATGCAGTTTGGGGCGACGACACCGCCGGTCAACTCCGCGGAATCGAAAATTTCGCCGGTCGAAACGTGGTCGCCAAGCGGGTATTATTTTCCCTCCTTATAATTTGTTTCACTCGCATCGATTACCGGCTCGTTAACGTTGCACAGTGAACCCGGTGGTGCACACGCGGAATATTTTCCTGTTTACGCGATCAACGAAACATAATACGCTGTTTTATCTCTCCCTCTCTCTCTCTCTAACTCGTGTAAATTTCAAATTACATATTTGCACGTTTCGCAACCCGATACCAGGCCGCAAATTTATCGCGACCGGCTAGCCGAGGTTTACACAATCGACGGCGACATTACACCGGCGAATTAATAACCC